>NW_028327187.1:53134773-53437803 GCF_987537825.1 Furipterus horrens | reverse complement strand
ACTGATTTACAGCAAATTTTTTTTAATAAGTAGGAAAAGTACACTCTAATGATAAAATGTATAGTTCAGTAAATGTATAAACCAGTAATGTAGTTGTTTATTGTTGTTATCAAGTATTATGTACCTTATATAATTGTATGTGCTATAATTTGATATGACAGGCAGAACAGCATAGTAGGTTTGTTTGTACCAGACTTATTGCAAACACATGAGTAATGTGTTGTGCTATGATGCTATAATGGCTACAACATCACTAGGCAATAGGAACTTTTCAGTTCTATTTAATCTTATGGGACCACTGTTGTATATGCAGTCTGTTGTTGACTGAAACATCATTATGCGGCACATGGCTATATCTCAGTATAGTTATCACATGTGTTTCTTTAAGTCTGTCTCTTTTTAAAGATTTTTAATTTATTTATTTTTAGAGTGAGGGGAAGAGAAGAAGAGAGGGAGAGAAACATTGATCAGTTTCCTATTGCGTGCCCCCAACTGGGACCTGGTCTGCAACCGAGGCATGTGCCCTGACTGGGAATTGAACCAGTGACCCTTTGGTTCACAGGCCAGTGCTCAATCTACTGAGCCACACCAGCCAGAGCTGTCTGTCTTTTGAGTTCTATTTTATTTTACTTTTTTTGTGTTATGACTTCTCAGCTGAGCTTCTTAAATTGTATGTTCATAAATCTCTGGGAATTGTATGTAAAACATTGGCTAAGTGTACCTATATGTCTTCCTCCAGAGTTCATAGCTTTCAATAATGGTCCAGGACCTAGAAGAGGCCTTAGTGTATTGACCTTATAGCATCTTAATCACTTTCCTTTGGTAACACTCCAATTTGTGAAGGTGCCTTTTAGGTTCTTGGCCAGAACTGAACACAGTCCTCCTGAAGTACTCTAACCAGCACAGAGTACAGTGGACACAGTGCTCTTATGAACAGCTTGATATGTACAGTTTTCATTTTTAGAGCTCTCAGTTTAATGGTTGGATGAAAAAATGACTTAGTCCTGGTGACCTTTTTCAAAAGGTGACTTCACATTGAAGAGCATATCAGTTTTTTTGATGGGAGCTAGTAGAAGCCCCTTGTGGGAACTTGTCTGGTGAGGCCACTTATAAGGCTAGTAGACTTCCGGCCAACATGGAGGCTTAGACTGACACGCTCTGTCTCCCTCCACAACTAAGAAGGACTACAACTACCGCAAAACCAAAAATAACCAGAAGTTCCAGAAAATAGAGCTACATGGAAGTCCAACGTATGAAGTTATAAACAAGTGGTGCTCGTCCGGGCGGGTGGGAGGGGTAAAGCTGGGATGGAGAGATCAAGCTGTGCTGGTGGCTGCAGCAACAGACCACGGTAAGCACAGACACCTGTGTTTAAGAGGAGGAGAAAAGTGCCTGGGACCATCCCTGGTTGCAGACTGAACCCGTCAGCTTGCAATTCCAACGCCGGGGAAGGCAGACCCCCATTACCTCGGACTGTGAGGCCCAGAGGGTGTGGGGACAGAGGAGGAGGCTCCCAGTCTCTCAGTGGAGAGTAACGGCAGGAATCCATCTTGGACCCCTACCCCGACACAGAGCGCCACAGAGTGGTGAGAAGGGTCCCCCGGTTGGGACTAGTACACGGGGCTCTGCCCCCTATAGCGTAGGATGTGTGACAGCCCCGTTCAAGAAGGAAAGATAAATGAAAATGGTCAGGATGGCAGGAATCATGATTGAAATACCAATCACGCAACTGACCAAAAAGCAAATACGTGAATTAACCGATGAACAAATAGGTAATCATTCTAAGGCTCAGTTCAGAGCAATAGTCATAAGGCAGCTTACAGAATTAACAAAAGATATTTAACAAGACGGGGAAGGAATGAAGGCTAGTCATTCTGAAATGAATGAAAACAAATACGAGACAAGTGGTGAGGAATGAAAAACCAGGGATTAAATCAACAAATCAGAAAATAGGGAAGGAAAAAACAGTCAACTAGTGCAGAAAAACAAAACAAAGTGTGAAATATGAGGAGAGGCTCAGAAACCTCTGGGACAGCTATAAGCAAATAAACATCTGAATTATAGGGTTGCCAGAAGGTGAAGAAGAAGAACTAGAAATTGAAAATTATGTGAAAAAATAATGAAGCAGAACTTCCCTAACTTGGGGAAGGAAATAGACTTACAGCTCCAGGAAGCACAGAGAGTTCCAGAAAAACTGGACCCAGGGAAAACAACACCAAGACACATTATAATCAAAATGTCAAAAATTAAAGATAAAGAGAGAATCTTAAAAGCAGCAAGAGAAAAGAAAAGAATCATGGACAAAGGGGTCCCAATTAGACTATCAGCTGATTTCTCAAAGGAGACTCTGCGGGCAAGAAGGGACTGGCAAGAAATATTCAAAGTAATGAAAATCAAAAACCTACAGCCATGATTACTCTATCCAGCGAAGCTGTCACTCAGGATAGAAGGGCAGAGAAAGTGCTTCCAGGACAAAGTAAAACTAGGAGTTCATCAGATCCAAACCACTATTATATGAGATGTTAAAGGGACTTGAGTAGAAGAAGGAGGATCAAAACTATGAACATTAAAATGAAAACTGTATCACAACAACCAACAACAGAAGCTAGGGAATAGAAACAAAAGCAAACTAAGTAGGCGATGAAAGTGGAAAAAGAATGATAGGTATGGGGAACATATTGGGGGGGAGGTCAGCAGAGAGGGGGAAGGAGGGAAAGGGAGGGAGATTATGCAGGAATAAGAAGCATAGTAGAGGGGAATGGAGTAAACAGGAAAATGTAGAGAAGAACTATATGCACAACCAATGGGCATGGACTAAGGGGGGGGCAGCTGGAGGGAGGGGGGGGTTCCTGGATGGAGGGGAGCAGAGGGAAAAGAAATTGGGACAACTGTAACAGCATAATCAATAAAACATATTTTTTAAAAAAGAAGACTAGTAGAACAGCAGTGTGACTTAGCACAGTCCTCAAGTTCTCTCCAATATGTACCCCCATTTTCCAAATTCTGTACACTGTAAAAAAATGCTTGGTTTACACACACACATAAGAGAAAACACAGAGAGGACTGAGGCTCATAACTAGCCCTTCTTAAGGGAGAAGGCCTAGGAGATTTTAGAGATAAGAGTTGGGGGGACAGTGGTATCAGTAGAGAACAAGGTCACAAATATCAGATGCGTCAGTAAGGACCAGCCCTTAAACATGAATGAGTATGCCAACATAAGAAACAGACACATCTTAGGGGAGATAGGATTTTCTCTATTTACTGCATACTAGTCATCCAGACACAGTACAGAAAGCTAAATATTAAAGGTACTTGGGACTGTATCAGGCAGGAACAAGCCAACTGGTAAGTGACAATCACCTGCAATGTGTGACATGAGAACCATCCCTCTAGAGTCCTGTGATCAAAAATATATCCCTTATAGCCTGGCGGTTAATCCAGTCTAACCATCGCTGCCTCCACTAACTATAATGGGTGCCTACTTTCACACTATTACAGTCACTCTTTTAGAAGTAGGTACTAAACATTGTTGTGAAAATGCAACTATGTTATGTGAGAGGAAAAATTCATCAAATAAAACACTAATCCTATAAGCTGTTCCACAAAAAGAAAGAAAGGAATCTGTGGCCAAATAACTTTCAGAAATGCAACATCCGCCCTGGCTGGTGAGGCTCAGTGGATGGAGCACCGGCCTGTGAACCGAAGGGTCTTCAGTTCGATTCCCAGTCAGGGCATATGCCTGAGTTGTGGGTCAGGTTCCCAGCTGGGGGCACATGAGAGGCAACCACACATTGATGTTTCTCCCTATCTTTCTCCCTCCCTTCCCCTCTTTCTAAAAATAGATAAATAAACTCTTTTTAAAAAAAGAAATGCTATATCCTCCTCTTAGATTTTCACAATGCACATTAGCATAGTAAAGGCTCTGAGAAGTCCTGCAGTAAAGAAACCTGCTCACATTGTTTAAGATTTCCAATATGTATTTGATCATAGCTCACCATCCTTCTCTCTTCCTCCTCAAATGCAATCTATTAACATCCACACAACAGCTTTGGAGGATTCAGCTTTCAACCATGACCCACCATTGAAACTAGGGTGCACAAATGATTCAATGCATACAAGTTTATGTAGAAATGAGATAAAGATGGGTGAATTGTGTTGTGGTAAGGCTGTATAAGACTCTTGGGACAGGGAGAAAGCCCTGGGAGTCTGGGAAAGGGAACCTCAAAATGGGGAGAAAGACAAGACAGGGAATGCTAGAGACCAGCTTCCCTTCACCTTTTTCCACTGGCCAGTTCTGGTATATGTCATGCTCCCAGCTCTGAGCTAACAATAAGCAAAGCAGAGCAGCTTTGGCTGGGGCCCCGGACCCTGCTGGTGTGGTCATTGGCTTCTCAGTTCGGGCCTTTCATTCCCTGTTTGCTGCTCTCCATTCCTTCCATGGGCCTCTGGTGCAGTTTCGGTTTCTCAGTCTACTAGTTGATCCATTTCATATGGGTCTTCTTTCCTCTTCCCTTCAGTGGAACTAAGGAGGCTTTTTAGTTTTCTGCTGCCAAAGGGAGGAATGGGAGGATGGGGTAGGAGAAAAGGCAAAGAAAAGAACTTGTCCTTTCTTTCTTTCTGCAGCATAGTATTCCATTGTGTAAATGTACCACAGTTTTTTGATCCACTCATTTACTGATGGGCACTTATGGAACTGGAGAGTATTATGCTAAGTGAAATAAGCCAGGCCATGAAAGACAAATACCATATGATCTTGCCTAATACAGGAACCTAATGAACAAAACAAGTAAACAAGGAAAATAGAACTAGAGGCATGGAAACAAGGGACAGACTGATAGTGACCAGAGGGAAGGGGAGAAAGAAAGGGAAGGGTCTAGTCAAGGAACATGTATAAAGGACTCATGGACATGGACAACAGGGTGGGTTGACTGTGGGAGTGGGGGCGGCAGTGGAGAGCAACAGGGAGGAAATTGGTACAACTGTAGTAGAAGAACAATAAAAAAAGAAATAAAAAATATATACATTTTTTTTTCAAAAGTAAAGAACATGTCCTCTTCTGTAGAGCCTGAAGCAAATCTGTGTTTTCTCTGCACCCTCAGAGCAGGAATGGGCACTTACACAGCCATTACTGGGCCTCAGGGAGATGCCAAAGAGATCTTTGGAGGCAGAGAAAACTCCTACCTTTTGTCAAGAGAATCTAAGAGGAGCTGAGAGTCAGAAAGACAGGGAATGCTCTCTGGGAACCAGAGGCACATAGAGTAAAGGACTCCAGCTGGTATCTGTTGAAAGTGGCTCAGGTTGGTTGGGGGAAGGGAGGGAGGAAGGGAGAAAGAGAGAGGGAGAGAGAAGGTACACAGACTACATGTGTATGTACAGTAGTCCCTTGTTATCAAAATTTTGCTTTCTGTAGTTTTAGTTACCTGTGGTCAACCACAGACAGAAATATTAAATGGAAAATCCCAGAAATAAACAATTTTTAATTTCAAATTGCATGCTGTTCTGGGTAGCATGAAGAAATGTCACACTGTCCTGCTCCGGCCTGCTCAGTATATGAATCATCCCTTTGTCCAGCATTTCCACACTGTATGTGCAGTACAATAAGATATCTTGAGAGAGGTTACAGTCAAGTAACCTTTATTACAGGGTAGTGTTATAATTGTTTTTATTTGATTATTAGTTATTATTGTTAATCTCTTACTGTGCCTAATTTATAAATTCAACTTTATCATAGGTATGTATGTAGAGGAAAAACATATATAGGGCTTGGTACTATCCATGGTTTGAGGCATCCACTGTGTCGTTTTGGAATGTATCTCTTGTGGATAAGGGGTATGTATATGCCCATGTGTGTGTAGTAATTCTGCAAGGTTTTGACCGTCCCTACTGAGGAGCGTTATGGAGCATTTACGAGCAAAGAGGACACGAGGCAATTTAGAAACAAATTTGTGGCGTTTATTTACCTGGCCAGGGACGGGTCGTCTCACCTTCAGAAGCAGAAGATGGGAGAGCCGCGCCGCCTTAAAGACTAAAAGGTTTTTAAAGGCAAAAAACTAGACTCATGTCCTTGGAGATGCCCAATAAGGGTGGGAGAAACTACACATAGACACTTTCTAATTTAGAGGGGGCTTCAGCTGATAAACGTTTAGTGCACCTGGGTTAGAGATAACAGCCAGGGTGAGCTAACAACGGGGCTTCAGCGAATAAATACCTGGTGCACCTGGGATAAGTGAACCAAAATAACCTGCCACTGGAGTAAAAAGCAAAAATGGCAAAATAGCAAAAAAGTAAAAAATGACCTATCACAAGGAGGTCTAGAGGACACGTGGGTTTTTGCAGGGGCACATCAGGATTCCAGAAGTGACTTGTCAGCCAGGAGAAGGGAAATAAACCCCTGTATTGTCATAGCCCTTTAATCATCAGTAAAACTGACCAGGTGGAACAGGCTCATTCCCTCTATGCAGGGTGCAAGGGTGTGAATATGTATGTGTTAGTGCACATACATCTCTTCACCTCTGAGGACTGACCCTGCAAAAGGCTTTTCATAGATCATTTAAACCCCCACCTCCTTCCCTACTGCCTGCAACCAGGAAAGGTTTCCTGGTATGTACTGATAAACCTCTCTAGGAGCTGATCTCGCCTAGTTTGAATGCTTCTAATGGTAATGACTCAATCTCCTCCCTCTCGAGGCAGTTTATTCTGCTGCCTAACTTCATTAAGGTTAGGAAATGGGCTTTTTTCCACTCACTAAATTCTTTCTATTTTTAAGTATGAAGACCCCAGGCTTGCTCTCACTCGCTCTCTTTCTCCTTCTCTGCCTCCCCCTCTCCCCCTCCCTCCCTCTTCCTCTCCCACTCTTTCCATCTCCCACACCAGGTCACAAAGGCCTGTGGTAATAGTACATTTTCCTATTCACACAGAGACGGCCAAAGCTTGCTTTGTAGCGTCAAAATGTTTGGATATTGAATGGTCCATCCTGCTCCAGGGCCAAGATTTTATTTTTTCTGATATATGTGGGTTTTAGCTTTTGCCTGTTCGGAGAGTCCTTCCCATCTTTCCTTTTGACTTCATTATACTTTCTCCTCTGCAAAGACCCTTTCCACTACCCAGAGACTGCAGAAAACCTCCAAAACACCACACTCCCTCCTCACTCCTTAAGATCACCGCTTTGGAAAGTTCAAGACTAGAACATCATACAATAAAAAAACTCATGCCCACCCCACATCATTTCATCCTTGGCAGCCCAGTAAGGCAGGGTAGTGTGGCAAAATGGAAGAGAAAACTGAAGCACGGACAAGTTGTCCCAACAAGTTTATGCTGCAAGTATGATCTCAGGATTTACTTCCATCCAGTGATCCAGTGTTATGCTAGATGCTGTGAAAACTGAAGACTATGACATAGGCCTTGCCCTTAGGATACTTGTTCTCTAGCTAGGGAAAAACACACAATGGAACTTCCAGGTGAAACTTCTTTTTCATTCAACCAACTAATATTGAATGAGTACTTCCTATGTGTCTAGCCCTGTTGTAGGCACTTGGGACACTAATGGTGAACAAAGAGACAAAATCTCTGCCCTTGTGAAGTATCTGTTTTGATGGGAACACATGTTTAAAAATCAAACAAATAAATCATCACTTCTTTCATTAAGTGCCAGAAAGGAAAGAAACAAGGGGATGGAGAGTAACCTAGAGAGCTGCTCCAGCTGGGGCAGTCAGGAAAGGCTTCTCTGCAGAGGTGACATTTGAACTGAGAATTGAATGGCCTGAGGACAGTCCACACTTCGTGCTTCAGACAGAGAAATCACATAGGCAAAAGGAACTAAGAAGGCTTTTAGGAGGAGGAGGGGTTTGTTTGGGTAAAGTTTATGGCACAGAGCTTTAGCTTTGACCACTACTTTTGTAGCATTGGTCCCATTCTGGCAAAACTGAGAAATGCACTCCCATTCGAGTAGAGCAGTCATAGTCTTCTCCTTGGAATCTGAGATGACCACATAAGAGGAAGGGTCTTCAGGATTTCTCCAGATAAGCTGACTATGAAACCCTTTCTATGCCTTTCTATGTCACATTTAGTAGTTTACAGTTAGAAACACTGAGGCTTTCCAGTTAAGGTAAAGCCAGGAAGATAGCTTATGAGTTGGGGAAATCAGGGGATTATTGTAGCTAGAAGTAGAAGGTCGTCGGCAGCCGTCCGTCTCGAGAGACGATGGTGTAGCTTCTTAAGAGTCTATCTGCACCGCCGAGAATGGCTGTGCAGTCCGACTCGGGAGTGACATGGTATCTGTCTCCTCCCATGTTGAATCGACATCTTACGATGACGCTGAAGCTACAGAGCCTGGGCAGGGTAATATGGAGGGTCTGCTGTTGCCCATGCAGCAGACCCCCCCTCTCTTCGCAGCTGAAGGGTCCAAGGGAAAGACGGAGTCGATACAGCTTGGGTTCAGGTGCGCCGCAGGAGTTGCCGGTGTTGACTACAACGTCAAACCGCCTTAGGGACTCCGGCTCCGGATTTTCTGTCGGGGTTTACTCCCTTAGCCTTTCCCCTGAAGAGGTATGCCGCAAGGCAGCGGAGGTTTTTTGGAGTCAGAGTTTTCCTTCTCTGATGTACCCTGACTGGAAGATCGAACCAGCGACACTTAGCTCGCAGGCCGACGCTCAATCCACTGAGCTAAACCAGCCAGGGCAAGAAGTAGAAGGTATGTGGTGGAAAATAGAGAAAGATATGTAAGCGGGGCCAAATTATAGTAAGGGTCATGAAGAGTGCTTTGGACTTGATCCAGTAGGCAGTGGGAAGCTGCTGTCAGTTCTTGAGCAAGGAAATGGAGACAGAAGAAAATAAAGAAAAGGGCCTGCCCTGACAGGTGTGGCTCAGTGGGTTGAGTTGTCATCCTGCAAAGCCAAGAATTGCTGGTTCAATTACTGGTCAGGGCACATGCCTGGATTTCAGGCCAGATCCCCAGCTGGGGGCACTCAAGAAGCAAACAATGGACACATCACACATCCATGTTCCTCTCCCTTTCTTTCTCCCTCCCTTCCTCTCTCTAAAAATAAATATAAACTTTAAAAATAAAAAAAGAAAGAAAACACCCTGACAACTTTTGGTAACCACAATCCCTACTTCTGCTCAGTAGATGTGGGCTCCCCTAGGAAACATGGTTATGATCATGGGCTCAAATCGTAGCTCTGTCACTTTCTCTGAACTTGGGCAATTTACTTAACTCCTCTGTGCTTCAGTTTCATCTAGTGTAGAATGGGAATATTAGACGAGTTAATCATTGCAAAGTGTTTAGAACAATGTATGATATTGAGTTAGCACTCAATAAACTTTAGTTACCATTATCCAAGGAGGAAAACTGGTATGAGGGGTATGGTCTGGGTACTGCCATGAACCTTGAGTTATTCTGGTCACAGTTTGATCAGCTATGAACATTGTAAGGGTTCGGGAGCCCATATATGCAAAATAATGGTAGGCACTCTTCCCCAATACTCTTTCATTAGCTTTTACTGACATTTAAAATCCCCACTGTTCTTTAGTGGCAATCCAGAGACTCAAGCATTTTTAACTGAATTAAGGTATCTTCTTATCTGGCTTAAAAATAATTTGAACAGTGTATCATTGGCCATTGTCATTGGGTATGAAGCAGAGCTTCGAAGGAATGGAACACAAGATAGTGTATTAGTTATCTATTGCTGTGTAACAAATAATCCCCAAACTGAGCCATTTAAAACAATAAACATTTCTCATTTTAAAGTTTCTTTGGTTCATGAAGGTGCAGTCAAGCTGTGGGTCAGGGCTGTAGTGTCTGAAATTTTAATTGTGGCTGAAAGACCTGCCACTAAACTCACTAACTCACTCATGTGGCTGTAGGCAGGCTTCAAGAGTTTCAGTTTCTTTTCATGCCATATGGGACTCAACATGGCAGCTTGCTTACTGCAGTATTATTGATCAGAGTGTGAGAGAGAGTGTGTGCACATGCGACCGAAGGCAGACCAGCACAAGGCAGGAGCTGTAGTCTTTTTATAACTTTATATTGAAAGTTATATTCCATACTTCTGCCATATTCTATTTCTCGTAAGTGAGTTACTAGGTTCAGCCAAGCTCAGGGGTAGGGTAGACAAAAAAGTATGAGTATCAGGAGGTAGAGATTATTGGAGCCATTTTAGAGACTGTTTACCACAGATGGATAAGGATTGATGGTAGGTGATAGAAAGACCCTAGTCAATAGGAAACTTTAAATACTCTGGGTAATCGGAGTTAGCATAGTTATTGGACTTAGTGATAGCTGAAGATAATGAGTACCAAAATAACAAAGAAAACAACCAAAAGTTACGGTGGATGGTAGCTGGGATGTATTTGACCCACATCTGGAGTTCCCAAATATCCTGGGACCTTCTTCTCTGATCCAGGCCTGAATTTGTGCAGAGTATCAGCCATCCCTGCCTTTGCCCTCAAAGCCGGGCCCTGTGGGGAGAACCAGAGAGAGAAGAGAGAGCTGGGATGAGGCTCTGGAAGCCCAGTGGCAACAGAAGCAAGAGAGGGGAATGCAGATTCAGCAACTACATTTGTTTGCAGTTGGGAAAGTTGTTAATTTTAGCTACACACAAGGGGCTGAAGCAGGAGAGTTTGTCATTTCTGCTGATTTAGCCCTTGGCTGCCTCCCACAGGCCACTGCTGCCTTGTCAGCTCCAAGCTGCTATTTACTTTGTGGTGAGTTTGGCTAATAGTAAAAAAGGGCAGTGGGTTCTATGAACCTGATGGGTCTGAGGTATTGAGTAGAGGGCCCAGCTAGCCCTGAGAAAAACAGAGCTGTGGGCTATCAACTGCCTGTTGGCACCTCCTCCTCCCCCTTCTGTGTTCTCATCCTGACTCTTCCACTTGGTGGTTTTGTGATCTAGGGCAGATAGCTTCATTTCTCAGTGCCTCCTTTTGCAAAATGGAGATAAATGGTCCCTAACTTACAGGATTGTTGTGAGGATTTGTAAGCTCATGTAGGGGAAAGCATCAATAAACAGTAGCTGTTATTACTTATATATAATACCTACCTTTGACTCAGGGCACCCAACCCAAATGAGGCAGGTCTCTCTCAGCACAGGACTCTGCTTTCCAAACCAATCAGAAAACCTCTCTGAGACTAAGGGCTTTTGCTGAGGGCTTTACATGGATTTACATGGGTTAAGCACTTTAATGATCTCCACTTTACATAGGAAGAAACATGAGGGTCAAACTGGTGAAGTCACTTGTTCAGGGACCACAGCTAAGTGCAAGAGTGGGGACTGTAACTCAGATCTGTCGTAGTTCCAAATCTGCAATTTTTCTATCTTACCCACAGTTGGTTGACCCTGAGCATGATTTTGGGATCTGCTTGGTAGACAGTGGAGCCACAGGCTGGTTACAAAGGTAGAAAGCTTTGGGTCCAGATCATACAACATCTTGGAGCCCACAAACCTGATTTTGTAGTAGAATTCTACTGCATCTCCATGTGGCTAAGGCAGGAGTAGACACTCTAATTTGTGTAAGGATACTCTCCTACCCTCACCCCCAACACACACACACACACACACACACACACACACACAACTCTTCTAGTAAGTTGCTACTTTTTGAACACATTTATGAGATCAAGAAACAGGGGAGCGGCCCTGGCTGGTGTGGCTCAGTGGGTTGAACGCCAACCTGTGAACCAAAAGGTCACCGGTTCAATTCCCTGTCAGGGCACATGCCTGGGTTACAGGCTAGGTCCCCACTGGGGGCGTGTGAGAGGCAACCGATTGATGATTGATGTTTCTCATGCACATAGATGTTTCTCTCCCTCCCTTTCCCTCTCTCTGAAAATAAATAAATAAATAATTTTAAAAAAATTAAGAAACAAGGGAGCAGAACCTGTTCAAAATGCTAAGCTCTGAGAGCACAGTCATCCTGCCAGAGATGCAGATACCCTCTCCTCATTACCAGGGGAAACCTTGGTCTGGTTCCTGTGGTGGGAGGTGGGGATCTGGCTTTGTCACGACTTCCCCTGGCTTTGCAGCTTATAGTAAACTCACCTTCTCCTTTATTTATAATAGCTGCAGAGAGGGGAGAGGTTGAAACCCTTGGGGTTTGAGAGAAGGAATTAGGAATTGAGAATATTCCAGAATTGAGGTTTGGGCTGGAGAGAGCAAGGCAAGATGAAAAATATGTAGATTTGGAGGTAAAGAAGTACAAGGATTGAGAGAAAGGCCAAGGAAAAGGGAAAAGGAAATCAAGGAAAAGAGGAGTTTGAGAGACATGAAGGAATGGAGGAAAGGTAAGGAGGGCAAACTCAGGTTGCAAAATGCAAAGAGATAGTGAAAGAGGGGCTTCCAGAATTGTCATACAGGAAGAACATAGGCACAACAACATCCTTGGTTGAGAGTTTAGGAGATTTGTCTCGAAGCTACTTTGCACATGGTTTGTACTTAGGCTGTATATTTCTTGGGTGTGGCTTGCAGGGGTACAGATATTTGTTAGAGATTAATGGTTTCTCCCCAGCTACCCCTTGGCATCGCTGCCACTAATGAGCAACACTTACAAAGTGCTTACTGTGTGCCAGAGGAGATGAGACTGTAGAAAATCAAACAGCAGGAAGTAAAGAAAAGGAAAAAAACAAAGGGTCCATGAAGGCTACATTTAAGGGGGTAGGAAAACAAGGATGCTGATGGAGGATTTCTTTTTTTTTTAAAGGATTTTATTTATTTATTTATTTTTATACAGAGGAGATGGGAAGGAGAAAGAGAGGGACAGAAACATCGATGTGAGAGAGAAACATCTATTGGTTGCCTCTTGTACACACCTGACTGAATTGGGGACTGAACCAGCAACTCAGGCGTGTGCCCTGACCAGGACTCTATCCAGTAACATTTTGCTTTGTGGGATGATGCCCAACCAACCAAGCCACACCAGTCTGGGCTGATGGAGGCTTTCTGCTCATGTAGCCTCTGGAGGAAAAGTTGACTAAATGAAGGCCTGGTATGGGAGGCTCCCCCAAAAGAATGGGTGTATATTCCAGAATCTTATTTTAGAGAACTATCACCCTGCCTCTATCAACAACAGGACTAGATCTGGATTTAGAGTAATGATACCAAATGTGTGTGTGTGTGTGTGTGTGTGTGTGTGTGTGTGTATAATTTCCAAAGAGGAACATTTTCTCTCTTGGAACACAGATGCATTGCACACCCATGGGTAACACACACAGTGTATATGAGAAGGATGTTGCTCTCTGTCTGCTCTCTGGATGGTAGTGGGGCTTCCCCTGGCCTGTGAAGTCTATTTAATCCCAGCTGTCTTTCTCCCTGAGCTCCCTTGAAGTGTCTGCTGTGCTCTGTGGAAGAGGGGCCTGGCTGGCAATGTGTTTTCTTTTTTCCTGGTGTTTTCTTTTTTCTCTTCCCCAACCTTAGCCCGAGCTGCTATTTCCTCAACAAAATCTAAAGGGGGAAGTGATCATTGGTTGGAGAAGAATCTCCGAGCCAATGAAATGTCAGCTCAGCCATTGTTTCCAAATGCCTAAAAGAGAATGGTTCATAGATGGAGTGAAACCTCTGTTGACCAGAATATTGGGAAATGGGCATGTAATAATGCAGTTTTCTGCCTCCTCTTTTCATTTTGATTCATTGTTGAAATTTCCTCTAAAGTTGGAGGCCTCTTTCTTGCTTTAGAATGCAAGGTCCAGTGAAATAAATTCTGTGTCTGATGACTGACGTCCTCACTTTCTAAATATCAGCCCTGATGTTTAGGATCACAGGACATTGTCAGGATTCAGTCAAAACACTGAATTCTACAAGTCAGAGGATGTGGGTTCCACTTCCGGTGCAGCCACATACAAGCAGTGTGACTTTGAGCAGTGGCTCATCCTTTTTGTGCTTTGATTTCCTCATCTGTAAAATGGAGTAGTGTTATTTTTAAAAAGTAGAGAAAGTATAAGTGAAAATATGTAAGGAACCCAGACTATCTCCTGAAAATTAATTCCATCATGAAGGCTTATTTCATTATGCTTTGCCCCTTTCTCCAAACAGCTGAGTAAAGAAAAAATGTATTTGATCAATTGATGGGTCAGAAGATTGGGCTTTTATTGTCTGAAATTTCACCATTCATCAGAACATTAACACTTGAGGACACACTGTGCCGGCCTCAAACCATTCAAACCGCTATGCTTAGTCATGTTTGATGTTGGTGCCAGTGTTGATGCCTTCATGGCTCCACCACCGGAGCAGGCCACATGTTCAGACAGGATCCCCACTTTGAGACCTCTGGAAAAGCACAGGTCTTGGCATTCAGTGAGTGCGTTTTACCTGCTGGCTTCTGGTCCTGGTATCATTTTCCTTTGGTGGTTACCTAATCACTGGGGAAGACAGTAGGAATGAACACAGGGTTTCCAATGTCATTATGAATGCTGGAGTTGTATGTGTATTTATGGCAGGGGGAATATTGGGGTTGGAAGAGACCTGATAGATGAGGAAACCAAGGTCAGAGGCTTCTAAATTAGGTATTTTGCCAGAGGCAAGTCTAAGCACTCTCACTTCAGGAGCAGATAAGAGAAAGGGAAGCAAAGAGACAAAAGCCGAAGAAAGCTGTGGTCTGCGCTCAACCCCTCCCACCCCCGCACCCCAGCTACCCAGCCCTTTCCCATTTGCCAGTTGGCTGGGATTACCTCACCTGCTGACTGAGGGTTTGGGGTAGAGGAGGGGTAGGAGTCCAGGCCTATCTGACTTGGGGACATTTGTGCCCTCCAGAGGAGAGCAGGGATGAGTGGGCACTCATGCAAAAAAGACAGCCAGAGGGCATCTAGCCAGGGACTGGGGTAGGGGGGGTTGTAACAATGGCATATATATCACTCCTTAAAGATATCCAGCTTATTCCCCAATATTGCCTGAGCGTACTGGAGGTATAGGGTGCTGGCCTTGCCCAAGGAAATCCCTTCGGGGCTCCAGGAAAGAGGAAGAGCCTGCTGAGTGCCCCAGGGCTGTTGGCATCCTTGTTTGGTAATTTTGCAGACAGAGCTGAGCTGTGGTAGTTGTGGAGGCAGCATTTACTGCAGAGAGAACTGGAGAGGCCAGGCCACCCGCTTACCCAGGATACGACTGCTGTATAGAAATATTTCTATCTGGATAGTTCTAGAGAAGCAAGTCCGGATAATGATAAACTATGAATTTTATGCATGAGCTGAACATTGAAAAACTTCAGCCCCAAGCTCCCGGCTAGCATCTGAGCCAAACTGCACTTGCACAACATTTAATCAGCTTCCTGACAGATCCCAGTAAAAGGGAGATGAACTTATGAGGTTGATTAGCTGATACCCAAGTTTTAGGCTTACTCTGTGATCCAAGAGCACCAGGCTGGGGCCTCTAGACTTTCTGCTGCTCAGAATCTGCAGCTGCTGCTATGGCAGGTGGGCTTGGGAGCTGCTTCCTCGGGAGGGGGGACTGAGCTGAGTTATTCCTGCTCTCAAGCTCCCTTCCCAGCCTGAAATGCTCCTCCCCCCAGCCTAGGATGCATCTGAGCCTTGGGAAAGAGTTATTCTTCTCTTTGTCGTCCACCTTCTATTATGGCCTTAGCTAGTTTATTGCCCATCTTCACCTCATTCCAAAATTGCCCTCTTCTTGTCTCTACCAATCCAAAACATGCCAGTCCTTCAAACCTTCCTGGACCTTACATCCTCCAGGAAGCCTTCCCTGACCCATCAGAGCACTTGTGCTTTTCCTTCTGTCAACTCCAAAGGCTCAGTATTGTTTGAATTACAGATAATCACAGACCATGGTTAAAGCTAAAGCAGAATTTAGCTGGTCCCATCCACCCTCATTTGTAAATGTTGGATTGTTTTAACCACAAAAGTACAATAATACATGCACATTACAAGTCAAAAAATACAGATGCTTTAAGAAAAAATGTATCTCCCTCTTAAGCCCCTCTGATCTCTTTGTCTCAGAAAACCAGTATTACTAGTCTCTCTGCTCTGTCTGTGTTCATACAAACATGTGTTCATGGCCTGTTTATTTCTCCTGTAAGGAAACTGAGGCCCAGAGAGGTGAAGTGACTTTTCCAAGATCACATAGGTGGCTAATGGCTGAACTGGGAGTTAAGAGCTCAGGTATCCAGACTTCCAGTTCCCAAACCAGTGCTATTGTGGTTTAGTTGCCTCCTAAGAGAGTTTTGTCCCCCCGAGTGAATTGTAAACTCAACTGAGGGTAAAAAAATATCAAAACAAAATATGTTCTCTCTTGCATTTCCCACAACACCTAGCACAGTTTTGAGCATCTGGTCCAGGGTGTTTACTAAATGTTTGTCTCCTCATTTTAAATCCTTTCTGAAACAAGACATGGCATAAATAAAGAAAAAGAAAATCTTTGACTCAGTGCCTAGTTGTTCTAGACTGCAGAGCTGAGCCATGAAATCATACAGAAATTGATTGTAAAGCGGGAAAAAAAGCAGTCAAAAACTCAAGTGATTGGTGACTGTGTGCAGATATCTGGAAGCAGAGACAAATCCAGAGGATTAGGAGCTCAAATGTTTGAGCCGATAGAGCTGAGAACCTATTTTGGGCATGGATAGGGGCAGTGCTAGAGGTGGGAGAGAGGCCCTTTTGTACCCCACTTTTTTGGCACTTGTTGCTCCCCATCCAATGGCTTGGCTGCTGCAGTCCTTCGCATGCTAATAAAGGCCCCTTTCATGTTTCAAGTCTCGGGAACCTGCTTTATGGCCTTTTTCCTCTTTTTGTGGTATGCCGATGATTGGATTTGTATTAATTTCTTTGATATATTTGGTTATTGCTAATCAAGTGTGAGGGTAGAAAAGTCTGGGCTGGAGTTAAGGCTCCCATCCAGAGGAGTGTCTGTCTCCCTGCCTTGGGGAGCTGGGGAGGGATCGAGCACAGCATCTGACACATCAACTGATCTGGAGGTGAAACCCTTTGGAAAATCATAAACTCTAACTGAATTTTAGAGCTGAAACAAAATTGCAGGATCATCTAATAAGGTTATTAATGCCTCAATTTATATAGCAGTTCATAGTTTATGAAACGACTAAATGTGACTCATTCTTCTTATTTAACATGTAGAAACCTTTATTTATTTAAGAAGACCCTGACAACTGGATGGTAGATCGTTTTGTCTTTAGTGTGAGAATGGCGTTGTGGTTATATGGGAATGTTCTAGTTTTTAGGCTATGAATGATGATGTTTTTAGGGGCAAAGGGTCATGATGCTTCAAACTTTAAAATAATACAGCATTTAAAGGATATAAATAAGGGTTAGGGAGGATAAGGAGTTGCTTAATGAGTACAGAGCTTGTGTTTGGGATGATGAAAAGTTATGAAGATGGTTACACAATAATGTGAATGTCTTTAATGCCACTGGACTATACACTTAAAATGGTAACTTTAAGGTTATGATATGTTACCACAGTAAAAAATATATAAAAATATACACACAGAAATAGATGGATAAAGAAAAATGGCAAAATATCAATAAATGTTTACTCTAGTTGATGAACACCAAAGTGATTATTATATTGTTTTTAAGGCTACTTTAGCAGCTCTGTATACTTAAAAATATTCACAATAGAACATAGAGGATAAAAGAAACTCTTAATGTGAGCAGGCTTATGGAGAAGTGGACACATGGCTTTCTGTATCAGCCAAAGTTTGCTTCAAAGTTGAGTTACAGGACCCAAGAACATGTGGAAGACTCATAATAGAGAAGGGGCAACAGATGGGTTGCTGTGTGGTTGGGCATTGTTGGTCAATTGACATGAGATGGCAGACCCAAGCAGTTGCCACTCTGGATGTTACCTGGGGTAGGTGATAAGAAAGTTGTTACATAGAGAGTCTTTAATTTGTAACATAACACAGTTCATAATGGTTAGGACTACATGAAGAGCCCTGAGTTACTCAAAAGCTAACTGTCCCTTTTCTGCCTCACCCCTTCAGGGCCATGGCAATACTTATGAGTTCTCCATGACTGAATGAAGCAGAAAAATAGAAGTTGCTGAAACTGTCACCAGTTCATTTGAGTTGGCTTTGTGCTATCCAAATCTACTCTCAGAATCCCATCAAACTGTACATTTTCTAGATGGGGCTCAGAAGGGCTTTCTGAAAGGTGACTGATAATGGCTTGGTGGTCCAAGGTTTGGTGAAAGAAGTCAAAGCATAGGACCTGTGATTCAGTTACCCAGCCCTACCTATGTATATTCTGTTGGCCAATTGAGCCTTTGCTGATGAAAGGGAAGGGGCAGCTCCGGCCCAATCCTGGGGCCCTCCAGATGTTCTTGCCTGGAGTATGAAGGTACCATCCATCTCACTGCTGGCAGGGTCTGAGAGTCAGTTCAGAACTCAACAAACAGAGCCATTAGGGTGTGGTCCAACCACCCTCCTACCCACAACCAAGCAACAAGCTGTAATTTGTGGAGGTCATTTTGTCCCCACTGCTGCTTTGCTAGACCTGCCCAGCTTGAGCCCCACCAGGGCCTCATCCCTCCTCAGCAGTCAGAAGGGCTTTTGACTAACCCTCCCAGTACACAAGGGAAAGAGACAGGGACTTAATTTGCATTTTACTTTGGCCAGCCTTTGTCTGGTGTCTACATTAATCACCATAAAGGATAAATGCCATCAAGAGAATGGAGCAAGCCAGTGATAGGAAGAGAAGAGAGTGGGGAGGAGAGCGAGAGAGCTAGAAAGACCAAGAAAGAATGAGAGAGAGAATAAAAGAGAGAGAGAGACAGAGAGAGTGTACCTGAGCAAGCACTGGGGCCTAATGGAAGGAGAACTAGTTGGGCAGAAAAGAACTGACCAAAATGAATCCTTAGTGAGCTCTTACTTCATCTTCTGGGTCTCTTGGACTTCAGCCACTTGAAAATTAGATTTTCTTCAAAGTCATGTTTGATAGCCATGTTCTAAAATAATGTAGTCTGGGGCTAAAAGAAATTAGGCTGTGAACAAGGCCTGATGCAGTGTAGCATAACAAATGAATGCAGGTGGGAGATTAGACAGACAAGGCTAGAACAGAATGTTAGAGATTATTAGTTCAAGGTCCTTCCTAATTTTACACACAAAGAAACTGAGACTCTTCGAGGAGAAGGGACTTACCCAAGACCACCCAACTAATCAGTCCAAGTGGAACCTCTGAATCCTAATCTAGTCCTTTTTTAATAAATCATAACTCACATTGTGCTGGCAAGCAAAACCCCAATGAGCTGAGAATTCTTTTTCACTCAAACATCTTTGCAAGGTGGTACTGACAGATACTCAGTCTTGGAAAAGGGTCGCCCCTCCTCCCTCACTGTCTTACCCAGCAAGGTGGCCATGGTCTGGAGTCAGGCCAAGCTCCAGGAGGTCCTCAAGCTGTCTCCAGCCTGCTCCCTCTCCATCTCCCCCTCCTTTGTCAGCAGAGGCCTACTGGAAAGGCCATTCTGAAGTGAAGATAATGTCAGTGAAGTGCTTGTTAGTATGTAGCCACACGGTGACTACAGGGTTGTTCATTTCCCTTGTTCTTGGTCTGAAACTCTTGATCTGTGTTGTTCCTGGTCCAACTCCTCCTATATTCAACATTGAGCAGAAGGGTCACTAGGTTCTGTTCTGGGGTCCATATTTTTACCCATCTCAGCTTCCAGGGCTACGTAATCCCCTGTTAGTTTGTTGGAGAGGTGGAGCTAGGGGGGAAACCTTGGGGCAGGAGTAGTAGAGGATTTTCAGAGTCACAGAACCTTGTAATAAGAAAGGACCTTGATCTGCCCCCAATGTATAGGTAGGGAAATTGAAGAGTATACTCACAATAATATAACCTAGGGCAGACCATGAGGGAACATGATCCTTAAAGAGTTTGCTTGCATAGCAATACTAATACGTTTGGGCAGGGTGGTTAAGTGGGTGATTAAGTGGGTGCTTTGAGGGAGGGGAGTTCATGATAGAGATTGAGAAATGCAAAAGACATGAGTATTACTTTCATGACAGAATAAAACACAGTAAAAACAAAAAGTTGCAAAGCTCTTGATGGGCAGAAGGACCTGGAAAATAACTTCTTCACAAAGGAAGAGGCATCTCCATCTCAACCTCATATGTAGCTTCCTGTTGGTCTGGTGTCCCAGCTGGGGTGACCATTGCCCATATCCAGGGACTGAGCCCTTTTCTTGCTTCTAAACTGATGAGGATGGAATGCAGGCAAGGCTTTCAGCAGCTCAGTCTCCCTGAGTCTCACTATGAAGGAGGAGAGGAGTTATTTGCTGCAGGCAGAGCTGCCACGTACAGTTGTGCAGGTTGTGAAACTGCATAAAGGTGCTTGGCAGAGGTGGTAGGTGGTAGCAGAAATCCAGTCCATGCTCTGCTCCTCAAAACAGGTGCCCTGCTGCAGGGCTGAGTCCATCTGGATGAAAGGGTACATTTTTCATCTGACAAAGAGAGAGCAGCTTTTTCAAAGGTTTTTATACAAAGGCACTGAGTAGACTACTTGTGGCTCTGGCTGCGACTAGCTATGAGGTCCCATGCTCTGTGGTGACCCATCTCTAGGCTCCTGAGCTCCCCCACTGAGGCTCTTCCCCACCTTCTGTACATTCTGGTCCCAGGCGTTTTGTTCTTGCCAGTCAACTTCTGAATACAAGGGCAGGAAATCCAGTGAGGCAAGTCTCCTGGGGCCTGGAGCCCACCTCATGAAGACTCCTCAATTTCTGTGCTCTCTCAAACCTGAATTTTCTGCACCTGTGCTCTGCCCATCCGTTTGGCTCAGCTACCACATCTTGGATATTCGTTCCCTTCCTGGTAGTTTGGTGCCAACTGTTTATCTGAATCATGACTGACTGCTGTGTCCTCTTGTTTTCTGTGCCCTGCTATCCCAGCTGCCCCTCCATAGTCATCTGTTGTAGCCAGAACACATCCCCTGGGCCTGTAGGGCTCACCCAGAGCATACCAGTTCCCTCTCTCCCTGCCTGCCAATCTGGATAGAGGCACCTCTTATAGGTGCTTTTCACTGCAAAGAAACTTATGTGCAGGGTGAATAGGCAGGAAGACAGTGGCCAGGGGCTCTAGGCTGGGGCACTTGATCATGTCCATATCCTGCTGTATCCAGACTCCCACAAGAAACCCACCCTGGGATGCAGAGGACGGGCTGTGGCAGGGCCAATGACAGGTAAACCTATGTGGTGTGAGGGGGAGAGGGACAGGTTGGTCCTAAGGATCAAGTAGCTCCTTCTGGCTGTTCTTAAAGTGTCCCTTCCCCCACTTCCTCAGAGCACAAGCCCAAGGCTTCCAAATGAGTCCACTGGACTCTCCCAGAGGCTTGCAGATTATGGTGCCAGATGGGCTTGAAACAAACTGCCCAACAGAGTGATGCTTGGGAAAAAAGGCACCTCAGGCCAAGACGAGTACTGGGCCAGTCAGGGAGGAGGCAACAGAGAGGCAGCCCGGTTCCAAAAACCTCTCCACTCTAACAGGGATGCCAGCATCTTATCATCTGAACCCCTTCTACTGAGGACTAGAAAAAGCCCTTGAAATGAGAGAATTTGAATAGAGTAGCTAAGCAGCCTCCTCCCTCCTCTCCAAATCCCAGAGCTGGAATAAGCCAGACAGTACAAAAGGGGAGGGGAAAGAAAGCAGAGGGCCAGCCATCAATCTCCTATCTTGAGAGCTGCATCATTGCTGGCTCCTGCTGGCTCCCCTAGGACAATGGGGATGGGAGCTGGGTGTGGGTCCTGGCCAGGAGGAGCAAGGGGAAGACCACGTTCACACACAGACTCACACACTCACACACAGCAGTTCCAGCACTGGGTCTTAGAGCCAGGCCCAGGCCCAGGGTAGAAGACTGAGGTGCCCACCTAGGGGTACAGAGAGACCCAGAAAACTGGAGTCCTTTCAGAAGTGTCCAGACCAGGGCAAGTTCAACTCCAAATGGATACAGGACAGGGAGCCAAGCTTTGTAGTGTCCAACAACCATCCTTCTGTTGCCTCTTAAGGAAATAGAAGCTACTGGTTTTCCCAGTGCCTGCCTCACCACCACCTACCATTTCTCACTTCTCACATCCCAGTCTACTCCCCAGAGGTGTGTACAAACCCCAAAGGATAAAGTCAGCTAATCGAGAAGATCTTGTCATGCAAAGATGTGAAGGTAATAAGGAGGAGGGAACCCCAGGTCAGGTTGCTCTGTCAGAAATGTCTGCCTCCTGGTTCTTTGAACTCCCTTGGAAAGAACTACACACTCTGGAAGAATGTTCCAATTTAGTCATGCCAGTGGGCTAAGCCAACCAAGTAATTTGGTGTGGGGGGTGGGAAAGGAGAAGGTGCCCTGGAATGCTGAGCTTCTCCTACTGTGGAGCTTGGGTTCTTCTGCTGATGAGGCAGTTATTCTTCAGTAATCTGTTTTAGGACTGGGGTGGGTCTTTGCAGGAACTTGTCATATGGGATTTTCTTGGTGGGGAGGTGCAGAGGGAAACATTGAGGCAGAGGAGAGAGTTCTTAAACAAGCATCTCCTAGCTCTTTCAGAGGATCCTGAACCAACTTTAATGTTTAGTGCTGTTCCAATATAGTGGCTTAAAATGTAGTTTAAATTTTGGTTAATCATGTTAGAAAATATGCAGGTTCCTTACTGGGTTTAATTGGTTTACTAGATTTTAAAAAGCAGCCTAGTTCTGTGTTCCATAAGAAAGGAATCTGAGTTCTGTGAAAAAAGTGTTCAGCAAATTAATAAGTTTCATTCTGATTGAGTTTGCAGACTACTTAATTCAAGTTCCTGCCCTCTGAGTAAGTTATCCTGGGAAAGGAGAGCTGTGATCACCTCCCACTGGTAGTTTCTGGGGCCTCAAGCTCTTTGAAGTCTCACCTAATCTCAAGCTATTGGCCCACTATGGAGGGGAGGAGCTCAGAGCAGAAGGGGTACAAGGGAAAGAGAACTGTTTCTCCTTGGTTCTGTACTGCTTAATGGTTTTCCCACTCATTTGTCACATTTAACTTCAGAAGGTGTGACAGGATGATCCATCCCTCAGACCTGGGCCTATAAAAACCAGGGAATTGGCACCTGAAGTCTGCCATTCTCTCTGCCTTTGCTTTCTCTGGCTGTGACTAAACTGCCATTTAAATGCTGACTCCTGCCTTGTCCGTGATGGAGTGAGCTTTTAACAGAGCAGCTTGGCCTGCAAAGCTTATTTTATTCAGAGCTGCATAAAACACTGGAGGGGTAAAGAGTTTGAAGGGTTGTGGAGGAGTGGGGGTGAAGACACTGGTGGCTGGGTATGAGAAGAGCCCCAATAGGCTGGGGTATACCTGACTATTTCCTGGGTACCTACCTTCCCCAGTTATCCTTGAAGAGTGGGCTCAGCTGTTCCAGACATTTCTCAGATGTGGAACTCCACAAATCAGCTTCAAGGGTAGCCAATTACCCACATGGTGTGCTTTGAGAACATTCACAGGTCCCTTCCACCACAAAATATGTTCTCCATGCTTTATCGTTATCACTTCAGATAAAGGCCTTGACCTCTGAACACCCTTGTTAAAATGTACATTTCTTTTTTTGGTCTGAGAAAAGTTTTCATATATCAGATTCATTGGCTTTTTTACCTTTCAAAAACAGGTTCACAGCTTGACCAATGATGTCCCACAAAATGAAAGGTCATGGATTCAATTCACAGTTGGGTCACGGGCCTGGCTTGCTGGTTCGGTCCCAGTTGGGGCATGTATGAAGGGCAGTCAATTGATCTTTCACTCTCTCTCTTTCTCCCACCCTTTTCCTCTGTCTAAAAATAAATAAAATCTTTAAAAAAAAACAAAACAGGTTCACAAAGAAATGAGATCCAGGGAAAATAATGGTCGATGGGAAGGGGAGAGAGGATATGTTTGCCACAGGATGAAGCATAATGCGTTGACTGAGTTGGGAAGCATAACTGCGTGGGCAAGAAGGAAGAACTGGACAGCCAAGACGGAAATCAGACAACTTCAAAAGTTAGAACCCTGTAATCCCTACAGGTCCAGATAAGATTCTTCCCAAATCCATGCCCTCCCAGATCTCTGCATTCCCAGAGAAGGCCTCCCTTCTCCTTGTCCCCCACTGCTGGCTGCAAGCACCTGCTTCTCCTGAGAGAGTTCCATCTAGACCAGGGGTTCTAAACCTTGACTGCTCATTGAGAGTCACCTGGGGAGGTTTTAGAAACATTTTTCATACTAGGCCCCACCCCAGACTAATTATATTAGAATCTGAGGGGTGGCCTCAGGGGCATCTCAGTTTTTTAAAAGCTCTGTTAGGTGATTCTAATATGCAGGCAGCACAAACAACTTAAAATGTTAAGTTAGGAGTCTTGGACCTAAGGAGCCCTTGGCCCTTTTCCCAGTCAGGCTATAGCCTCCTATCCTCTTCCCCAGTTCTCCTCTCACTCCTCCATCTACTCTGCTCCCCTCTGCTCCCCAACAGCCCCAGAGTTCTGTTCATTTTCACCACCCAGTGTTAAGCTCCTGTTGCCTTGGCTCCTGCCTACCCATGCTGTCAAGGCAAGCATCTTATCAAAATCTTTTCTAAAAGACTGTCCCAGTTCTCTCCTTAAGAGTGATTCTGGTGCCAGCTGGTGAGATGATTGAAATTTCACCCCAGAACCACATGTTTTTGACAAGGACCCTAGATGGTCTCATCGTTATATCTCCACTGGCTCTGAACCATCACAGACGCACACTGCTATTTCCATCTAAAGACACAGGGCCTACATCTTGCAGAGGAGGCCCAAAGTTGGCAAAGCATTTGGAGAGTTACTGTCTGTGTATCCACTTGAGGAGTCTTTGTGTACTTGTGGGTGTCTAGCCCTTATGGCTGATATTCAAATTTGGCCCATTTGCAGACCGATAGGACTTTCATAAATGCAGAGAAAAACATACTTGATTCACTACATACACACAGACATGCTGTTGCTATAAAACTAATTTGCAATGAAAAGGTGATGTTTTATTCAGTGGGTATTTATTGGGCACCATTGCATGCCAGCTACTGGACTAGGTGTTTTGGAGTTGATGGTGACCCAAACCTATGTGCCTGGTACATATAGTCTACTGGTTTAGTAATATCTTTTTTGAATTCTTCTTGAACTAAAAGACACTACTTAAAAAAATACTTTAGCCCTGGCTGGTGTGGCTCAGTGGATTGAGCTCCAGCCTGCAAACCAAAGGGTTGCCGTTTCAATTCCCAGGCAGGGCACATGCCTGGGTTGCAGGCCAGGTTGCCAGTTGGGAGCACGCTAGAGGCAACCATACATTGATGTTTCTCTCCCTCTCTTTCTCCCGCCCTTCTCTCTCTAAAAATAAGTAAAATACTTTTAAAAATATTTTAAGTTTTGAGTCAAGAATGTCTATGCACTGGAAATTCTCTTCCACAAACAGGTGAGTTTCTGTATATGGGCCTGAATATGTTACTTCCCTTTTGTGTGTATGAAATAATAATGTGTGAAAAGCCACATGGTGTGTATGTAAGCTTTTTATGGGTCTATCTCTGATTCTCAGAAAGGATTATGAAGGCACCCTGACTGTTAAAACTTTGCTTCCCAGAGCTCTCTCAGGTTCCGAGACATTGGATCAGTAGCTAATTGGCTAATAGCTATCAGTGCTTAAAATGTGCCCAGCACTGGGCTTGCTACTTCACATACATCATCTCATTCCATCTTCACAATGGTAAGGGAAGTAAAATTATTGTACCCATTTTACAACTGGGAAAACTGCTCATCAGCTATTTGGTAGCAGAGTCAGAATTGAAACCCAGAAATACCTGACCCCAGAGCCTTTCCAAGCTCACCACATCCTGATGCCAACTGCCAAAGCATTCCTGAGAGAAAGCAAATCCCATTATCAATAATAACAACATCATCACTGTTGTCATGGTTTTGATTATGTTCATGATCATGGTCATTGCCATACAGTCATATCAGTGATCGTTTGTCAAGCACTTTCTTTGTGTCAAGCAACTGTACTAAAATGCTTATAATAATAATGTAAAAGACTACATAAGTACCCTTTATCCACAGTTTCATTTTTCATGGTTTCAGTTACCTGTGGTCAACCAACATTTGAAAATATTAAATGGAAAATTCCAGAAATAAATAATTGATAAGTTTTAAATTGCATGCTGTTCTGAGTAGGATGATAAAATCTCGTGCCATCCCGTACTGTCCCACCTGAGATGTGAATCATTATTTTGTCCAGGATCTCCACACTGTATATGCTACCAGCCTGTTAATCACTTAGTAGACATTTTGGTTATCAGATGGACTATATCACAGTGCTTGAGTTCAAATAACCCTCATTTTACTTAATAATGACCCCAAAACACAAGAGTAATGATGCTGGCAATTTGGATGTGCCAAAGAGAGCCATAAAGTACTTCCTTTAAGTGAAAAAATATGTAGGAAAAAATCATTTTTTATATATACACAGATAGGTAGATAGATAGGTAGGGTTCGGTACTATGTGCAAATTCAGGCATCCACTGGGGGGGCTTGAAACATATCCCCCCAGATAAGGGGGGACTACTATAATACTAATAGCAGTTAACAGTTATTGAATTCCTATTATGTGTCAGACACTATCCTAACCATCTTACCAGGATTTCCCTAATTACTCACCATGTGCTATGAAATAGATTCCATTCTTAACCATATTTTAGAGAGGAGAAAACTGAGGTTTAGATGGCTAATGTACCCCATGACCTCACAGCCAACGAGTAGCAGTGCTGCGATATGGCTTCTGTCTGACTGCAGAACCTGAATACCTGTGCTGTACTACCTCCCACATCAGGGGTTCCCATCCCCCCCACTTTTTTTCCAGTTTGGGAGCACTGGCTTCTCATAACTGGAAAGCTCTTTTGGACCCATCTGCTACCTGGGATAGGGGCTGGAGTGACAGGCCACCATGGGTGAAAGCAGATGCCCTCCTACATGAACTGACAACCCAGACCCTTTCCATCTGGCAACCAATGCCATGAGAATGAGAAATCTGCTCAAAGAAAGCCTCCCACCCAAACAATTTGTACACCAAAAGTTTGGGGAAATACATAGCTGAGATCTATAAATACAGAGGCCAGGTAAACAAGATTACTCTATTCTCCATGTTTTCTTCCTCCTCATTCTATAGGATCAGATTTTATAGTTTTTTTTCCTCTTCATTACATTTTTTTTAATGCCCACTAACATCTCTTGCTGATGGTTTCTTCCTTCTCACCCCAACTAACCTGAGTCCTTTACCTTATGTCTGTTTTCAGTGTCATTTGCTCATCTCATTTGATTCCTTTTTCCAAAATGCTGCTCCTTCCCTGGCTGGTGTGGCTCAGTGGGTTGAGCGTCATCCTGCAAAGCCAAAGGTTATCAGTTTGATTCCTGGTCAGGGCACACGCCTGGGTTGCAGGCCCCAGTTGGTTGGGGCATGTTCGAGAAGCAACTGGTTCATGTTTCACACATCGATGTTTTTTTCCCTCTCTCCCCCCTCTCTAAAATAAATAAATAAAATTTTAAAAATAAAGAAAATAACTGCTTCAGATCTCTTCATTTTTCCCTGCTTTCATTTCAGCTCAAGTCACATTAAAGTTGTAAAGCACTTTGGAAAGTAGTGAATATGGTAGGATGGTAAATAGAGTTTTATGTTATTTTACTGTCATTGAACTTGGAGTCTTTGAAAACCAATGGCAGTTCACAGCCCTGGCAACCCTTTGTCTCTGCAGGGCTATTAACTGGCCCTAGATGAGATCTGCGATCATGACCCAAAGTGTATACTTCTCAGATGATACAGAGTCGCTCCAGGTATGGTAGTATTAGCTTGAGCAGCACTTCCCAAATTGGCTTCCACAGTATCCTGAATGGGAGAGTTAATAGGTACTATGGAGGAGAAAAAGGTTTCTGGATACAAACGAGTTTGATAAATGCTGAATTAGATAAGCTAAACTTTACTACAGGGTTTCACAGAGGTTTTAACTTACTAATGAGATACCTGAATCTGCAGGAGGACATTTAGACCCATGCCACCCAAAGTGTGGTCTGAGAATTGGCAGCCTAGGCAGCAGCTGAGAGCTTGCTAGAAATGCAAAATCTCAGGCCTCCATTTCAGACTTTCTGAGTCAGAATTGGCATTGCAACAAGTTCCTCAGGTGATGTGTATGTGCATTGAATTTTCAGAAGCCCTGATTTAGAGTACCTGGCATTTCAAAGCCTTTTTTGTCCATGGAACCACTTTATGGAGCCTCTTCTGGGACTAGTGTTCCCTGCAACATACTTGGGGGAAATATAGTCAGTCCTCCACATCTGTGTGTGTTGGATCTATGGATCCAACCAACTGTGGATTGAAAATAATTTTTAGAGTACAAGAAAGTTCCAAGAAGCAAAACTTGATTTTGCCACATGCAAAGCACTATGCTGAATCCACATGAATGAAGTGATGTGTACACACCCTGATGTAGCTTATATGCAAATACTACACCGCTTTATATAAGAGACTTGAGCATTTTCTACTTTTGGTATCCTCAGGGGATCCTGGACCCAATCCCCTCTGGAGGTACTGAGGGAGAA
This sequence comes from Furipterus horrens, assembly GCF_987537825.1. Classification (NCBI taxonomy): domain Eukaryota; kingdom Metazoa; phylum Chordata; class Mammalia; order Chiroptera; family Furipteridae; genus Furipterus; species Furipterus horrens. The sequence goes on along the minus strand of NW_028327187.1, from coordinate 53,409,300 downwards.
CTATACTAAGGCTAACAAGCCCTTCATAGGAATTTCTCATTGTCCAGAAACTCCATAGAAGACATTGGCCAAAGCAACATTTAGAAACTGAGGAGCTAATTCATTATGTTACTCAAAGTCTCACTATTCAGAAGTTTCAAGTCTTTGGAATCTTGTGTTACCGGAAGGTGTTCCCATATATCCTATCCCCAGTTAATTCATTTTCTGGGGTGTTTTTAAGCAGTGCCACAGTTGTGCTTCTTCATCTGTTCTCTGGCCCACCCAGATCAACCTGTTTGTTTCTTAAATCCAGCAGCTTCTCCAAAGTACTAGAGCTCAGGATTTGAACCTCTGAAGAATGTTTCATGGTTCCCTGCTGTAGAACATTAGAAAGGCAATTTTACAGAAGCTGGGAAACTTTTCAGTCCAGTGTGTTCTGTTCTGTTAAGCTGTTGTTTTTTCTTTTAGGCTATTGTGCCTAAGATCAAATAACACTAGCTATTTTGTATTCAGATCCTGAGACTCATTTGGGGGCATTGTTAATATTTTATAAGAACATTCTCATTTTTCTCATTCATATTTGTGATTTTCAAGTGTGTTACTGCATTGCATTCATAAACATGATTTTTATTAAATCGCAGGGCTCCATCTCTTTCTCCTCAGAGAAACACATCTCCAGTTTTATGTTAAAAGTTAAATGGAAAATAGGCTTTGCTATGTGAAAATTTGACTTGCAAGGAACTCGTCAGAGATGAAACTGTTCTGTGCGGTAACGTTCTGACATGCTCAGGCTCTGGTTAGGACATGGACAAAGCTCTCAGCAAGGTTTCTTGGAAGTTTTCAACAAACACCTTCTCAGTGGCCGCTTTCAAAGGCTGGCCAGGATTGTCTGCTCAGAATTCAGGAAGAGAGGATGATGTAAGCAGCAGGGTGATACTTAGAGATGTGTGAAAGTGAGAGAGATGTACACCATTAGGCTCCTCAGGCTGGAGGGCCTGCCAACCCCAGAAGTTGCCCTCTCTGGGTTTGGAATGGTGATTCTTACCTCTCCAATACTCCATGGAAGCAGAAACAACAGAGCAAATAGGGAGGAGACCATGGAAATATATCCTCATATGGGATCAAAAGATCCAAGGCTTCATTTGAATTTCCCACCCAGTCAATGATGCTGGCAATGCTACTGTTCAGAGCCCATGAGTTTTTTTTTAAATAACTGATTATTTTTTAAATAAATGATTATGCTGTTACAGTTGTCCCAATTTCTTTTCCTTTTGTTCCCCTCCACCCAGTGACACCTCTCCCTCCAGTTGTCCCCCCACTTAGTCCATGCCCATTGGTTGTGCATATAGTTCTTCTCAACATCTTCCTATCTACTCCACCCTCTCCTACTATGCTTCTTAATTCCTGGACCATCTCCCTCCCTTTCCTCCTTTGCCCTCCCCCCTGCCCTCCCCCCAATATGTTCCCCATACCTATAGTTCTTTTTCCACTCTAATTGCCTACTTAATTTGCCTTTGTTTTGATTCCCTAGCTTCTGTTGTTGGTTGTTGTGATACAGTTTTCATTTTAATGTTCATAGTTTAGATTCTCTTTCTCCTAAACAAGTCCCTTTAACATTTCATATAACAGTGGTTTGGATCTGATGAACTCCATCAGTTTTACTTTGTCCTGGAAGCACTTTCTCTGCCCTTCTATTCTGAATGACAGCTTTGCTGGATAGAGTAATCGTGGTTGTAGATTTTGCTTTTCATTACTTTGAATATTTCTTGCTAGTCCCTTCTTGCCTGCAGAGTTTCTTTTGAGAAATCAGCTGATAGTCTTATTGGGACCCCTTTGTACATAATTCACTTCTTCTCCCTTGCTGCTTTTAAGATTCTCTCTTTATCCTTAATTTTTGACATTTTGATTATAATGTGTCTTGGTGTTGTTCTCCCTGGGTCCAGTTTATCTGGAGCTCTCTGTGCTTCCTGGAGCTGTAAGTCTATTTCCTTCCCCAAGTTAGGGAAGTTCTGCTTCATTATTTTTTCACATAATTTTTCTATTTCTACTTCTTCTTCGCCCTCTGGCAATCCAATTATTCGAATGTTTGATCTCTTATAGCTGTCCCATAGGTTTCTGAGCCTCTCCTCATTTTCCTCCCTTTTTGGTTCCTCTTTCTGCACTGGTTGACTGTTTGTTCCTTCCCTATGTTCCGATTTGTTGATTTGATCCCTGGTTTTCTTTCCCTCACCACTAGTTTTGTATGTGTTATTGGTCATTTCAGCAGGACTAGTATCATTCCTTCCCTGTCTTGTTTAAGATCTGCTGTTAGGTCTGTAAGCTTTCTTATAACCAAAGCTCTGAACTGTGCCTCAGGAAGATTTCCTATCTGTTGGTCTGTTAGATCATATATTTGCTGTCTGGTAAGCTGTGTGATTGGGTTCTCTATCATGATCCCTGCCATCCTGACAGTTTTGTGTTTACCTTTGCTTCCTGGGTGGAGCTGTCACACCTCCTATGCTATAGGGGGCGGAGCCCCGTGCACTTTTCACTACCAGGCGATCCTTCTCACCACTCTGTGGTGTTTTGTGTGTGGGGGCAGGGGTCCAAGATGGATTCTTACCGTTTACTCTCCTCTGAGAGATCAGGAGCTCCTTCCTCTGTCCCCAAACCCTCCAGCCTTCATAGTCATAAGCAATGGGGTCTGCCTTCCCTGGCATTGGAATCACGAGCTGACTAGTCTGGTCTGCAGCCGGGGGTGCCCCCCAGGTGTTTCTCGACTCTTTAAATATGGGTGTCTGTGCCTACTGCCTTCCCGCCGCTGTCACTGCAGCTGCCGGTGCCAGCACAACTTGACCTCTCTGCCCTGGCTTCGCCCCTCCTACCTGTCTGAGCGAGCACCAGTTGTTTATAACTTCATACGTTGGACTTCCATGTAGCTTTATTTTCTGGAACTTCTGTTTTTTTCTGGTTTTGCAGTAGATGTATTCCTTCTTAGTTGTGGAGGGAGACGGAGTATGTCAGTCTAGATCTCCATCTTGGCTGGAAGTCCAGAGCCCATCAGTTTATAGCTAAATGCAAACATACCTGGAAGAGGTACCAATTGATATCAATGGTTTCTAACCTAAGTTAATGCCTATTTGTAATGTAAAAAAATTAGGACACTCCCCCCAGTAGTGATTTTACTTGCATTTTTTCTCTCTACTGATGAACCACAATTGATGTATATAAGAACTTTTTTTGCAAGAACTCTTTGCTTTTCAGGGCACCCAATGCCCACTCATTATTCTCTATAGTTTATAACGGGTATGAATGAATAATATCAGCTACCATTTCTTGAGCATTTTTACTGTGTGCCAGGCACCGAGCTCAGCATTTTATATGCATTATCTCATTTAATTATTCTAATGCCTAATTATCTCCATTTTAAAAATAAGGAAATTGAGGCTCAGAGAAGTAGGTTAGTTACCCAAAGTCACACAGCTAGTAAAAGACAGATTCAGGAGATAAGCCCAGATTTGTGGAATTCCCGAGTTGTTTTCTTTATTCCTTAGGCAGAGGAACTGGCTGTACTGGCAGAGAGCACTGGAGAGGCCCCAAATTCATGGGTGGGCCAAATGGGCTACTGGGGAGGCAAAAGGAAGGACAAGGAGGTTGAAGAGTGGCAGATATGTATGTTTGCCTCATAATTTTGCCTAGAGCTAGTCCTGCAAACCAGCAGAGATTTAAGGTGGCCCTCATAGGCCACTTGGAGATCTAATGACAGAGCCCATTCCTGAATCCACCTCTATACACACAACTATTCGTTATACATGCTCACAGAGAAACTGTTTCAACAACATTGACCTCCTTTACAGTCTTTGGTCATTCCAGGCACACTCATCCTCTGGGCCTTTGCACGTGCTATTCTTTGAGCCTGACAGGCCCTTCCCCCAGACAGCTATAAGGCTCCCTCCCTCCCTTCCTTCAGGTCTTTGCCTAGTGACACTGGCTCACTGAGGCCTTCCCTGACTACCCTATTTAAAATTGCAACCGATCATCCCCAATTACTTAATTCATTTTTCTCCAAAGCACTTAACATCATTCTCTAAAGTAGCATATAATTTTACCTATTTATTTGTTTACCTATTTATTTGTTTATTGTAACTAGAATGCAAACTCCATGAGGACAGAGATTTTTATCTGTTTTCTTCACTGCAGTATCCCCAGTGTGGTAGCTCAATAACTATTTGTTTAAGAAATGATTAAATATGCAACTAACTTTATACATGGTCTACCCCCCCCCGTCATATTTACAGAGACATGCAGATCTTCTGAAATAAAGCAGAAGGTGAGCAGATAAGAGAATGAATAACTTCATTGGTGAGAAGATGTGAGATGGGAGTACTCTATGCCCACACTTCTCAATCTAGTTAAAGCCAAGAGCCTGTATTCTGGACCCCTCCTGACAACAATTTTACTCTTCGTATCCGTTATTGAGAAACATATAATGACCACAAACTACTGTGAATCATGATGTTTTAAAAGTGAGTTTTGTTAATAATTACAACATCTGACTATAGTTTGGAAAATAGTGGTGTATACATGAATAAGATGTTTTAAGATGGTGCTTAAATACCTACTCTCTGGCATTTTTCAGCTAGGGTTTGATTTCTGGTATTGCCACATATTACCTGTGTGATCTTGAGCAAGTTGCTTAAGCATGTGCCTCAGCGTTCTTGTCTGCAAAATGTGGCTAATAATAGTACCATGCTCACAGGGTTGTAATGAAGAGTCAATGAGATATTGCATGTCAAGCTCATGTAAGGGGCCTGGCAGGTAGTAAATGCACCCCACATGGGAGCTTTTCTCCTGATCATCATTACCATGGGTTATTGACTGACATATCCACAGGCAATGCTTCAAAATGTATGGCTATGTATCCGTCTTGCAATATGCTGCAGTCCTTGGAGTCCTGAGCCCATGGTTCTGGGGACCAGTGTGGTGGACACTAAGTGTTGTTGGCAATCAAAGAAGAGTAATTGGTAGCTGGGTGAATAGGGGAACTGGTGTGGTGAGAAGAGGAAGGTAGACAAGAGAAAGGGTAGCCACAGGCACCAGCTTGGAATGGCTCAATTCACGCATTCAGAGAGAAAGCCATCAGCTGCACAGAAGGCCTTCCAACACTTCTCAAATCCTGACTCAGCTAAATGTTGCTCATGAAGGCAAGTAAAGATTGTTACTGTATTACCAAATGGCCCTGGTATAAGTTTCAAGTGTTTATCACCTCCAAGTGTTAGTTAGCTCTTCAAGAGATGAGGCTGCTCTGATCAACAGCCTCTCTGGCCTTGCATTCTGGAGAATTATGGAGAGTTCTGAATTCCAGATGGTAGCCCATTTGCAGCAGGTTGGGTCTGCAACACCCAAGAGCAACCAGCTGAGGTATTTGGGAGAGATGACCTGAGAGCAGCAGTGGGTGGGGCCACTGGGCAAGGAGGGCATCCTTCAAGGCACTTCATTACTGTCCCTGCATAGCAGGAAGCACAGGGAAGATTAACTAGGGAGTTTAGTGAGCCCTGGTGATTTAAGAGAGAAAACAATAAGGAGGTCAAGGGTGGAGCTACATGTAGTGGGGTGGGAGAAGTGGCCACCCTCCGAGACTTAACATTGTTCCAGAGAAACCAGTCCACCCATGGAGAGAGAGCACACAAGCTGTGCCTATAGGCCAATTGATTTGATGAGGAAGTTGAACACATTCTGATTTTTTTTTTTTTTTTTTTTTTGCTTAAAACTGGAAATAGAGCCAATTAAAACTTCACCTTCCCAGGAAAGAAATAGGGAATCCCAGCTTTCAGTTTTACTTTAGGAAGCTGTTCTTCCTGAAAAGACAAAAACTCCAATGGCACTTGGCAACATGCCACAGGAGGCTTCTTCATGACCTTCAGGTGGAAAGCTCAAACTCTTGTGCAAGTCAGGAATTTTTGTCCTCAGACCAAGGATCTTAAAAAGATAGCATTGTCAGTCCCATGCAAATTGACTGGGGCCCTCTCCCCATTTGTCCTGTAAGCCTTGACGCCATTCTGGTCAACATGCAAGTGGGCAATTTGTAACTGTCCAGACCCTTTCCAGATCTGATGGGGAATTCTGCTCTGGGGCCTCATTTACATAGACAAATGCAGACTGGCACCTGTCAGGTTAGTACCTCAAGCCAAGGAGCTGGAGCAGTGATGGGCAACCTTCTGGGAAAACACTCTGGATACTGGATTAGAAAATGACAGTGTCATCTTGGGGCTAATTTGCATAGACTTATCAGGTTAATTATTACAATGTCTCCAGGAACTTGAAAATCCTTGAATTCTTATGCAACCAGAATGCTCAAAGTCTGTTGCTATGAAACTTGGAGTGTAAATTACCTTGAATACTATTAATCTGTTCACTAGGAGGTTAATTTGCAGTTTGTTGGCAAATCACATGTGGGTCTTATAGCAAGAGTGTGGGTGGTGCTTTTGCACCAACATGGGGCCCCGCCTGTGTTTCTGGATCTGTGTGTCCGTGTGCACACACATGCACACCCATGTGGCATTGGGATTGACACTATAGGAGCTCACATCCTGTGTTTTCTCAATGCCCCCCAGATCTCACCTGGCTCTTGTGTCACATCTTGGGTCCTAAGTCATGAACTCTTAGGCTTGGAGGGCTGCTATGCTGAGCAGTCTTTGGTCCAATGCCAGCTTACAAGACATTAGCTACTCCTGAGATAAAATCACAAAGGGGTCCATTAATGCTTTAGAATCATCTGGATTTTCTGGAAGATGCTCTTTCCCATTGATGGCTCTCAGGTGGTTTTTGCACACAGGCAGGTTGCTCCTGGTGAGGGAACTCAGACTGTCTACAGGAAACAGGGTGGGGGGAGTTGTAGCAGCATAAGAGATGGTGTGACCTGGATCACACTGGTGGGACTAGGAAGAAGACTGCTGAGCAGTGCTGGGGGGTTTTGATGGTTACCTTGTGTTATTGTTAATAAAGGGTAGCAGGGTCGATAATCCAAACTTCACCCTAGCTAAGCTAGCCTGCTCTTCCATAAAAGACAGGTATTTAGAAATAAGTGAGAAAAATCACTTTCTGACTTAGGGGATAGGCTATGGGGTGTGACTAAAGGAGCATTGGAACTGCACTCACCAAGAAACAGCTCCCCAGCTAGCCTCCCAGTGCTGGAAATCCACTCTGGATGGAGGCATGGAAGATTCAAATATACTGTCTGGGAAGGAAGTGAAAGCAGGGCCTGAAGGAAATGGGAACACAAAACATCTCAGTTGCGATGCTCAATAGGGGTACCTCAGGGAATGATCAGTGCTTTGAGGGGTTCCAAGACGGCCTGGGGGATGGAAGCTTGTATGTCTATCACAGTGAAGTGTTGTACAAATGTGCAAGGGCATACTGAAAGTTGGAAAAGGCTCCAAAAAGAGTTGCATCTGCCTATGTAACAGGTGAGCCTTAGAATATGCCTAAGAGAGGCAGAGGTAATTTGTGATGTTAGCTTGAAGAACTTGAGGGGCCACTCAGAAGCAGATTGGGGGTTTTGCTGGTAGCCAGAGAGCCCCAGAAAATGTAGCTGCTAGAAAGTCCTCTTGAACTTTCTCTTCCCCACAACCCTTCCTGAACTTTCTCTTCCCCACAGCCCTTCCTCCCATTTCATTCAATCATCATTAACAGAGTACCTATTTTTGCCCCAATCACTGGGGATACAATGAACAGGACTTAGGCCCTTCACGAAATCACATTCTAATGGGAGGGTAGATTTAATTTTTTTTTCCGTTGATTGATTTTAGAGAGAGAGAGAAAGAAGAAGAAAGAAAAACCCCGATTTGCTGTTCCACTTATTTATGCATTCATTGGTTGGTTCTTGTATGCACCCTGGCCAGGGATCCAACCTACAAACTTGGTGTATCAGTAGCTCTAACCAACTGAACTGCCTGGTCAGAGCTTGAGATGGGAAACTTTTAAATTAATTCTGCTTGGGGAGGCAGATGGGGTTCAGAGAGAGTTTCCCATGGTGAGGGTACAGAAGGTGTGATGGGGACTGGGTTGACCTGGAGAGCCTACTCCTCCTGCAGAAGTGGTACCGCTACTTTGTTCCAGCTGGTCATTGTTGGGTGGGGTTTTAAGGCTCAAGGTCGCCAGCTGGGATTTTTTAAGAGAAGCCAGAAATCCAGATTCTTATAGGAAATCAGAGGATTGTTAAATGTTAGCAATTAACTTTTAAAAGATTGAAAACACTCTGCAGGCCAAACAAAAGACATTTGCCTGCTTGCTGGGTGACCTTTAGACAAGTAACTTCACCTCTTGAGCCTTGGTTTCCTAATATATAAAAATAAGGATAATCCTACTACCTACTTAAGAAGGTATGAGGATTAATGAGGTCATAGAAGTGAAGTGCCTGTCACATAGTAAGTGATTAATACATGATAGCTATTATGATGATCATTATGTTCTGGTCTCTTACCTGAGCAGTATCTCTTTATAGGTGACTGACATGAAAGTCTCTACCCTCAATCTCCAGAGAGACCCCATGCCTTATTCAGGGAAATTTAGCTCCACCTTTGCCTGTAGATTATACTAAAATAATACTTACAAAGCAACTGGTCAGCTTGTGTATACGGATTATTGAGGTGCATTTCTTCCTTTATACTCCCTTCACACAGCACATCCAGTGCTGAATGATTTACAAAGCCAGCCTGGGGCTGGGAGCAGGCCTTCAGAATGATTTCCTTTGTGCAAAAAGGAAGAAACTAAGGCAAGGAAGCTGGGCTGGAGTTCACATCCTACTGTACCTTCAATTCTTATGGGGGATGCCCAAGATTTTTAAGAAAGTTCTCGGCTGCTAAAGCTTTTATGCTCTCATCTATTATTTTTACTTCTTTCTTTCAAACAGTGGTTCTTGCCCCTAGCTGCATATCAGAATCACCTAGGCAGCTTTTTAAAAATACCATTGGAGGGGCCTGACCCTTAGAAGTTCTATGACCCCTCACACAGTTGTAAACAAAATTTCATATGGGTGTGTGTGCATACATGCACTTTCTCAGGATTTGGTTGAGGTCTCAAAGGGCCATGCCAAAGATGAGTGCCATAAACTTGTGGGTACTGTAGGAGCTCTATAGCTCTGGTTCCAGGCCTTCTGGGCCATCACACAGTATCTATCCACACAGACAGGCCTTTTCAACTCTCTGAGCCCTGGTTTCCTCACTGATCCTACAGGGGTCAGTAATCACACCCACTTTATTTCCTATGGCATTTGTGAGGATGTACTGAACTACTAATACTAAAGCATGTACCAGAAAGGGCTTTGAAAAAACCCCACCCCCTCTTCGCAGAGGAGGGCCCATTATTACAAGGTTAAGGAGGGCGTGGGTGGGGAAGTAACAGAGGAAGCAGGGAGCAGCACTACACATTGAGAAAAGGCCAAGCATGTTAACAAAGTAGCTCACAAATGAGAGCAAATTAATACAGGGCCCAGAGAGAACAGAACATTTGCACTGCAGGGGCAAAGCACCCATTTGAGTAGCTAGGCCTTGGCAGGGAAAAGAAAGTAGAATAATAGCAGAGGGAGGGAGACGGGCCAAGTGAGGGGGATTTTCAATACTAGGGAGGATTGCTGTGGCTAAAAGAGGAGGGGAAGGGGTCAGTCATAAAGGAGGGAAAGAAAATGGTGGTAAGTACCCCCATTGACCTGGGGAACAGGCAGGACACCTGACAACTTTTGGTGGGGGAAGTCAGTAGTGAGGTACAAAATCAGTGCTCTGTCTGGTAGCAGTGGTGTCATCCTCAGGCAACCGGATCCAGACTTCAGGGCAAGGTGTCACCAGCACAGCTGCTATTAACTACAGAGCCAGCACCATCTCCTGTTGCCTTCTTTTTTTTCCTTCTCTGAAACAATTAGGACCAACCTGACGCAGAGGCAGGGTGTAGGGATATACCTCAATTCAGAAAGCCCTTAACAAATCTGGAAAGAGAAGTGGCCCTAGAACTAGAGCAGTGTCAGGCATTAAGCCTTTAGTTGCTGTATAAGAAGGCAGTGAGGGCAGCTGGAAGGCATTCAGGTGGTCTTTGGCTAACAGCTGTTTACTGATCACTAAGTCAGGAATGATAGATCTGAATAAGTGTGATGGTGGCACAGGTGTTCACTGGTAGAATGTCAGCCCTGATTTAAGGGCAGCTGGAATCAGTCCTGGAGGGTATACGGGACTTGTAGGTAGAGAGCTACCACTGGGGACCTGAGGAATCCCTCTGCAAGATGGGGTGGGGAACAACGAGCAACTTTCCCTTTGCTCCCTAGCAAATGTGGGTCAGACCTTGACTGCACTGTTGAATAGCAGCACCAGACTCATGCTCGTAGTGCCAACATTTCATATCCTTCTGGCTGCCGTGCATACACAGTGCCATGCCCAGTTTTATGGAGGGAACATCAGTTTATTCAGTGATATACATCCTAGAATTTGAGCTTGTTAGTTAGCATAGGAAGGGATCCTGGAAATCCAGTGCTCTCTATTGACATGTGGGCAATGGAGGCCTCGAAAGGGAAAATGTAGGGTTATACATCTAATTAGTGCTAGAACTGGGATAGGCAGCAGGATAGTCCTTCTCCCAGCCTGGTATATTTTCTATTGCTTTCTTTGCTATTATTCCAAGTCTTCATTATGGTCAAGGGAAAATGGGAGAATATCCTTAGAGCCAGTCTTAACACATAGATAAAGATGTGATCAAATATGTCTCCTCAATTGCCTGTCATTGTGACTGAAATTTCACCATCAGTGATTTCACTCCTTTTGAGCTTGAAGCTTTCTAGTCTTTCAGCAGCATAGAGATGGGGGATTTATTGACAATCACTGAGAGGAAGGCTTTGCAAATTGGACTCAGGTTATACAGCTGAGGGATAGCAGCAGCAGCAGTAGCAGCTGGCCCAGTGAAAATGATGCAGGCTGAGAGGTGGGCATGGGAACTCAGGGTGAGAATCTGAATCCAGGGTGTAGGCCACCTTGATGGGGCAGGGAAGAGGTGGTTAATACACCCACACCAAATGCTTCCGTTATGTCCTGGCTGGGGCTCGCACAGGAAGCATTTCCTCAGGAGACTGTACTTTGACCTGGGAGGTGTGAATCACTGTTGTGTGGCCCACACTGGGGAGAAAGGGCAGGGTAGTGAAGGATAACATCAGGTTGTCTGAAGTGGCAACAGGGGCACTTTATTAAAAGGAGCAGCCTGGGTGAGATGAATGCAACAAGGGAATCTCTGAAGACATTAAGAGGAGACTCAGCTGCAAGAAGGGTGGCCTCCAGCACTGCCAAGGGAGGCTGGGTGTGGAGTCTGTTCTGCACCTTCCCCAGGGACCTGCTGGCTGAAGGTGCCCTCACCCACTATTGGGTTTCTCCTTTCTGTTACTCCTCTGACTACCATTTTAGTACAGCTCTAGAACTGTGCAGTGCAACTCTGGGCTTGGCTAGCCATGGAGCCCAGACTCCTGAGCCCTCCGTGTTCTGCATTGGCTCTATCAAAGGGGCTTCAGGGTTATGATCCAGTGGGAAGGAGGAAAGAAAGGAAGGAGGCTAGTGGGTTTGTCTGGAAACAGTTTGCCTGGAAAGACCCCGTGTTTCCTTACAGTGTTTGTTTACTTGGGGTAGGAAGGGGTAGGGAAGAATGCTTCTGGAAATCTGGTGATTTGTCTTGAAGCTGCCTTTGCATAACAAGAATAGTATTGTAATTTAAAGTTGTAGGTCTGTTTGGAGTGGCTTGCAAGGATGAGCAGAGCAAGCTGGAGACTCTTCCAGAGGCTCTACTAGTTCTGTTGTAGATCTTAGCTACCTAGGCTGAAACCAGAACTCCTAGCTTCCAAAAGAAGAATACAGCATCCACCCTGAAGGCCACCTTCTATTATCTGGCATGAGTCCTATGCTTCCTGAGGGGTATCTCTGGGTGCCTCAAGTGGTTTCTACCCAGACACAGGCAGTCCTGGGCTCAGTTGGGCTTGGGTCAGGGGATGCTGCTGCTGTTCCCAGGAATTGGAGACCCAGAGCCAAGACTGCCCCACTGATTCCACTCAAGTTCCCCAAACAACCTCCCTGGCTTAAGGCCAGGTCCCCCTAACCCCAGGTGTCACAGACACTGCTGAGGGAGGATGAGAAGATGATATTTCACAGAGCAGAGATTCTTGCTCAGGTGCAGGATCAGTGTTTTGGGGTAAGATGAAATTCAGTGCAATGTGGGAGAGTCATCCAAGATTTCTTTTAGGCTTTACTTCCCAGCAGCCCCCTCCCACCTTGGAAACAGATTCATCCCTGCCACTGATCTAGAGGCTTTATACTTTTCAAAGCTCCTTCTCATCCATCATCTCAATTGAGCCTCAAAAGCACCCCCATGAAGTAGGACGGGAAGGTGTTATTAGCCCTGTTTGACCAACAAGAAAACCGAGGTCTGAAAAGGAGACATGACTCATCTAGGGTCACACAGCTATTTATTTAGTCAAAGAACTAGGACTTAAAAATCTTACCCATTTCACAGTTATTATTGCAAAGGCAGAGAGGTTAGGGTAGCTCCCATAGAGAAGCCTTAGGGCTTAATTTTCCAACAAGGTTGCCTTCCACTTATTCTTTAAAGAGGAATATGTGATGTGGCCCCTGATTTCAGTATCAGGAAGGAATCAGAGTCAGCCCTGTGGGAAGATCACCCTCCCCACACTGTAACCACTAGCCCTTCCTCTCCCCATGTCCACATCGGTGGTGTTCCTCGAGCTTCTGCCATGGGAGGGATGTCTGAGAACACCGGCTGCTCCCTCCTTTAGGGCCTCTGCACCCCCCCCCCCACTTCAACCTTTCTACCATAACCCATATCTCACAGGCTCAGTGCCTGTCTTCTGGATGGCACCTGGACCAAGACTACCTCCTATTAATTACACTTTGCATTTCCTGTAAGACCTGGAACATTGTAGACGAGGTAAAGATGGATGATATTTCCCTGGCACTAGACACTGTAGTCAGGATCTTGCCCTGCCAGGGACGCACCTCCACCTCCCCAGCAAACTGACAAGGAGTTGTCACTGGTCCCTAGTCCTGCCAGAAAAATGGTGAAACAAGAGATGGAGACACAGCTATTCCAATGTGTTTTGCAGTAGTACAAAAGTGACTTTTGAAGCAGGCAGCAGCCAATTTGAGATCCCTCTGGTTTCAAATCTTGGCCTCACCACTTATTACTAGCTCATGTATTTGGGGCTATTGGCTGTGCTCCCCTGAGCCTCGGTTTTGTTTTCTGTACAATGGGGAGGATGCTGGGATGAAATGGATGTAAAGCACAGTGCACCACATTTATTTTATTCACCAGTCTCTATACTTGGAGTCCCCCTCCTCCACTCCTGACTCCCCCGCGGGGACCTGTCCAGTGTTGGGGGGAGCTCTTCCGCGGCGGATTGCAGGCGGTGAAAGGCAGCAGACGCCGTGTTTACCTGTTTACCAGCTGCCTCCCTAGTTCGCCACCTCGTCCGCGGTTTTGGGGCTAAGCCAGTCGCCTACTTTAAGATTCTGGTCACAGCAGGGGCTAGGCTTCTAAGGCAGGCGTGATCTTTCTCTTCTTATAGAGGCTGCTGCCACTGCTGTCAGCGCTGGGCGCAGCCGGGGGCAGTGTGAGGGGGACGCGGCCTGGAGAGGATCCGACAGTAAGTACAGCACTCAGAGCAGTCGGGTTTGGGCTCACCTGGGAAAGGCTAAGAAAGCAGGGCTCCTGGCTAAATGAGTCTGGGATCTGTGGGGTTGGGGGTCGGCAGCCTAGTGGTGGGGGTCCTTGCCGGCCCTTCAAAGTGACTCAGGGAAGCGCTGGCACGGGCCCCTGATCCTGGGTATGCGCCTCCTCCAGCGCCTGTGGTAGAGGCACTGGGTTGGCGCGTCGGGAGCCGACGTTCCCCCACCCCCACCCCGAGCCCACAATGGGTCGTTAGGCCACCCGCAGGCCCCTTCGCGGTACCTCCCGCGAGGAAACTGGAAGACAAGATGCGCAGGGCTGAGATTCTGGTCCCCAGTAGAAAAGTGGCGGTTTGAGCGGGAAGTTTGCCGTTGGAAGGGCCAGCGAGGAGAGCTAGAAGCCGGGAAGGCAGTAGAAGCAGCACCCTAGGCTGGGTTCAGTCAGCCCTAGAGGGCCCCATCTGCCCCGCCCCATCCCGAAGCTCCGCCCCCCAGCAGGGATCCTTGTGTTGGAAGTGTGGGGTCTTCCAGGTGCCTTTCCTCAGAGCCTGGGCTTCTCCAGGTCCATGGCCCCTCGAATGCCTTGGCATTCATGAAGCCTCGTGGAGCTGAGAAACAAGCCCACCCTAAGAGGCAATGCATTACTTGATTGATTGATAGATACATACATACATACATACATACATACCTTGGCAACTGCGAATATACAGGCACATACTTGTCACTTTCCGTTTTTGAGCTGTGTAAAATTCAAAGGATGGGGGCATCTGAGATCACAAAAGTGAGTTTATAATAAGTCACTTAGTCCTCTTCTCAGGAAAGACCCCGATATCCCTTCTGCTCCTTCTCCTTCAGTCACTCATCTTTACCAAGAGTACAATGATCATAGTAGCTGGTATTACTATGTGCCTAACATTGTGTTAAGCTCTTTAGGCAGTAGTAAGAATTTGTATACAATAGGAACAGTAGCTGGCATACACTCAGTGCTTTCTTTATGCGAGGCATACTTTTAAGTGCTTTACATATGTATTATATTTAGTTTTTACAATAACCTTGTGAGGTAGATCCTGATATTATCCCCATTTTACAGATGAGGAAATTGAGGTAGTATAAATTGAGAGGTGGACAAGCCCAAGGTCCCACAGCTAGTGAAAACCAGAGTTAATCTTTATGTAGGTACTTTATTTTTTAAAGATTTTATTTATTTACTTTTTTAGAGAGAGGGGAAAGGAGGGAGAAAGGGAAAGAAACATCTATGTGTGAGAGATGTATGGTTGCCTCTCGCATGCCCCCAACTGGGAACCTGGCCCACAACCCAGGCATGTGCTCTGACGAGGAATCCAACTGGTGACCTTTTGGTTCACAGGCTGACACTCAATCCAGTGAGCCACATCACCCAGGGATTTATGTAAGTACTTTAAAATAGCTCCTATCAGTGAGTCCCATTTTATAGATGAGGGAACTGAAGCCCAAGAGGTTGAATAACTTGCCAAAGTTGGGATTCCAGCCCAGATCCACTGCCTTCAAAGCCCAGATTGGAACTAATCTTTGGCAGATTGGTGTAAGAGGCAGAGGTTCAGCTATCATCTTCTCCAGCCAGGCTTTGCAAGCTTTCTCCTCCCCAGCCACTAGCCCAGAGTGCCGCGCTGTTTAATTCTTTTCCCAGCCCCCCGTTTGCATTAAAAATGGAATTGTGCAGGTTGTAAGAGAAAGGGCTTCCTATAGAACATGGAATATTCTGCATGAATTTGGGTTTTGTCGTAGTAAGTGTTGTGCCTGCAACATCAATAAATTGTTCTGCTTTATAAGTTTTATTAATTAGGCAAGTGTATGGTCTGCTAATTTTTAGTTGTTAATCTGACATTATGGCTCTGAGTACCCCTGTTAGGAATTATTTTCTAAAAAGTTTTTAGAGCCTTTCAATACTGAGCAAAGCCATCTTCCCACCTCCTGCGGAGGGGAAGAGGGCTTGTTTATTGGCCAGGACTTAAGTAGCAGGAACTGCAGCTGATACTTTAGTAGTATTATTGTGCCTATGAATTTTCACCCCTTCTTCACCCTGGCTGGCCCCTCTGAGCTGAACAGAATATGGCCATGTCCCCAGGGTTTCTTCCTGCTCACATCTGGTCCTGCAGTGGGGTTGTTGTAACTTCCCATTGTTTTCCCTGGCCCTTTCATAGAGCTGGCTTCCAGGGATTCTCTTCCATGTGGGCAATAACGCAGCATGTGAGCTTCTTGGCTTTGGTCTTCATTACCATGGCTGGGTCTCAATGCATCTGCTGGTGGTCTAGCCTTCCTGCCTCCTTCTGTGATGTGAGAGGGGAGCCTTCCATGTGTAACTTTTAGATGATGCATAGGATGTGTGACTGGTAACCCCAGTTCTGGGCCATGTCCCTGGCTACCTCTGTGGCCTCTTCTGAGTATACTACGTGCACTGCATCATCTCATGGCCATGCAAAAGTGGCCAGAGGTTAACACAGTCCCCTGCCTTCATTCTTGCAACCAGAAATAAAAGTTCCCCTTCAGTTTTCCCTGAATGTGTTCTAAGATTTCTTCTTTTAATTTCAGTGGCTTAAATACTTAGAGGCTTCACTCGTTACAGAATCTTCACTATTAGTTTGCTGTCATGTTTGACATTCCTTTACTGGAATGCCCTTCTCTGCCTTGTCGATCTGCTGGACTCCTACTCACCTTCACCACTTAGCTGCTGGGAGTCATGGGGGACCGGGGACAGGCCCTTCCCTGTGCTCCTATAGCATCCTCTGCCACCTCGTGTGATGCCAGTTGACACATGTCTTTATATTTGTCTGTTTACATACCTGCCCCCACCTCAGACTGCAACCTCCGTGAAGGGAGAGACTGGGCCTATTTTACCTCTGTATATCCAGTATTCAGCACCATGCTTGACACAGAGTAGATGTTCAGTTAAATTTTGTTGCATATATGAATGAATGTGTGAATGAATGCTATCTAAAAGCTAGTGGATGGAAGTTGTGACTTACAGCAAGGGACTACACTATTTGTTCCCTTTATAAAAAGGAAGATGGGAGCAGAGCTTGCATTATTCTGGACAGAGTCCCAGCTCTGTGGATTTTAATCACTGAAAAAATATAATTACACTGTAACTCAAAAACTTGAATGCTTGGGGAAGGGCTTTTCTGGTTAATAGAATGTTCTGAGTAACTAAGGGTTGGGCCCCCCAAAATCATTTTTTCTTATACTTTTGGTTCTATCTGAAATGCCTGGGTCTGCTTTTCTTACCTTAGTGAGTCAAGTCTGGGGTGCATCTTTGAATCTGTGTTGCTGACTAGGGAGTTTGCAGGTTTCCAGGATCCGTTGAGATCCTGTCTCCCCCCAGCCTGGTTGCAGAAAATGGTGCAGTACTCTTACCACCCCCACACCACCTCCAAAGGGTCATAGGCCCTTTGAAGTTTGTGATTTCACTGCCACTCACCTTCAGGAAACAGACAGCATGATTAGCAACATGGGGGAGGTGCAGAGTGTTTGGATGCTAAGTCACGCCCTCTGAGAAAGTAACTCAGCACCTGCTCTTGCCCTCAACTTTTTTCCTAGGAGGAGTGTTCACCAACCTTGCCATCTTTTTTTCTGACCTCATAGTATCTTCCCTTTTCTTAAGCAAAGACCACCTAATCGTTCCTTCCTCCCTTTCAGCAGGAAGATGCAATTGGACAGAACAAAAGGTATTGTCCTAAGGTGGTAGTTGGCATCTCTGGATACCTCCAGACGAGGTAACGTGAGTTTACCAGGCCTTTGCTCACATAACTGCTTTTACTGAGCTGCTTCTTGGCCTAATTTCTACCCTGCCCCCCTCCCCCTGTACTCCTAGATGGACAGCTAGGAGATGGTACACAGGGCAGAAGCTGAGGATTGGTCTTATTTGCGCCCTCACAGGAGGTCAGCATGGCACTTGCTGGGCATGATGCCTGGGCTTCAGATACTTGCATCATCTCAGGCAAGGAGGGGGCAGATGGGCATCTAGGCAAAACAGCAGGATAGATGTACCTTTCTCTGTCAAGCTATGACTAGGCTGTCCTGCCTGTCTCCTCATAAGGTCCCTGAGTGGGCATTGGGGAGAGGAACTTATGCCCTAGCAGAACCAGATATGAGAAGAGATCCTGGAAAAACAGTTTACTCAGTGTCTCCCTGGGCTGGCTCCAGCTTCTTGCTTTCCAGCTAGCCTCTCCCCAGTCCACCCTTCCCAACTTAGGCTGTTGTCTTCATGCTTCCTGCCACAGCCCCCCTGCTCCTCCTGTCTCTGGGCCTGTTCTCAGTGCTCGCCCTCTCTATTTGCCCAGATATGGCCCCTTCTGTAGTATCCAGCTCTAGTCATCCTCTAGAAAGCCTTCCTCTGCTGTTTCTGGAAGTTGGCAGAATGTGGACAAGGGTGAAGTAAATAACTCCCAAGGTTCCTGCTTACTCTGATTCTCCAGCTGTTTGACCAAAGTCAGGGGTTGGGGCCATTCCAGGCTGGTGGTCCAGGCCATTCATACCTACTAGCCTCACAGAGAAGAGAGAAATGGCACAAGTCAGCTAGCCAAGCAAGCACTTGTTTGGCTTCAGGAGGCTTTGCCCGGAGTCCTGTGCAGCCAGTTCTTGCCAAGCATCCCCCAGAGGGCCACTATTTGAGGCCTGGGTCTTTGGCTGTGAGAAGCAGCTGCTTGTTGGAATGTTCCAAACAGCTCCTGCCCACACCTGCTCCCCCTATCCAGCCTCCAAGCCTTGTTTACAGTTCAACCCTTGGCATACTAGAGGCTAGGATTCAAGAGGAGAGAGAGATCTGGGTGGCCGGGGACTCTCTCCCAGCTTAGCATTTTGTGCCAGAACTCTGCAGCCCAGTTTGGCCTTAGAGAGCTGTGTTCACCACAGGGAAGAATTCAGGCCTGCTGTTCCCTTCTCTGCCAACTCCACTTTTCCCATAATGACCATTCTCTCTCACCTTCTGGAATGCTCTCCCCTTCCTGTTTTATCCTCTCGATCTCATTCTCTTTCCCAAGAAAAGTATAGCCTAGTGTCTGGGAAATAGACCTAAGTCAGAACAGTGGCCTGGGGCTCTTCCACAGGCCACTTCAGATTTGCTCCTTGCTTACCACATCTGAAATGAAGACGGTGCTCTCATGCTGTCGATATGGCATAACTGCATTATCCCTCCTGAAAAAGCTTGATACCAAAAGTCGCTCATTACTATGCGGCCCTTTCCCAGTAGCAGAGGTGGAGGGGCAGCTTAAGGGCATTTAGAGAACAGGAGAGTCACTGGAGTAGGCCTCCAAAAAGCTAGAGTTGGTGGGCACAAGTTCTCTGTCCAGCTTGCCTTCCCCAAGCCTGTCCTTTCCTCTTCACTGTCTCCGAGGCCCTTCTCTTGTCTCATTTCTCTTCTTCGGTCCAGTTTTCTCTGCTTGGCCTCACCTTTCCCCTCCTTCTTGGCTCTCTGTCTGGCTCTTTCTTGCTCAGCTGTCTTTCCCTTCATTCCTCATCTTTCCCCCTCTGGCTCAGACAATCTCTGTCTCTGCATCCTTCAGAATACTTCTTGTGATATGTGGAGGGTGGGGGCTGTGGTGCCCAGGGATCTTTGCAGTGACATGACAACTCCTTCAAGCTCTCTTGAATATTTCATTGCTCCAGTTTCTACTCACTGCCTCTGCCAGTGACAGGTGAGTAGGGGCTAAAATGCTAGGATCTCTCCAATAATTCTGCCACAGCTCAGTGGCAGCTGCTTCAGACCTTGTGACCCACAGTGCCATATGGCGTCACCCTCATATATGGCATAACCCTCACATATGTCACCAGGCTGGCAGCCCCAGCAGAGAGGGTTTAGGAGTGTGTCTGGGCCTACTGGACAATGTGTCTGAGTCTATTAGATGTGTAACCCCTAAGAGGAGAAGTCAGGAGGGGAGGAAACAACTGCCAAGTAGGTCCTCTGCAGTGTCCTCTAGGAAGCATCACGGGGGTTGCACTTTGTGAGGTGACTCCAGACTCCGAAGTATTTGTGGGAAGACAAATGGCTTTGGTCTCTCTCTCTACCTGCTCCCTTGTTACTTGCTAGAATAGATGACAGGTTTCTCCATTCCAGCCCACTGGGTAAAAGCATCTGTTTGGCAACCAGAAAATGAATCTAGATGCCAGCAGTTTTTCCAGAAGATGCCTCTCCAAGCTCAGCTGAGGAGGAAGTTGTAGGGTCATGAAGATCTGGAGGGAAAAAGGGAGGCAGCCCTAGGAAAGTACCCATGTCTACCCAGAGACTTTCAGGACTGGGAAGGACTATCCAAAGACATCCTTCTCCCCCACCCCCAGCCTCTGGCAATTCTGAAAGAAAAGTTTGCTGTTTAAAGAAACATTTCTTCCCTTAGAGGAAATAGCTGTTAGATTTCCCACCCTGGTATTCCTAAAAGGACTGGAATCATTCTGGCTTTCGTTTCTTCTTAGATTGTAGCCTTTCCTGTACTCTTCCCTTCACTCCATTTTCTCTCAACTTGTGTCTTTTGCCAAAGATTTTGAGGGTTTCTCTAACTGACTAGACTCCCCAGACAGAAACCCATCTTTCACAGACTAAGCTGGAACCACTAGGTATTTGATAATGAATTGTATGGAATAGACAGAGGATTCTAATCTGTATGCCTCAAAATCACTCCTATCCATACAACCATTGGCCCATTTAGAAAATATTAAGCACCTACTATATGCCAGGTAGCAAACTAGATGGTGGAGATAC
This sequence comes from Furipterus horrens, assembly GCF_987537825.1. Taxonomy (NCBI): domain Eukaryota; kingdom Metazoa; phylum Chordata; class Mammalia; order Chiroptera; family Furipteridae; genus Furipterus; species Furipterus horrens. The sequence goes on along the minus strand of NW_028327187.1, from coordinate 53,388,915 downwards.
ACTGTTGAACAAGAGAGACATAGTCAATATTCTTATGGGATTTACAGCCAAATAATCACATAAATGAATATTTAAGTACAGATCATGATGCATCTCATGAAGGTAATGAACAGGTTGCAATAACAGGGAAAATCAAGGCAGAGTTTCAGGGACTACCTCTGTGACGAGGTGATATTTAAGTAGATCCCTGAAGAATGAAAGATCAGTCACATGAAGAAGGAAGTTTCCTAGAAAAAGGAATGCCAAGTGGGAAAGCCCTGAGGTGGCAAAGAACTTGATGTGTTCAGGAACTAAAAGGAGGTTACTGGGGCCAGACTGTTCTAGGCAAGCAAAAGAGCAGCATAAGAGGGGTATAGCAAAGAGAGGCTATGGATAAGGAGTTTGGATGTTTATTCACTTGGGAAACATCCACAGGGTTTGAAGCAGGAATGTTAGGATCTGATTTGGACTTTTGCAATTTCTAGAGACCAGATTTAGAAGGGGGCAACAGGGGCTACAGAGAGACCAGAGAGGAGGATGATGCAGCAACTCAGGGGAAAGATGATGGTGGCTTGAACTGGGTAATAGTCATGGAGATGGAGACAGTTGATCAAATTCTGAAGGAACAGCTGTGAGGACTTACAGAGAGATCAGTTGTGGTGGAGGGGGATTGGTGAGGGAAAGGAAGAGACAGGACTCAAGAAAAACTGAGGTTTCTGATTTGAGGCATTGAAGAAATGATGGTTCTGTGTATTGAGATGAAGGAAACTGAAGGAGGCCTGGGCTTGAGGGGGAAAAAAATTAAGAGTTCAGTTTGGGACATGTTAAGTTTGAGATTCCTGTGAGATAAGAAGTGGAGATGTCAGAATAGATAGTAGGAATATAGGAATTTGGGAGCTCACAGGAGAGGTATATGTAGAATGCAAATCTGGGAGTTGTCTGCATGTACATTGTATTTAAAGCCAAGGGAGTGAGACTTCTGTTTAAGATGGCAGCACAGATAAACACAGCTAACCTCCTTGCACAGCAACATCAAAATTACAAGTAAATTATACAATAACCATCACTCAGAACCATCAAATTGAGTTGAATGGAAGTCTGACAATGACAGAATTAAAGAAATCACATCCATCCAGACTGGTCGGAGGGGAAGAGATGCAGAACAGATTGGCCCCACATCCATGTGTGGTCGATAAAAATTCGGGAGGGATATGTTGGGAGTAAGTAGTCCCAGCTCCAAACCAGGTTCCTGAGCCCAGGGTTCCAGTGCCAGGAAGATAAATCCCCATAACTTCCGGCTGCAAAAACCAGCAGGGATTGAGTTGGTGGAAGGAACTGCTGGAGTACGAAGCAGTTCCTCTTAAAGAACCCACACATGAGCTTACACTTACTCCTTCTGAACTCCAGCACTAGGATAGCAGCTGGAAAGGCACCAGTGGAATACACGGAGAAACTGAAGTGTCTGGCATCAAGGCGAGAGCTGGGAGACAGCTTCCTCCCAGACAGAAAAGCAGGCAATGCCACAGAGCTGGCAGGCAGGTGCCATATCTGAGACCCCCATCAACCTGGCTAACACTGTATGCCCCACCCTGGAGAACCCCTGGGGCTCCATTCCACCAAATTTAACAACTATTAACCGTGGCTTTTCCATATGAATGACTTGTCTTGGCTCCTGGTTCACAACTTCCTAAATCCTTTCAAACAATCAACAGCTGGCCTCAGTGAGCCCCTAGCCCTCAACCTTTTGCTGAGTGGCCCCAGTTCTAGCACTAGCAGCCACCAGTCTAGATTCACTGCTTAGCTTTGCCTGAGAATCTCCAAGCCCAGCACAAGTACCAATCACCTCAAATTGCTCTATAGCTCAGGCAAGGTAGCCCCAGGCAAAACACAGGTGGGGGCTGGCCTTGGCCTGCACCACCCTGGAAACCCCAGGGCCTATGTATCTAGTAGACAGCTACAGACCATGTCAGAGAACCACTACTCTGCCTCTGCACAGCTGATTCTCCATGGAGGGTGGAGGTGAGTGGTTAGTGGTCACAGCCAGTCCCTGTAACTGACTGGCCTGGGTAAGTCCCTCCCATTGATCTGCCAACAGCAACCAAGGCTCAACTACAAGAGGAGGATGTACTCAGCCCACACAGAGGGCGCATCTTGAGTACCCAGCTTGGGTGATAGGGGAAGCTGTGCCACTGAATGCTGTAGGACACCTACTAGAGTAGGCCACACAACCAATACAGGGAGTCAAAACAACTCTACCTAATGTATAGAAACAAACACAGGGAGGCTGACAAAATGAGGAGACAAAGAAAGATGGCCCAAATGAAAGAACAAATCAAAACTCCAGAAAAAGAACTGAACAAAATGGAGATAAACAATCTATCAGATGCAGCATTCAAACCACTGGTTATAAGGATGCTCAAGGAACTTAGGACCTCAACAGCATAGAAAAGATCCAGTAAGAAATGAAGGCTACACTAATTGAAATAAAGAACAACTTACAGGGAAAAAATGGTTGGGTGAATGAAACTGAGAATCAAACCAATAATTTCAAACACAAGGGAAAAGAAACCAACGAATCAGAACAAGAAGAAAAAACAATCCATAAAAATGAGGATAGTGTAAGCAGCCTCTGGGACAACTTCAAGCATTCTAACATTTCCATCATAGGGGTGCCAGAGGAGAAGAGAAGGAGCAAGAAATTGGAAATGTATTTGAAAAAATAATGAAAGCAAACTTCCCTGATTTGGTGAATAAAATAAACATATAAGTCGAGGAAGCACAGAGAGTCCCAAACATGATGGATGCGAGGATGCCCACTGCAAGACACATCATAATTAAAATGCCAACAGTTAAAGATGAATCTTAAAAACAGCAAGACAAAGGCAGTTAGTTACCTACAGGGAAGTTCCCATAAGACTACCAGCTGATTTCTCAACTTTGGAGGCTAGAAGAGAATGTCAAGACGTATTCAAAGTGATGAAAAGCAAGGACCTAGAACCAAGATTGCCCTATCCAGCAAAGCTATCATTTAGAATGGAAGTGCAGATAAAGTGCTTTCCAAACAAGGTAAAGCTAAAGGAGTTCATCATCACCAAGCCATTATTATATGAACTGTTAAATGGACTTATTTAAGAAAAATAAGATGATTAAAACCATGAACAATAAAATGGCAATAAATATTTATTTATCAACAATTGAATCTAAAAAACAAACTAAGCAAACAAGAACAGACACAGCCCTGCCTGCTGTGGCTCAGTGGATTGAGCGTTGGCCTGCAAGCCAAGTGTCGCTGGTTTGATTCCCAGTCAGTGCACACGAATAGGTTGCACGTCAGGTCCCCATTTAGGGGCGCGAGTGAGAAGCAACGACACAGTGATGTTTCTTTCCCTCTCTTTCTCCTTTCCCCCTCTCTAAAAATAAAATAAATAGTGCTCGCTTCGGCAGCACATATACTAAAATTGGAACGATACAAAGAAGATTAGCATGGCCCCTGCGCAAGGATGACACGCAAATTAGTGAAGCATTCCATATTTTTAATGAAAAAAGATTTAAAAAATATGAACAACAAGTAAAGGAATTACAGGATAGCACGAGAAGAAATAATATCAGGGTCATCAGACTAAGAGAGGGAGAAGAAAAGAAGCATGGAATTGAAAAACTGATAGGAAAAATAGTGACAGAAAATTTTCCCAACCCGATGAGAGAAAAAGTCATACAAGTTCAGGAAGCACAGAGAGTTCCAATGAAGAGGAACGCCCCACCCGCCAAAAAAAACCCACTCCAAGGCACATCATAATTAAAATCACAACATTCCAAGACAAAGAGAGAATCCTAAAAGCAGCAAGAGAAAAACAGCAAATAACATACAAGGGAGCTCCGATAAGGCTATTGACCGATTTCTCAACAGGAACACTACAAGCCAGAAGGGAATGGTCAAAAATATTTCAAGCAATGAAAAACAAAGGCCTACAACCAAGATTACTCTACCCAGCAAGGCTCTCATTCAAAATGGAAGGTGAAATAAGGAGTTTCCCAGACAAAGGAAGGCTAAAAGAATACATCTCCAGCAAACCAGCATTGCAAGAGATGCTAAAGGGAATGTTCTAAGAAAAAAGAAGGGAAAAAAAAAAAAAAAGAGGAGAGGAACAGAGGTACAAAGGGAAATGAGTAAATACATGTCAATAATAACCTTAAATATAAATAGATTAAATGCTCCAATTAAAAGACATAGGGTAACGGAATGGATAAGAAAACAGGACCCACATATTTGCTGTCTATAAGAAACACACCTGAAAACAAAAGATTTACATAGATTGAAAGTAAAGGGATATAAAAAAATATTCCAAGCAAACGGACTGGAAAAAAAAAAAGCCGGGGTAGCAGTCCTCATATCAGACAAAACGTATTTCAAAGCAAGGGCAATAAAAAGAGACAAAGAAGGACATTTCATAATACTTAAAGGAACAATCCATCAAGAAGGTATAACACTGATAAGCATATATGCACCCAATATAGGAGCACCCAAATACATAAAGGAAATACTAGAAGACCACAAGAAGGATATCAACAACAACACACTCATAGTAGGGGACTTCAACACTCCATTAACAACAATAGACAGATCATCGAAGCAAAGAAACACCAAGAATATACAGGCATTGAACAACACAGTAAACCACATGGACTTAACTGATATATGTAGAACTTTTCACCCCAAAGAAGCAAAATATACATTCTTTTCAAAGGCACATGGGACATTTTCAAAGATAGACCACATAATAGGACACAAAACAAGCCTCAACAAATTCAAGAAAATTGAAATCATATCAAGCATCTTTTCAGACCACAATGCCTTGAAACTAAAAATTAACCTCAGAGAAAAAAAATCAAAGACATCCAAACTCATGGTGAATGAATAACATGCTATTAAATAATGAATGGGTTATCAATGACATCAAAGAAGAAATCAAGAAATTTCTAGAAACTAATGATAATGAACACACAACAGCCCAAAACCTATGGGACACAGCAAAAGCAGTCTTAAGAGGGAAGTTCATAGCAATACAGGCATATCAGAAAAGGATAGAAGAATCTCAAATAAAAAATCTAACCCTAAAGCTACAAGAACTAGAACAACAACAAACAAAGCCTAGGGCAAGAAGAAGGAAATCATCAAGATCAGAGCAGAATTAAATGACATAGAGACTAAATAAACGATCCAAAAGATCAACGAAACTAGGAGCTGGTTCTTCGAAAAAATAAACAAAATCGACAAGCCTCTAGCCAGGCTTATCAAGAAAAAAAGAGAGAAGACCCAAACAAACAAACAAAAAAAAATCAGAAATGAAAGAGGAGAAATCACGACTGATACCACAGAAATACAAATGATTGTAAGAAATTACTACAAACAACTGTATGGCAAGAAATTTGACAACCTAGAAGAAATGGACAAATTTGTAGAAACATATAACCTTCCAAAACTGAATCAAGCAGAAGTAGAAAGTCTCAACCGACCAATAACAAAGAAGGAAATTGAAACAGTAATCAAAAATCTCCCTCCACACAAAAGCCCTGGACTGGATGGCTTCACAGGCGAATTTTACAAAACATTTAGGGAAGAACTAACTCCTACCCTCCTCAAACTATTCCAAAAAATCCAAGAAGAGGGAAAAATCCTAAACTCTTTCTATGAAGCCAGTATTACCCTAATCCCAAAACCAGGTCAAGACACAACAAAGAAAGAAAACTACAGGCCAATATCACTGATGAACATAGATGCTACAATCCTCAATAAAATATTGGCAAACAGGATCCAGCAATACATCAAAAAGATCATACACCACGATCAAGTGGGATTCATCCCAGGGATGCAAGGATGGTTTAATATTCGCAAATCAATAAATATAATACATCATCTAAACAAAATGAAAGGCAAAAATCACATGATCATATCAATAGATGCAGAAAAAGCATTTGATAAAGTACAACACCCATTTATGATGAAAACACTCAGCAAAATGGGAATAGAGGGAGCATACCTTAACATAATTAAGGCTCTATATGAGAAGTCTGAAGCCAACCTCATACTCAATGGACAAAAACTGAAGGTATTCCTCCTGAAATCAGGAACTAGACAAGGCTCTCCACTCGCTCCACTCCTATTCAACATAGTGTTGGAAGTCCTAGCCACAGCAATCAGACAAGAAAAAAGAAATAAAAGGCATCCAAATTGGGAAAGAAGAAGTAAAACTACCATTATATGCAGATGACATGATAGTATACCTAGAAAACCCTATAAACCTCACTAAAAGACTAGTCGATATGATAAGTGAATTTGGCAAAATAGCAGGGTACAAAATAAATATACAGAAATCTAAGGCATTTCTGTACACCAACAATAAAATATCAGAAACAGAGACAAAAAAGGAAATACCATTTACTATAGCAACAAGAAAAATAAAGTACCTAGGAGTAAACTTAACCAAAGAGATAAAAGACCTGTACACTGAAAACTATGTAACATTGAAGAAAGAAATTAAGGAAGATACAAATAAATGGAAGCAAATACCATGTTCTTGGATGGGAAGAATCAACGTCATCAAAATGGCCATACTACCCAAAGCAATTTACAGATTCAATGCAATCCCTATTAAAATGTCAACGACATATTTCACAAACCCAGAACAAATACTTCAAAAATTCATATGGAATCAAAAAAGACCGAGAACAGCAAAAGGAATCTTGAGACAGAAGAACACAGCAGGAGGAATCACAACACCAGATATCAAACAATAGTACAAAGCCACTGTGATCAAAACAGTCTGGTACTGGCATAAGAACGACATATAGATCAATGGAACAGAATAGAGAGTCTAGAAATAAACCCAGGCCTCTATGGTCAACTAATAGTTGATAAAGGAGGAAGGAACATAAAATGGAGTGAGAAGAGCCTGTTTAACAAATGGTGCTGGGAGAACTGGACAGAGACTTGCAAAAAAATGAAACTAGACCACCAGCTTACACCACACACCAGAATAAACTCAAGATGGATCAAAGACTTAAATGTAAGCCGTGACACCATAAAAGTCCTACAGGAAAACATAGGCAGAAAAATTTCAGATATTTCAAGTAACAATATCTTCACGGTTACATCTACTAAGGTAATAGAAATAAAGGAAAAAATTAAAAAATGGGACTACATCAAACTAAAGAGTTTCTGCTCAGCAAAAGAAAACATCAGCAAGATGAAAAGGAAACCAACCATATGGGAAAACATATTTGCCAATGACATCACAGACAGAAGACTGATCACCAAAATATATAAAGCGCTTATACGGTTCAACATCAAGAAAACAACCCAATTAAAAAATGGGCAAAGGAACTGAACGAACACTTCTCTGAAGAGGACATACAGAAGGTCTATAGACACATGAAAAAATGCTCAACATCATTAGCCATCAGGGAGATGCAAATAAAAACCACAATGAGATACCATTTTACACCAGTCAGACAGGCCATCATCAACAAATCAACAAACAGGTGCTGGTGAGGATGTGGAGAACTGGGAAACCTACTGCACTGTTGGTGGGAATGCAGACTAGTGCAGCCACTATGGAAAACAGTATGGAATTACCTAAAAAAACTAAAAATGGAACTGCCTTTTGAACCAGCAATTCTACTACTAGGATTATACCCGAAAAATCCTAAAACACTAATTCAAAAGAACTTATGCACCCCTATGTTCATAGCAGCCCTGTTTACAATAGCTAAGTGCTGGAAACATCCTAAGTGCCCATCTGTAGATGAGTGGATCAAAAAACTGTGATACATTTACATAATGGAATACTATGTAGCAGAAAGAAAGAAGGAACTCCTGCCATTTGCAACAACATTCATGGAACTAGAGAGAATTATGCTTAGTGAAATAAGCCAGGCAAAGAAAAATACTATATGATATCACCTAATACAGGAAACTAAAGAACAACACAAACAAAAGAACTAAATAGAATAAAGAGCAGAATAGCAGTCAGTAGAGGGGAGGAGGGAGGGAGAGAAGGGGGATAAGTAAGGGAAGGGTTTAGTCAAAGAACGTATATAAATGACTCATGGACATGGACAATGGGGAGGGATATGATTGTGGGAGAAGGGGTGGGCTGGGTGGGGGAGAGAAATGGGGGTAAAATGGGACAACTGTAAATGAAAAACAAAAAAGAAAAGAAAAGAAAAGAAAAGAAAAAGAAATAAGTAAATAAACAAGAACAGAGACAAAATTATGGATATGGAGAATGTTTTAATGGATACCAGATTGGAGGGGGATGTAGGAGAATGGATGAGGAGGTGAGGGGATTAAGAACTACAAATAGGTAGTTACAGAATAGCCATGGGTACGTAAAGAACAGTGTAGGAAATGGGGTAGCCAAAGGATTTATACGCATGACCTTGGACATGAACAAAGGTGTGGAGATTGCCTGAGGGAGTCGGGGGTACTGGGTGGAAGGTGAAAAGGGGGCAAAATTGGGACAACTGTAATAGCATAGTCAATAAAATATAATTTTAAAAAAGAAAAAAAATAAAGCCAAGGGATTGATGGATCACATGGGAAGGAGAATAGAAAGAAAAAAGGATGCCTGGGACTGAGTTGGGAAGATCTGTAATTTCTAGTGATTAAGTAGAGAAGTAGAAGCTGCAAAGGAGACTAAGAAAAAACTGGATAGAAAGGTAGTTGGAAAGTCAGGAGATAGTCACAGAAGCCAAAGGAAGTGAACATTCCAAGAAGCAGGGAATGGCCAACTTTGTCTAAAGCTAGTGGTAAGAAGTTGAATATGATGATGACTGAGAGATGACATTGAAGATCACTAGTGACATTAACAGAAGTGGCTCTATAGAGTAATAGATGCAGAAGCAGGATTATGGTGGTCTGAGGAGCAAGTAGGAAATGAAGTTGAGCAATTTTTCTGTGAAAGTGAGCAGGACAATGGAGCAATGTAGGAGTGTGGAGTGGAGGAAGTTGGTGTCTGTTTTCTTAAAGATAAATTATTTCCATTTGCATGCTAGCACGGTTCTGGAGATGTGAAGAGATTGATGACTTAGGGAAGAGGGTGAATGTCCGAATGAGCAAAATCCTTGAGATTATGGGAGGGGAGGGTACCAGAGTATAAATGAATAACCATTGATATAAGAAAAGAAAGATCCTCCATTTTAATAGGAGGGGAAAAGGAGTCATGAATACAGATACAGACAGCATAGAATGTAGATTTGGTGATGGTCAGATGAGGGAGCTCTCATTTGATGGCTCTGTTTTCTCAATAACAAAAAGGTCATTAGCTGAAGCTTGTTGGGACAAATGGGAAGGTGAGGAAGATCAAGGAGAGATGCGGAGCTATGAAACATTCATTTTAGAGAGTGAGAAAGTGGTAGCCAGACAACACTGAGAGCCGTACTAGGTTTGAGACTGTGAATATAAAGTGAAAGTACACCAGTAAGTTAGATTGGGGGTGCAGTCTTAGGTAATCACCAGGGTAGGGCAACCCATATGCATCAGGTTGATGGAGTCTCTGATACGGTGGTGTTGCCACTCTGTGGCTCTGTGTGGGTAAGGGTTCAAATAGAGGGCAGTGCCTCTGCCTAGCCTCTGGAGTTTTGTCAAGGAGGAAGCTGTCCCCTGGCACTCACCCTGATGCCAGACACTTCAGTTTCTCCCTGTAAGCCATTGCTACCCTTTCAGCTTCTGACCTGATGCTGGAGCCCAGAGGGAGAGTGCGTAAGTTCTAAGTCCATTGCAGACCCTTTAATCCTGAGAATTCTGCAGTTTCTTCTGCCACGCCAACCCTCACTGGGATTTACAGTCAGAAGTTATGGGGACTTATCTTCCTGGCGCTGGAACCATGGGCTTAGTGGTCTGGTGTAGGGCTGAGATCTCTCAGTTCTGAGCTATCCCTCCCGATTTGTATCCACTACACATGGGAGTGAGATTGCCTATTCTGTGTCTCTGTGTCTCCATGTGTCTCCACATATCCACCCCTTTTGCCCATCTGGATGAATGTAACTTATTTAATTTCTTGGTTGTTGGACTTCCATACAGCTTGATTTTCTGATGATTTTGGGTGATAGATTTTTTCATAGTTTAGCTGTAATTTTTGGTGTGGTTGTGTGAGGAGGTGAGCGGTGTTTACATACGTCTCCACCTTGACCAGAAGTCTGTATTTTATTGTTTATGCTATTACAGTTGTCCCAATTTTTTCCTTTTCCTCCCCTCCATCTAGCTCCCCCACTCCCTCAGTCAGTCCTCACAATGTTGTCTATGTCCATGGATCATGCATATGTGTTCTCTGGATACTCTATTCCCTATGTCGTACTTTACATCTTTATGACTATTCTGTAACTACCCATTTGTACTTCTAATCCCTTCACCTCTTTCATCCGTCTCCCTGACCTGTTTCACTCTGGCAACCATCAAAACATTCTCTGTATCTATGATTCTGTTTCTGTTCTGCTTGTTTATTTTGTTTTGATTTTTTTTTTAGATTCAGTTGTTGATAGGTATGTATTTATTGCCATTTTATTGTTCATATTTTTGATCTTCTTCTTGAACAAGATGCTTTAACGTTTCATATAATACTGGTTTGGTGGTAACGAACTTCTTTATCTTTTTCTTATCAGGGAAGCTCTTTATCTCTCCTTTTATTCTAAATGACAGCTTTGCTGGATAGAGTGATCTTGGTTGTAGGACCTTGCTTTTCATGACTGAATGTTTCTTGCCCAGCCCATCTAGCCTGCAAAGTTTCTTTTGAGAAAGTCTTACCCCTTGTAGATAACTAACTGCTTTTCTCTTGCTACTTCTAAGATTCTCTCTTTATCTTTAATCTTTGGCATTTTAATTATGTGTCTTCATGTGGGCCTCTTTGGATTTATCTTTTTGGGGACTCTCTGTGCTTCCTGGGCTTGTATGTCTATTTCCTTCACCAAGTTAGGGAAGTTTTCTGTCATTGTTTTTTCAAATAGATTTTCAATTTCTTGCTCACTCTTTTTTCCATCTGGCACCCCCATGATAAAAATGTTGGTACATTTGAAGTCCTAGAGGCACCTTGCACTATCGCCATTTTTAAAAAATTCTTTTTCCTTCTTGCTGTTCTGATTGATTGCTTTTTGCTGCATTACACTTAAGATTGTTGATTTGATTCAAGGCTTCATCCATTCTACTGTTGATGCTCTGAAAATTGTTCTTTATTTCAATTAGTGTATACTTCATTTCTGACTGGATCTTTTTCATGCTGTTGAGGTTCTCACTAAGTTCACTAAGTTAATATTCTGTCAGATATTAACCCAGTATTTTGAACTCTGCATCTAGTAGAATGCTTGGCTCCATTTTGTTTAGTTCCTTTTATGGAGTTTTGTTCTGTTCTTTCATTTGGGCCATATTTCTTTTTCTCCTTATTTTGGCAGCCTCCCTGTGTTTGTTTCTATGTATTAGGTAAAGCTGCTACATCTCCCAGGCTTGATAGAGTGGCCTAATGTAGTAGGTGTCCTGTAGGGTCCAGTGGTACAGCCTCCCCTATCATCCAAGCTGGGGACTTGAGGTGCACCCTTTGTGTGGGCCATGTACTCCCTCCTCTTATAGTTGAGCCTTGATTGCCATTGGCATATCCAATGTCCACCACCCACTGTGTTCTGTCTGGGAGCACTCAGCATAAGCTACAAAGTGATCTGTAGATGGCTGCTACTTTTCTGGCCTTGGAGGTGCCCAGATAAGGCCAACCTGTGAACCAAGGCCTACAGCTGCTAGAACAGGACCTGGGGACATTTAATGAGAGGTATGGGGCTCACTGAAGCAAGATGCTACTCTTTTCAGAGCATATAGGAAAATCTGAAGCATGGGCCAAGACAAGCCATTATTATATGAAATATTAAAGGTATTTATTAAGAAAAAGATAAAAACTGTGAACATTAAAATGGCAATAAGTTAACAGCTATCAACAATTGAATCTAAAACACAAACCAAGCAAGCAAGCAGAACAGAAACAGAATCACAGATATGGAGATCATTTGGAGGGTTATCAGTTGGGAGGCAGAAGGAGGAGAATGGGGGGAAAGGTGAAGGGAATAAGAAGTTCAGATTAGTAGGTACATAATAGACAGCAGGATGTTAAGAACAGTATAGTAAAGGGTGAAGCCAAAGAAGTTATATGCATGACCCATGGACATGAAGTAATGGGGTGAGGAGGGAATTGCCAGCGGGAAGGGGGATACTGGGTGGAGAGGGGCAAAGGGGAATAATTAGGACAACTGTAATGGCATAATTAAAACTTAATAAAATAGAACTTAAAAAGAAAGTAGGAAAAAATAGACAATAACAAATGTTGGGAAGGTGTAGAGAAATCAGAACACTCGAGTATTGTGGTTAAGAATATAAAATGGTACAGCTACTGTAGAAAACCATAAAGTGATTATTCAAAAAATTAAATATAGAAATACCATATGATCCAGCAATTCCCTTCTGGATATATATCCAAAAGAAGTAAAAGCAGGGACTCAAACAGATATTTGTACACCCATGTTCACAGCAACATTAGTCACAAGAGCCAAAAGGAAAAAATAACCCAAGTATCCATTGAAAGATGAATAAAATGTTGTACCTATACAGTGGAATATTATTCAAGTTTAAAAAGGGAATTCTGACATGTGCTACAACATGGATGAACCTTGACAACATTATGCTAAGTAAAACAAGTCAATCTGAAAAGACAAATATTGTGTGACTCACTTATATAAGGTTCTAAGAATAGTCAAATTCATTGAGACAAAAGGTAAAATGGTGGTTGCTAGGGACTTCGTGGAGAGGGGTTGGAAAGTTAGTGGTTAATGAGTACGGAGTTTCAGTTGGGGATGATGAAAAAGTTCTGATGGTTGTACAACAACGTGAATGTACTTAATGCCACTGGACTGTATTCTTATAAGTGCTTAAAACAGTAAATTTTATGTTATGAATATTTTACCACAATAAAATAAGAAGAGTTGGAGTAGAGGGGAAGTTCACATGTGGCTAGGAATTAAACTTCTCAGTCAATGTGGAGACTATCCAGGAAGTTGTAGATAACAACAAGGAGGGAGGAATCCAGAAACACAGCGGTGGGCGGCAGAGATGTTTCTCAAAGGAGTGGGATATTTGCAGAAGGAGAGGAGTAATGGCCTGGAGGAGGGAGCTGTGGCAAGCAAGAAAGATACCTACCTTGCCTACAGGTCATGAAGGGCTTGAGATTTGAGAGGGAAGAAAACAAAATAACTTCCACTTTAGAGGGATGGTGGATAAGTAATGTCCTCATGGAATAAATGAGTCCTACATTGGGAACGAAAGTGAAGAGCACTTTCAAAGTAAATTAAGGATATTGGGAAGTTTACTATTGACTGAGAGTTCCAGAGGGTGCAGTGGAAGGGTTTGAAGAGAAGAGAAGGGTAGCATTAGGGCATGAACACACTCCTGTGGAGATGAAAGCCTGGGCTCTAAGGAATGACCAGAAGTGAGGAGACTTATTTGTGATGGTGACTGAAGTTACCAGGCATTTGAGGCCTTATTGTATGAGTCTACCATATGGGAGAGTGGACTTAGAGGCATGTAGAAAGTCTTTTCTGGAACTGGGGTCTCCTGATACATGCCCTCTTGTTGTGATGACTCAGGGAGGCTGCTCTGATGAACATCTCTGGGGTGGCCCTCAGTTCACTTGTGAAGTAGCAGTCTGCTGCATCCTCCCACTGAGCCTACTCATCCCCTGCTAGGCAACTGCTCAGTCCACACCTGCTTGGCTAAAAGCATGTAGGAAAATTGGCTCTGGAGGTAGTCAGACCTGGGTTAACATGGTGGTTCCACCATAGTACATACAAGTGTGTGTTCTGGAGCAGCTTGCTTGATACTCTCCCCAAAATCTCAGTTTTTTAATCTATAAAATGACAATAATACCACCTATTCATGGGTTGTTGTGAGGCTGGAGTGAGGCAATATGTGGACAGTACCTAGTGCTCAGTGAATCCACAAGAAAAGGCAACTGTTTTCTGCACTGTCCTCTCTTTCAGCATCTTCCTTGCCTTATTCACAGATGTTATGAGTCCTCAGGTTGTCCTTCTGTGACCAGACTTTCCAGTAGGGCTAAGTAGTGTCCCATTGTCCAGATCTTTCTATCCTTTCTCCTAATGCAACCTTACCTCTCTGGTTTTTTTTTGTTTCCATTGTCGTTTAGCCTTCTTATATCCCCCTCACCCCTCACAATCACCACATAATTGTCCATGTTCATGAGTTCTTTTACGGTTTTGCTAGATCCCTCTACTCCCTAACTCCCCCTCCATAGCTGTCATCCTATTCTCTGTTTAGGAGTCTGTCTCTATTTTGCTTGTTAGTTCAGTTTGTTCATTAGATTCCACATATGAGTGAGATCACGTGTTATGTCTTTCTCTGACTGGCTTATTTCACTTAGCATAATGTTCTCCAGGTCCATCCATGCTGTCACAAAGGGCACATTTTTTCTTTTTTATGGTCGAGTACTATTCCATTGCATAAATGTCCCATAGTTGTTTTATCCATTCATCTACTGATGGACACTGCGGCTGCATCCATATCCTGGTGATTATAAATAATGCTGCAATGAACATAGGGATGCTTATGTTCTTTCGAATTAGTGTTTTGGGTTTCTTCAGATAAATTCCCAGAAGTGGGATGGCTGGGTCAAAAGGCAAATCCATTTTTACTTTTTTGAGGTGTCTCCATACTGCTTTCTACAGCGGTTGCACCAGTCTGCATTCCCATCAACAGTACAAAAGGGTTCCCCTTTCTCCACATCCTCAACAGCACTTGTTGTTTGTTGACTTAATGATGATAGCCATTCTGACAGGTGTGAGGTGATATCTCATTGTGGTTTTAATATGCATTTTTTTGATGATTATTGACATTGAGCATCTGTGGGATGTCTGTATGTTCTCTTTGGAGGAGTGTCTATTTCTCTTTTGTTTCCCTTGCCATAGGAGATATATCAGTAAAAATATTGCTACAAGCAATGTCTGAGATTTTACTGCCTATGTTTTCTTCCAAGATCTTTATGGTTTCAGGTCTAATATTTAGGCCTTTAATCCATTTTGAATTTATTTTTTATGTGGTGTAAGAAGGTGGTCTAGTTTCATTTTTCTGCATGTATCTGTCCCATTTTCCCAGTACCATTTATTGAATAAACTATCTTTAGCCCACTGTATGTGCTTGCTTCCTCTGTCAAATATTGAGTGTAAAAGTGTGGGTTTATTTCTGGGTTCTCTACTCTGTCCTGTTGATCTATGTGTCTGTTTTTATGCCAGTACCATGCTGTTTTGATTACTATGGCCTTATAGTATAGTTTGATATAAGCATGATTCCTCCAGTTTTGTTCTTCTTTCTCAGAATTGCTATTGCTATGTGAGACCTTTTGTGGTTCCATATAAATTTTCAAAATATTTGTTCTAGTTCTGTGAAATATGTTATTGGAATCTTGATAGAAATTGCATTGAATCTATTGATTGCTTTGGGTAGTATGGATACTTTAATGATGTTAATTCTTCCCATCCATGAACACAGTATGTGCTTCCACTTATTTGTACCTTCTTCAATTTCTTTCCTCAGTGTCTTATAATTTTTAAGTACAAGTCTTTTACATCCTTGGTTAGATCTATTCCTAGGTATTTTATTCTTTATGAAGTAATTGTGAATGGTATTGTTTTCTTAACTTCCCTTTCTGTTAGTCAATTATAGGCATATTGAAATGCAACTGATTTCTGGATATTAATTTTGTATCTTGCTGCTTTGCTGAACTCATTTATCAGTTCTACCTATCTTATTTCATATCCATTTAGAAGTCTTTGTATTCTCTCCTGGTGTAAATCTGATTTAGCCAGTGAGTCCTCTGCATGAATTTACATGTCCTTTCTCCAAGATAACATTTGTGTTTTAATGAGGCCTTCAGTGCCATAACCCAACCTTAATAAAAGCACACAGTCCTCCCACCTGATTGTGGCCCTCCCATTTTCTGAGAATAACGTTCTTTTAAATCCTTGATTCTCAAAGTGTGGTCTGTGGACCAGCAGCATGGGCACCACCCTGGAATTTGTTAAAATCTCAGAGGATAGTCCAGACCTACTGCATCAGAACCAGTCTACCAGTACCCTCAGGTGATTCATATTCACATTCAAGTTTGAGCAGCACTGCTGGAGTAAGGAGGAGCTGGCCAAAATGAGGGCTCTTTTATAGGAATGAGTTGTGTTTAAGCTCCTTACACGAGGGCTCCTAGAGCAACTATTTCGGAGCCCCAGGGATGAGGCGTCCATCTCTTCCACCAGGAGGAGATGGCATCTCCTAAGGTTCCAGCTGCCATGCTAGATCCCTGGAGCTTCCAGGAGAGTCAGACTCCTATGATTATAATAAAAGGGCTAATTGGTCCCACAAGACTCCAAATCTTGCCAGTTGCGAGGTGAGTGACAAGACTCCCCAAGGAGCCAACCAAATGTAAAGAAAAAGGAGCTAAAGGCTGATGCTGATGCCTGGGAGTCTAAGCTGTTATATTTCTAGTTTCCTGCCCAAGAGTGCAAAGGAGAGAGCATCAGCTCAGAACCAGTTCATCTTCTCAGTTCACTTTCTTTAGCCATGTTCTGCCTAGAAATAGTTGTCAGCATGAGCTCCAGCAACAAGTCCCTCTTCGTACAGTTTGGGGAAGGGGTTGGTTTAGCCCACAGAGGAACTACAGTTAGGGTGTCCACAGGAAGCCAGGTTGGGTTAGGGAAAGTGCTGCCTGGAAAACAAGGGGGCAGAGTGCATTGTGGAGTTGCCTGTTAGAGGTGGAGTTGATGGGGGAAGGGCCTGGGGTTGTGTAAAGTGGGTGAGGTTTATCTTCAGCTCTCTCTCTGCTCCTCTGGCCACCTCAAATAATGCTACCATTAATATCACTGTGTCTGCATCTGCATGATACATTTAACCTTCCAAAGTGCTCCTGTAGCCATGTTTCATTTTATTTTCCCAACAACTCTGAGTGAACAGGATCAGAGATAGGCTAATTAGGATGTGGGCTGGTCATCCAGAACTGGCCAGGATGTGGAGTGCTGCTGGCCATAGGGTTGGGCCAGCCCTGTAATGGAGAATCAATAGACAGAGGGTCCAGGCCTGTGAGTGAGTGTAGGTGGGGGTGCTGGGATTTTGGACACTGCCTAAGAGATTTGGCTCTAGCTGGGCTGCTAAGTTCACTTCCATGGGTCACTTCTTCCTTACTTACCTTGAGGTCTGGGATGGAGGAGGAGTAGTCACCTAGCTTATTTGGCAGGACAGTTAGAGAATGTGAGAAAATAATGGATGTGAAAGTACCTTTTCTCAGGTGAGGTAATGTGTGTAAAAATGAAAAGAACTACATGACTATAAAGTGATGTTATCATTAGGCAGAAGAAAAAGGCTAGGCTTTTACCTGGGTCACTGACTAAAAGGGGTAAGCCTGGCACAGGGTGAGGGGATAACTCTGAGGACCTTAGGTAGGAAGGGGACAGAGTGAACGCATTGGGTGTTTGAGACAAACAAGAGAAGAAAATAGCAGGGCCTAGAAACAATGCTGGGTGGGGTGGAGTGACCATAAGTTTTGGCTGCTTCATAGTTTTGTTCAGGGTTGCCCTGTTTGAAGGAACCAGAAGCCAAACATCTTTCAACATCATACTGCCTATTTCTCCTGGGAAAGAAGTCACGTGACCTATGGACAGCCGAGCTCCTGTCATCCATCATTTTTTGCCTTCAGTGTCACTTCCAAGTCTCCAGGCACTTAGCAAATTTCAAAGAAACCAAGTTGTAGGCACAGAAAAATGCAAACCCCAGGAGGGAAGGGACAATTTCCATTTGCATTTTAAAATGGCCTTCTGGTCTGTCAGTGAGGGTGTTTCTTCTCTGACCACAGATGCTTGGGAAGGCCCAGGCAGTATGAGGAAAGGGCTGCTTGCAGAATCTGGGGAGGACCTAGGTAGGGACAGTTTTTCTAGCTTAGTTAGGGACAACTCAGGGATAAATGTGCTCCATTCACACATGGAGACATGTCTGCTGTGGCTATGGGAAAATACTTGGGTCCTCTGTGGGAATATGGGGGCCACCCATGCACAGAGATTGGCTTCTTGTCTCCTTCCCATCATTGCTCTTTCATGGTCATTTTAGCACAATACATGTGTATTCCATGGATCCCTCTCCAGTTACTCTACCCACCTCTCTGAATATACAACTTGGACCTTAATGCTGGACTTTGTAACTATTCTAAGTTACCATTCTAATTCTCGTTCATTGTACACTTGTCTCCCCATCCCCACCAGACTGGAAGCTCTTTGATGGCTGAGATCTCTAACTTCTTGTGTCCCCTGGAACTCTGATTGAGTAGGCATTCAATAGATACTTGTTGATGGATTAACGAGTCAAAACAGTAAAGCAGAATACCCGTGTCACAAAAAGCTCTTAGCTTGTTGGTTCCTCTGGCTCCAGGAGTGTCTATTTTCATCAATATTGATGGTACCTGAAGGCCCAATGAAGACTGAAGTGTCCCCAGTTTTGATAAAAGAAAAGGGTGGCGAACTGAGTCTGCAGAGGCCAGGGGGCTCTGAGCTCAGGACACTGTACTGAGTGCTTCCACATGTGTCTGGATCTTCCTTGCCGATGTCCCTGCTCCCTATGTCACAGGCTGCACAGCCTAACAGGCTCTCATCCTCCAGCTTGCCATGGTAGATGCCTGTGTCAGAAATGAGCTGGTGTTATCCAAAGAAGAGGCCCTTTTTGTGCCAAAAAGGTTGCATGACAAGAGGCAAAGGGCTCCTGGCTGCTGTGGCTCAGTGGATTGAGTGTCGGCCTGCGAGCCAAGTGTCGCTGGTTGGATTCCCAGTCAGGGCACATGACTAGGTTGCACGTCAGGTCCCCAGTTGGGGGTGTGAGTGAGAGGCAACCACACAGTGATGTTTCTCTCCCTCTATTTCTCCTTTCCCCTCTCCCTAAAATAAAATAAACAAACAAACAAACAAATAAATTATTTTTAAGAAAAGAGGCAAAGGGCTCATTTCAGAAGCAGCCCCAGGGCTGAGGCAAGATGGCTGCTGGAGAAGATGTTCTCTGGCTCCCTTCAAGGCCAACCTTCTGCCTGCCACCAGGAGCAGCAGTGAGAGAAGCACCAGCCTGAAGCCACCTTTGCTGAACCCCTCTCCTGAGAGGGTGCCTATCCAGGACACCAGCCAGCCATGTTCCAGCATCTGAGTGACTTTCCATTAAAATCTTACCAGTGTGGGAGGGAAGGGGCCAATTTCTGAATTTACCTTCTCAAGGCTTGACCTCATCCCAGCAGCACCTTCTGGCTCTCTGAGGGGTAATACACAGGCCCCAAGCCAACTTGTGTGCAGCTAGAGTTGATGTGCCTGGATTCAAATCAGCCAAAGTCTGTCTTCATTCCTGAGTTCTTTTATGAGAACGACAAGTCCAGGACTTTGAATTTCTCTTCTACACAATTACTCTACCCCCCTACCCATAAATAGTCCTAAAGTTCCTCTCTAATTACTGAATTTGTGCCCTGATAAATGACCTAATTTCTTAAAACCATTCCTTACTGAGGAATTTGCTATTCTTAGCTAGTTGACAATCACTCTCATTGTGTGAGAACCTCCCACTTCTTTTACAAACCTTACACTAGTTTTATTAATTAGCTCCTAGCTCTTTGTATCTTGTTCAGAAGAGCTCTGCTTGGAATCTTAGTTTTCGAGAATACACACCCTGAGGCTGGGGAAGGCAACCCATTTATTAGGCCAGAAAGCCAGAGGGTAGAGCGGTGCCAAGTCAGGGAGTTCAGGCTCTGGGTATCTTGGCTCTGGTCCCCTCTCTTCCCCTTCCACCTACCCTGTCCTACCCATTGGCCATTCATTCCCTTCTTTACCTCCTTCCCTGCTGCTATCACCTTGTGCCCTCACCCCTCAGGGTTCTTCATTCTAATACTTCACTCAAAGCCATCCTTGCCTGCAGTATGCCTCACCCTGGCCCTTCTATGGAACCTTTATGAAGTCCTTATGTAATTCCTAACTTTCAGTAACTTAAATTGTGGGTGTCGAAGAGCCATCTGTAATCCCTCCTAGGTACTAGGGCAGCAATATTTCTTCTCCCAGCTCATCTGGGGTTCAGGTCTGCTGGCAGCCATAGGGAACAACTCCCCTTCTTGCCCACAGGAGCCATTTTCCAGTTGTTCCATTAACTGAAATTAGTTGGCATTATGTACAATTGTATAAGGCAGTGGTCCTCACTCTTAGCCCATTTGTTTATATATGTCATATGAATATTTTATTGTTATATATGACCTAAGGGATATTAAAGTTTAAAATCACTCAAGGACTTCATAAAAGTGCTCCATATTCTGAAATGACATCACGGTCCTTCCCTGCTTACTTGCCTGCTTTGTAGTCCTTCCCTCAAAGTTCTAGTTTCTCTTAGGGAGGTAATAGCAATTCAATGGGTAGTACCAATTAATCTTCAGAATAACACACTTCCATTTAGGTTCCTTCTAGAGTCCCAATATCTTGAGGAGAGGACTGACTCCAATGTCAGGCTCTGTGGCACCAGTGTCCTCTGTTGACTCTGGCCCTGTAGACAGGAAGCAAGTGGCTTCTTTCTAGACTCCTCTTTCTCCAATCTGAACTAGGAGGTAGTCATTGCCTCTGCTGGTTCTAGAGGATGCAGGAAGCTAAGTGTGTGATATCCCAGTGCCATGCCAGCACCCTAATCGGTGTCCCTTCCAGCTGCTCCTGAGGTTTAGTTGCCTTTGCGTCTTGTTTTGCTCCCATGTTCCCCTTCCTTTAGTCATGTGATGCAGGAAGAGAGTGAAAATGATATGGAATGTGAGCAACTGCCAGCAGAGACGCTGCGACAAGTGACCATTCACCGAGACCCTATATATGGCTTTGGCTTCGTGGCTGGAAGTGAGAGGCCTGTGGTGGTGCGATCTGTGAGGCCAGGTAGGTGTCCCTCAGGGTACCTCCTTGGCCCTGGTTTCTATCCTCAACACCCACACATCTTCTCAACAAGAAGAGCTCCTGAGTACATTGTTTCCGAGGAATTCAGGAAGAGTGGGTGAAGACTTACCAGCCAATCACTGTGTGAGGGAGCTGGCCTTTTAAGACCGATTGACACAAGCTTTTGAGGCTGCTTGGGGTCCTAAGCAGAGGCTGCAGTTGATGGTTTAGTAGGGTCTGGGTCTTAATAAACCTTCCTATTTGTATAGAACCTTTGTAGGAGAGCCATACTACCTTGGATGAAAATTTTAATTTCAATTCAACAAGTATTTATAGATTGCCTACTCTAAGCACAGCAAGGTTGTAGGGAAGTATATGACACAGTTTCTGTCCCCAAGAATCCAACTGTGGAGATTGGTACACACTCATGAACTAGGTCCGCCACTAAAGACTAGAATTAGAATACAGATCATAGGTGAGAGAAGAGAGGAGAATGAAAGCTTTTAATGCCATAGTGGCAATAACAATAGCTACCATTTATTAAGCATCTACTGTATGCTTTACATAATCTCATTTAATCCTCGCAGCCAAGCCTACAAGGTAAGTGATATCATTGTCATTTTATAATTGAGGAAACTGAGGCAGAGAAGAGAAATGACTTGTTTAGGGTCACTCAGCTAGAAAATAAGAGAAGCAGGATTTGTAACTGAGCCTGACTGATACCATGAAGGGGAAGCAGTGCTTGAATGGGGCTGTGTGAGATGAAACAAGTGAAAGCCCCACCTGAGCTGTGAAACATGCCATCATGAATGAAACAGGAAAGTGCCTAAGCACTGTTTTTTTTTCCAAATCTGCTAGGCATTGACAGAAAAGACACAGAAAGCAGCTTTATTCCTGACTTGCTGGGCCTGAGGATTTAGATGTTTACAACAGTTTCTTGCTCAGTCAAGAGGAGCAGCTAGAGTACAAACCTTTCTAGCAGAAATTTGATAAATTTTGCAATCCTCAAAGGTAAAGAAAAAGATTTTTTTGTAACCTCTCTCTTTAACTAGAGGGCATAGAGAAAAATAATACAATTCAGTACAGGAGTTCTTGGCTGACCTAAGACTCCCAAGTCAGTCATGCAGTTTGGCAAAAGATTTTTGGTTTTTGAGTCTCTGATCAGAAATCAAATTGGTCCTGGGTAAGAGGAACCAGATAAGACTTAATAACAGACCACCAGGAGATCTTCTTTCACTTCAAAGAAGACCAGCTTCAAGTGGTATAATGAGGAGGAAGGGTTGGAAGAGTGGAGAGAAGGAAAGCCACAAGAGAAGGCCACAGAAAGTCATGGGGCTGGCAGGCCCAGTCCAACATAGACTTGGGATGATCCACAGAGCTGCTTATGGCCCAGGTGGCTCCCATATGCAGACGACTTGTTTGGTTCTGTATTTGAGACCATAAGAAAAGATAAGAAGCATTCTATAGAGAAATGAGTATAATTTAGCATGCCAACAAACCATTCTGTAAAAGCAGCAGAAGACTGACGCTACCTACTACTACCATCAGAGAGTTGGTTCCATAGGACCATTTCTATTAAAAGGAAGTAAGGGAGAAGGGGAGAGAATACGTAGAGTGGCCTTCACCTAAAAGGTTGACATTTATGGCAGAAGTAGATAAAAGGAATGAAATGAGTTGAAGAAATTGTCCCTCAGAGGATCTAATAACTAACATTTATCAAATTCTTACCAACATCAATCAACTGTTTATACATCATCATCTTATTTATCCTCCCGACATTCTTATGATGTGTAGGTCTAGATATTTTCCCATTTTACAGATAAGGAAAGGCAGATTAAATGTCTCATCCAAGGTCAGTCACACAACTAATGAATGGCAGTTGGGATTAGAGACCAGGTCTGGCTGGCTGCAAAGAGTGCACTCTTCACCACCATGCTTTCTGCTCCTGTAGTCTCTGTGCTGTCAAGAGACTTGGCTGAGGGGATTGAGGGCCATTGCAGTTGGAATGGTGAGCCCTGCTGACTGAGCCCCCAGAATACAAGCCCCATGCTCCAGAGCCATTGAACTATGTGCCCAAGCAACATAGTTGCTTGTTTTTTGTTCATGTTTTTAGAATTTGCACAGCACAATTCTTTGTAGAGGTAGCAGTTGGGATCTGGCCCTTTGAAGTGTACACAAACAAGAGTTCAGGCTGGTTTGCAATTGCAACATGTCATTAAACATTTCTTTGGGTTTGAGTGAGGCTGGGTCTGATTTCTCATTCGCCCTGAATCTCTGAAAAGCTTTTCTCCAAGAATATCTTTGCTAAACACCAGGGGCAGCAGTGTCTGTACCCCTCTACCCACACCCTTTACCTCAACCAAGAAGAAATGTCCCTCAAACAGATCTGATTTCTTAACCTCAACAGTAAAAATGGGAATGAGAGAAAGCAATTTCAAACTGCCTATGATTTAGGGTCTGTGCCCCCCCCCCCATTTATTGGAGAGGAGCATCCCTCAGAGTTGAAAGAAATTAAACCCTTTGGGTTATTTAGTCAATCCCCTTGTTCCAGGCAAGTGAATGCCTAAATATTTCAGAGCAGCAAGTATGAATAATGTTCAAGTAAGAAGATTCTTCTTATCACCTGTACCACCTCCAGCAGTCTGAAACTCATTCCTTGAGCCTGAGCCTGGTGAAGTGGAAGCCTGTATTCCTCTTTAGAACCCAGCTAGGACAGCACTAGTTTGTCTCATCTGAGGCCTTTGCCACCACACCACTCCCAGCCAAAGGAGGGAGGTCTACTTCATTTTCTTTCATTAGTCCTCTGCCCTCCATCCACCACTGGCAGCAGTAGCACAGAGCTCAAATACCACCCCCACCAGTGGCACCACTCAGCCTGTACCATCTCCTGCAGGCTTCTGCACCCAGTTCAGCTTCCTCAGACACTGGTGACTCCCTCAGAACTGTGCTTTCCCAGTAGTGTCCCCAAGTCCCTCATTCTCTCCTCTCCTCTGCAGGAGGCCCCTCTGAGGACAAGCTCCTGGCTGGTGACCAGATTGTGGCTATTAATGAGGAGGACGTGAGTGAAGCCCCCAGGGAGAGGTTCATAGAACTCATCAGGTAACAGGTGCCTTCTGGGCCTTGGCAGGAGCTGAGCACTCCTCCCTCCCCTGCCCCACCACTGGCATAGGACTATCATGGTCCTCCCTGGCACTGAACCAGGAGCCCTTCTAGGAAGAGTAGCCCCAGGGCTCCTATCTACCCAGGACTTCAGAGTCCAGCCCTTCTGGGACCTCGGGGGCCTTCACACACTTTGGCTTAGCCTTCTCCAGTGGTGTGAGCAGACACAAAGAACAGCCTCCTGTCAGAGCTCACCTCACACCTCCTACCTCACTACTAATCTCACCCAAGCCCCTTGGTTTTCAACTTACTGTGCAGTGTGACAAAGCAAGTGACAAATGAGAACCAAACATGCCATTAAAAGAACACTCTGAGATAAGCACATTGTGAACAATACATTGTTTTTCACCTCCATTGCTCCCCCCAAAAAAAACAAGGAGAAGAAAATCAAAATCCCTGGCCAGTGGGCTAAGGATAGGAACCTGCCATTGTGGATTTTACTCAGGGTGTGTGTGACCCCTTCATGCCCTTCACAAATTGGGGCAGGTGAGACAGAGAAAGGAGTACTAGGAGACCATAACCAACTGTACATGGGAATAATCACATTGACATTTCCCCTTCCTTACACCATATACACCACATACTACATATTCCATACTCCATGCATACCACACACATTCACACACACACCATACCACCACATAACTCACATACCAAACACATGCCATGCCACCACATACACACCATATGCATACACACCAAGCCACCACATAGTGCGCACATGCACCATTCACATTACATCCCACGCACGCACACACACCACATACCATGCCATCACATAGCACTCACACACCACATGCACAACATATACCACACACACATACCCTATGCACAATACACATACTCACATGCATCATGCACACCCCATATATGAGGTCTGTCCAAAAGGTATCCAACCATGTAATATGAAAAATAGAGACATTTATTGAAGAAGATGCAAGATACAAGTAACATTGTACATAGGACAATGACACCTCAGTTCCCTCCAAAGTAGGCACCTTGGGACCTCACACAGTTTTCCCAATTGCCATCAGCTGCCCTGTAGTATTTTCCCGAACCTCCTCAATGGTCTGAAATATCTTCCCTTTCAAAGGTGATTTTAGTTTTGGGAAAAGCCAGAAGTCACAGAGAGCCAAATCTGGGCTGTATTGGGGCTTAATCACCTGCGTGATTTGATGTTTCCCAAAAAAACTGCACAAGACATGATGCAGAGTGGGTGTGTTGTTGTGATGAAGCTGCCAATCACCAGTTTCCCATAACTGTGGCCTTCTGAATCATCCAATAGTTTCTGCAGAAGAATGTTCAAGCTTAACACAAAATTTGATGCAAATTCATTGCTCTACTTAGTCATTTTGAAAGTGACAGCCACACAGTACATCTGCTCACTCAACAGCATCCATCGTCCCCACTGACTAGTACACTGAAGTCATTCGTCATTGTTCACGTATGTGCATTCCAGTCCACTTTCCTTGGCTGCCATGTTACATCGATGTCACTCAAACCATTCTCATTAACAATAGCTGGACATTTTCTGGACAGACTTCATATGCTCACACGCAGACACCATGCATACTACATACTTCCCACACCACTTACCATTTCACCTTATACCACACATACATCATACATACACTGTGCACCCACACCCCTACCACACACCACACACACCACAGATTTATACTGTGCCACCACAAATCACATACACCATGCATGATACACCACACACACACACTTTGCACATGCATATCACCACATACCATACACCATGTACTACATACATGCTCATATCTACCTGTGCCACATGCTTACACACACATGCATACATCATACACACTCCAGTACCTCACACTCCCACCACATGCACACACATATACCACCACATATTGCCTTGTATAGACTTCTTGATAAGGAATGAGGGGACAGAGGTGAAAGTTGTTTTTTTAAAAAAAATTTTAAATATGCTTTATTGATTATGCTGTTACAAATGTCCCCATTTCTTTTCCCATTGTTCCCCTCCACCCAGTGACACCCCTCCCTCCAGCTGTCCCACCCCCTTAGTCCATGCCCATTGGTTGTGCATATAATTCTTCTCAACGTCTTCCTGTCTACTCCACTCCCTCCTACTATGCTTCTTAATTCCTGTACCATCACCTGCACTTTACCCTCTTCCCTTTCCCTGCTGACCTCCCCCCATAATGGTCCCCATACCTATAATTCTTTTCCCACTCTTGTTGCCTGCTTAGTTTGCCTTTGTTTCAGTTCCCTAGCGTCTGTTGTTGGTTGTTGTGATACAGTTTTCATTTTAATGTTCATAGTCTAGATTCTCTTTCTCCTAAACAAGTCCCTTTAACATTTCATATTACAGTGGTTTGGATATGATGAACTCCTTCGGTTTTACTTTGTCCTGGAAGCACTTTCTCTGCCATTCTATTCTGAATGACAGCTTCGTTGGATAGAGTATTCGTGGTTGTAGGTTTTTGCTTTTCATTACTTTGAATATTTCTTGCCAGTCCCTTCTTGCCTGCAGAGTTTCTTTTGAGAAATCAGCTGATAGTCTTATTGGGACCCCTTTGTACATAATTCACTTCTTCTCCCTTGCGGCTTTTAAGATTCTCTCTTTATCCTTAATTTTTGACATTTTGATTATAATGTGTCTTGGTGTTGTTCTCCCTGGGTCCAGTTTATCTGGAGCTCTCTGTGCTTCCTGGAGCTGTAAGTCTATTTCCTTCCCCAAGTTAGGGAAGTTCTGCTTCATTATTTTTTCACATAATTTTTCTATTTCTAGTTCTTTTTATTCACCTTCTGGCAACCCTATGATTCAGATGTTGGCCTGCTTATATCTGTCCGATAAGTTTCTGAGCCTCTCCTCATTTTCCTCACTTTTCATTTCCTCTCTCTGCACTGGTTGACTGTTTGTTCCTTCCCTATGTTCCGATTTGTTGATTTGATCCCTGGTTTTCTTTCCCTCACCACTAGTTTCATATGTGTTTTGTTCATTTCAGCAGGACTAGGCTTCATTCCTTCCCCATCTTGTTTAAGATCTGCTGTTAGGTCTGTAAGCATTTTTATAACCAAAGCTCTGAACTGTGCCTCAGAAAGATGATCTATCTGCTGGTCTGTTAGATTAGATATTTGCTGTCTGGTCAGCTGTATCACCAGGATCTCTACCATGATCTGTGCCATCCTGATAGTTTTGTGTTTATCTTTGCTTCCTGGGTGGAGCTGTCACACCTCCTACACTATAGGGAGCAGAGCCCCTTGCACTCGTCACAACCAGGAGACCCTTCTCACCATGCATGCTGTGGTGTTTTCTGTGGGGGTGGGGGTCCAAGATGGATTCCTGCCATTCACTCTCAACTGAGAGGCCAGCCTCCTCCTCCATCCCCACCCGTTCTGGGCCTGACAGTCCAAGGTAATGGAGGTCTGCCTTCCCAGGCTTTGGAATCGCAAGCTGACATGTCTGGTCTGCAGCCAGGGGTGCTCTCCAGGTGCTTCTCGCCTCCCCTTAAATACGGGTGTCTGTGCTTACCACTGTCCCGCTGCCGTCGCCACTGCTGCCGCCGACAGCACAACTTGACCTCTCTGCCCCAGCTTCACCCCCCCTACCGGTCTGGAGGAGAACCACTTCTTTATAACTTCATATGTTGGACTTCCATTTATTTTCTGGAACTTCTGGTTATTTCTGATTTTGCAGTAGTTGTATTCCTTCTTAGTTGTGGAGGGAGAGGGAGTGTGTCAATCTAGGCCTCCGTCTTGGCTGGAAGTCTCCTGTGTGTGTTTGCCTCTGTGTCTTAGGTAGAGATGTCACTCCTGTTACGTTGTAAGGGGCGGAGCCTTAGAGATTCATCAGTACAGGGCAACCTGTTTCACCATGTTGTGGTGCTGTATGTTGGGGAGGGTCTGAGAAAAAACAATGCTGCTTACCCAGCACTTGCCCCTCTTCTAGGCACTTCTCCTACTTCCGTATGGGACTGGTGCCTCTCTAGCTGTTGCCCTGGCTGTCGTTCCCAGAGTGGATGGGTCTGCGGACGTCCTAGGACCGTGGGGGCCCTTTAAACCAGCAGACTGTGCTGAGAAACTGGCAGTTTCTGCCTCTGCCCCAACCCCCACTGATTTACACAGTCAAAAGCAATGAGGCTTGATTTTCCTAGGTTCTGGGACGGTGAGCTGCGTTCAGTCTGGTGAGAAACTGGGAATGCTCCCCAGGTGTCCCTTCTGACTTTAAAACAAGGTGTAAGTTTTTAATTCCATGGACTAACCTTAGTTGGGGGACCTTGGCTATTCTCCCCCCCCCAATGGAACCATGTACTGGCTCTCTCACTCTTTCTCTACCTATGTAGTCTCTTCCACCTCTGCCTCCATCTCCTTCATCCCTCCTTGGTTCAGAGTGTTTTTATCCCACTCATCTTTTTTATTGTCCCAAAGCCCACCTGCCCTTAAGCCCCTGCCTCCCCTTCAAAGGAAGACTTAGTGCTCTGAGTATGGAACAGCACCCTTTCACGAGCTCTGAAGGGATTTGGAATGTTCCCTCTTGAAGTCTAGAGCAGGCCTTTCTTGAAGTACTCCCCCTCTAGCTCGATATCTTAGAATGTGTCTGGTTCCTAATGACCTTTAGTTTGTCTCTTCCTAAGTTCAGGTGTCCATTGTATTCCCCTCCTCCACCCTTCTCCCTCTATAACCACACCAGTATGAGGTGAGTTCTTTCAACCCCATCAGGAAATGTTGGAGTTCTTTCAGCATAACCTCTCAGAAGTCTTTGCTTTGCTTTCAGTGGATATCTTTATACCCTAGAACAAAGTAGCCCAATTTTGTGAGGGAGTCCAGAGCTCCTTTGGGATCAAAACGGAGCTTGCTCATTTGATAACCTTAGGGGCTAGTGGATCATTCATTCATTCATTCATTCATTCAATAAATATCTATTATTGAGTGTCTGCTGTGCACCAGATACTGTTCTAAAACTGAATATACAGCAGTAGATAAGACAGACAAAATCCATTTGCATTAGAGTTTACATTCTAGTGGAATGAAATACATTATCAGCAATAAACATGATAAGTAATTGTACAGTGTACTATAAGTTGATGAGTTGTTATTGAAGACTAGAACGTGGATCAGGATAAAGAGGATCAGGAGTGCTGAGCACATGAGTACAGCATGCAACTTTAAATAGCATGGCCAGTGTTGGCCTCATTGAGAAGATGGCATTTGAAGAAAGACTTGAAAGAGGTGTGGATGTTGGAGAACAAGAGAAGAGCCAGGGCCAAGGCCCTAAGGCAGGAGTGTGTCTGGCATGTTTGGGGAACAGGAGAGAACCCAATCTGTGGAATTGGGTAAAGAAGGGGAAGAGTTGTAAACACTATAAAGACTTTGGCTTTGTTCTACATGAAATGAAGAGATGTGGCAGGGACTGGAGCAGACAAGTCATATAACTATGTTCCTGCCCTCTTTAAGAGACAGATTCTTGACTTTCGGCCAAGATGGAGGCCTAGACAGACACGCTGCGTCTCCCTCCATAACTAAGAAGGAATACAGCTACCTCAAATCTAGAGACAACCAGAAGTTCCAGAAAATTGAGCTGCATGGAAGTCCAACAAACAAAGATATAAAGAAGAAATACTCATCCAGACAGGTAGGAGGGGCAGAGCCAGGGCGGAGAGGACGCGGTGTGGTGGTGGCAGCAGTGGCAACAGCGGCAGGCCGGCAGAAAGCACAGTCACACGTTTTAAAAAGTTGGGAGGGACACCTGGGGAATGCTCCCAGCACCAGACCAGACCCCACAACTCACGGTTCCAGCGCCGAGGACAATAAAGCCTCATTGCTTCTGACTGTGCAAACCAGTGGGGGTTGGGCCGGAGGCAGAAACTGCCAGTCACTCAGCAGAGTCCACTTGTTTAAAGGGCCCCCACGGTCCTAGAACATCCGCAGACCCATCCACTCTGGGAACGACAGCCAGGGCAACAGCTAGAGAGGCACCAGTCCCATACGGAAGTAGGAGAAGTGCCTAGAAAAGGGGCGAGTGCTGAGCAAGCAACATTGTTCCCTCTCGAACCCCTCCCCCACAACAGCGCCACAACGTGGTGAATCGCGTCGCTGTGTACTGACGAATACCTAAGGCTCTGTCCCTTTCAACATAACAGGATTGACAGCTCTACCTAAGACAAAGAGGCAAACAAACACAGGAGCCTGTCAAGATGAGGAGACAGAGAAATATGGTCTGAAAGAGGGAACGGATCAAGGTTCCAGTGGGAGAACTAAGTGATGAGGAGATAGCCAAACCTCCTAAGAAACGAGGAGGTAGCCAACCTAACATATGAAGAGTTCAAAACACTGATGATAAAGATGCTCACAGACTTGACAGATATGCTTAAGTATGGCAAATGCATAAGTATGGCAAATGCATAAGGGAAGAAGTGAAGGCTATGCTAAATGAAATGAAGGAAAATCCACACAAAACCAATAGTGAAGAGATAGAAACCAGGGTTCAAATCAATGAGTTGGAACATAAGGAAGAAAAAAACAGTCAGCTAGTACAAAACGAGGAAACAAGAATTAAAAAAAAAATAAGTAGAGGCTTAGGACTCTCTGGGACTTTAAACGTGCCAACATCTGAATCATAGGGGTGACAGAAGGAAAAGAGGAAGAGCAAGAAATCGAAAGCTTATGTGAAAAATAATGAAGGAAAACTCCCCAAATTTGGCAAAGGAAATAGACAATCATATCCAGGAAGCACAGAGAGTCCCAAACAAGCTAGACCCAAAGAGGACCACACCAAGACACATCATAATTAAAATGCCAAAGGTGAAAGATAAAGAGAGAATCTTCAAAGCAGCAAGAGAAAAGCAGAGAGTTACCTACAAAGTGGTCCCTATAAGACTATCAGCTGATTTCTCAAAAGAAACTTTGCAGGCAAGAAGGGACTGGCAAGAAGTATTCAATGTGATGAAAAACAAGGACCTACAACCAAGACTACTCTATCCAGCGAAGCTATCATTTAGACTGGAAGGGCAAATGAAGTGCTTCCCAAACAAGGTAAAGCTAAAGGAGCTCGTCATCACCAAGCCATTATTATATGAAATGTTAAAGAGACTTATTTAAGAAAAAGAAGATCAACACTATGAACATTAAAATGACAACAAACTCACAACTATCAACAACTCAATCTAAAAAATAAAAACAAAAACAAACTAAGCAAACAACCAGAACAGGAACTGAATCATAGGTGTGGGGATCATTTGCAGGGTTATCAGCTGGGCGGGGGAAGGTGGAGAAATGGGAAAATGGTGCAGGGACTAACAAGCATAATTGGTTGGTATAAAATAACAGATGGAAGTTAAGAATAATATAGGAAAGGGTGAAGCCAAAGAACTTATATGAACGACCCATGGGCATGAACAAAGGGGGATGGGATTGCTGCAGGGAAGGGGGGCACTGGGAAGAGGGGAGCAAAGGGAAAAGAAATTGGGACTACTGTAACAACATAGTAAAATATACTTAAGAAAAAGGGACAGATTCTTCCGTGGTATTTTCCCTGGAACACAACTCCTTCTTTCTCCTGGGAGCTTCCCAGACTGGCACTAATTCATCTCAGAACTTTGCCTCACTGAATATGCATAATGTTCCAGTCTTTTAAGCAGGGGGCTTGACTTTTCTTGAATACCCAGAATCAAGGGCATTTAACTCTGCTTCTTGAATATCTTTGTTCCCATAAACATTTGAAAAAGGCCAGCAAGGAGAGGGAACGTTCCTTCAAGGCAAACTCTTTCCAGTACTTTTAGTTCTTTTAAAGGATTATGTATTCCTGGGAGAAAATGTTCATACCTTAAATCCTGTTTGATCATTGGCATAATTCATGCTGGAAGAGTTTCAAGTTCTTCATTCTTTTCAGTATTTGCTATCTGGAGAGTCTTGACTTCCATCTGTGGCTCCCGTGCTCTCATTTTTTGGTCCTTCAATTAAAACAAATCTGCTGAGTATGAGTCATGGTGACCAAATGACCTGCTTTGGGTTTTTCCTTTGAGTGTCCCCTCTTGCTTAAATACCAAATTGTCAATAATCATAGTACATGGTTCCCGAGACTGATTGTATACCCTTTGATTTTCATAATTCAGGCCTTTAGTTTCCTTGAGAATTTTCTAGTCTGCAGATAAAATTGCTCCTAAGGTTTGGGGATTTCTACAGAGAGAATATGAGAAGGAATATTTAAAAATCTGAAAAATGCCAACCTCAGGGATAATCGTAATACCACTTCAGATGCCTGTATGAACCTATATGGATGGTTTATATCAGCTCTCAACAAATGATGGGAGGTTAGGCAGCCATGCAGATAGATACTCAGATTGCCCTCTGTCCTAATCCATATACCTGAGTGCAGTCCAGGGGGATATTCTGGTGTTGCTTCTTGTGCTAGATGAATACCTAGTGCATTATACACTACTCTCCTGTTCCCTCTTCTCTCTGTAGGAGCGCTAAGGAATTCATCGTTCTTACAGTTCTGCACATTCATCAGGTGAGTGAGCCTCTTTGCTATCCACCCTTCCTCCTGAAATGAGGACTCCATATTGAAAAGTGATAGTGATGAGAGAGAGGGGGGGAGGAGAGACTAGGACCAACATTTTGTAAGCCAAGGAATTAGGACTGAACATAAAACATACCTCTTAACATCCTGTCTACTCTCACATCCAGGGCTTGAGAATTTTGAAGGGCTGTACAGTACTCTGTGTCCTCTGCTTTACCTCACTTAAGCTGCCTACTGCCACAGTTCCATAGGTATTTTCTACGTCTTTTTTTGCTGTGCCCCATCAAAATTTACCTGTCCAGTGTTTAACTCCCATAAAGTCCTTGCAGACAGTGGGTGCAAATCTTATTTATTCATTCATACAGGTATTTATTAAATAGCCTGCAATGTATGAGACCCATCACTGTGTGTGGGGAATTTAACATAAAGTTTCTGGGGAGGTACAGTTCTACAAACAGGTTGAGCTGTGCCCTGATTCAATCACTACTGTAATTGGCTGCATGGTCAGTTAAAAGGTCAGTTTCCTTTTCTGAACTTGTTTCCTCATCCATAAATTAAGGCTTTAGACTAGAACAGTGTTTCCCAAACTTGCCTGATCATATAGTCAGCAGGATTACTTATTAAAAGTGAAAACCCCCAGGTTCCTCTCCTTAAGAGTTGGATTCACAAGGTCCAATGCCCATTACTAGCTTATATCCTTAGAGTAATTTTAACTCAAATTCATAACTTCAAGTGTAAACATTCCATGTGCAAAATTCAGAGCCCTCCTTACACCTCCAGTCTGGTTGTCCTTTCCCAGTGTCTCCAACACTCCCCTACACCCCAGCACTGTGGTTTCACTCCCATCCCGTAGCCACAGTGGAAGTCACATCTGTTGGGGGTGAAGAGCATGAAAGCGGGGGAGGCTTCACAGGGGATTCACTTGAGCTAGACCTTGAAGGATGGGGCAGGATTTCCCAGGCAAAGATGGAGGGAAAGATTTTCCGGATAGAGATGACTTTTCTTTGCAAAGCCAGGGACAGTGCACAGGTGCATGTCAGGGGGATAGGATTCAACTCAAACTCTGGCACTAACTGCCTCTCCCCTTGGCCCCCAGCTCTCTTTTGTGTCACTGTGAACCTAACACACATATATTCATGCACACATATTCTCTACCTCCCTACCCACCCACCCTGTGACATGCTCCCTGACAGCTAGGCCTTTCTCAATCACAATTCACTGTTTATGGGCAGAGAAGCCCTGCCCCTCAGTGGGCGTTACCGATAGGCCCCTCCCTCTCCACCTTACTGAGCATGTGCAGTTGCCTATTGGGCAGTGGGCAATCAGTGCCCACTCCCCAATCTTCAGTCATGAAACTGGCTATCACTTTTCTCCTAAAAATGTGGTTGTTGTGTGGTTAGAATGTATTGCTCTGATAAGAGACCCCTTGTGGGTTACTTTGTTAGGCAGTTGTCTTCAAATGTCACCCACTTACAGAAGCTGCCCTGGACTCTCCTTTCTAAGATAGTATCTCCCTGTCACTAACTCCTGATACTACTTAATTTTTCCATCAGAACTGAAACCTTGAATTTTTTAATTTTTAATTTTGAAGTAATTGTAGAGAGGGTATAGGAGAGATAAATGGTGATAGAAGGAGACTTGACTTGATGGGGTGAATACACAATACAATATACAGATGGTGTATTATAGAATTGTACACCTGAAACCTATATAATTTTATTACGCGATGTTACCCCAATAAATTAAATTTTAAAAATTCAAAAAAAAAGAAATAATTTTAGATAGAGATATTCCTGTGTACCCTTAACCCTGTTTCTCCCAATGTCTATATCCTCCGTATCTGCAGTACTATATCAAAACCAAGCCAAAGCCAGGACATCAATACAATGTGTGTGTACGGTTCAATGTCAGTCTATCACATGTGTGGGTTCATGTATACATCAACACAATGAAGATCCTGGTCAGTTCTGTTACTAAAAGAACCCCTCATGTTGCCCTTTTGTACCCATACCCACCTCCTCTCCACCTCCCAATCCTTGTCAACCATTAATCTGTTACACAGTTTCTATAAGTTCAATATTTCAAGAATATTATATAAATGGAATAATATAGTACATAACCTTTTGGGATTGGCTTTTTTCACTCAGCATTAAACCCTTGAGATTCATCCAAGTTGTTGCATGTATCGATAGTCTATCCCCTTTTTCTGCAGAGTAGTATTCCATGGTATTCCACAATGTGGATGTACCACAATTTTTTTAGTCATTCACCCATTGAAGGACATCTAAGTCGTTTCTGGGTTTTGGCTAGTGTGGATAGAGTTGCTATAAACATTAGTGTACATGTTTTTTGTGAACACAAGTTTTCATTTCTCTTGGACAAATGCCCAAAAGTGCTGTTTTTCAGTCATACAAGTATATTAGATGTATGTTTAGTTCATTAAAGAAACTACCAGACCATTTTCCAGAGTGGCTGTGACATTTTACATTCCCGTGAAATATTACATTTTTATGTATTTATTGTTCATATCTCTCATTCAAATGTCAGCTCCATGAGCATAGGGACTGCTTTTTGTTCACTGCTGTATCCCCAGTGTCTGGAATAGCACCTGACACAGAGTGAGCACTCAGTAAATATTGGTTTAAAGAATGAAGGAAATCCAATTACCAGCTATCACAGTAAAATAAACTAAAGTATCCAAACTTAGCTGCAGAATGAAGAGCCAAATACTTCCCCAATCTCTGTCCCAACTGTCATTCCAGTGCCATCACCCTTTGCCCCCAGTTCTGATGGCCCCCACTGTCCTATTCCATGGCCTCTTCATTAAGGCCAGGCTGCTTTCCTTCTCTTCCTTGTACATTTCTTAGTTCTTACTGCCCTGCGGACTTCTGTTCTTGTATTAGTCCACATCTCTTCTAATAGATGGCTGTTTGCTTTAAGACTTTGCATGAGACTCATGTCTTCTAAACACCTGTACCTGAATAACCTTAGTGAGAATTTTTAATACATTCATTCATCAAATCTTTACTGAATGCCTGCTATTTATTCTAGGTGTTCTTCCAGACTGGAAATATAGCAGTGCACAGGACAGACATGGTTCCTACCCTCAGAGAGCTTAAATTCTAGTTCTTGGCCTTGTGATCTCTAAACCCTTTAAGCATAGACATGGGAGAACACATAACATGCAGGGGTGATAGTCAAAACAATTAGCAGCCTGTACATATAGAAGGGGCCATCCAGTGGGAATGTAAGCCAGCCATAGGCACTGGAGTAGAGCCTTGAAGGCCTCCTAACTGTGCCATGTGTTAACCCTTTAGTTGATCATTTGTAAAGAGGTCCCAGGGGAGAGATCAGGTGGCACCAGAAAGCTTAGGGCAGTGGCTACTTAACAATTAGTGTGAAAGAATCCCTCAATATTTTACAATACATGTGGCCATACCAGTGCATCCTGACTGAATGTCAACCTTGAATACATATACAGTTGATCCTCATTGTTCACAGATTCCATGTTTGCATATTTGCCTATTTCCTAAAATGTATTTGTAACCACAAAATTAATACTCACAATGCTCTCCTAGTCATTTGCAGACATGTGCAGAGCATGAAAAGTTTGAGTCTCTCAATGCACACATTCCCAGCTGAGGTCAAACAAGGCAACACTCTGTCTTCTTATTTCAGCAGTCATACAGAGGTGTCCCAGAGGATAAAGATGGTAGGAGGCAGTGCAATGTACTGCAAGAAACTCTGACTGTGGTGACAGTTGCATGGGGTTTGAATCCCAACTCATGCCCCTATTTGTGGGGTGGCCTCAGGTGAATCACTTAACATTTCAGAACCTTATTTTCTCCTGGTAAAATAAAGAAAATAGAATCTACAGGACGAGTTGCTTTTAGAATTTAAGAGTATAATGTATGTGAGATACATACATACACACATCTGTGAATAACTGTTCAGTATTTATTAGTTCAGTTTTTGAGGTGACTTTATAGGCCATAACTACCGTGAAGAACAAAAATCAACTGAGAGAATCTTCTCTCTAAAGCTACAGTGAAAGTTCTTGAAGATCACCAGTATATGTTCAGTATTATAGCCCCTGTATCATAGAACATATTAATACTACTGTGTTTAAAGTAGGCACTTGGCATCTCATGGGTGCGGAGACCACTGCCTCTTACCAAAACCCTTGTTATGTTTAAGCTGACCACTTCTTCCAGAAGACAGTCTCCCGATAGGTCCAGAATGTGGCCCAATGATTTTTTTAAATAAGAGCCACAAGCAAGTCTGATGCTCAGTAGAATTTAGGATACATTGGACCAGAAAATCTCTAAGGCTCCTGGCAGCTCCTACATTCTGTGGCTGATGATGGTCTAATATAGTGGTTCTCAACACTGGCTGTGCAATGGAACCCCCCATGAAGCCCTTAACTAATATTAATACTTGAGCTCTATCCCTGACCAAGAGAATTAGAAGCCCTGCGAATATAGCCTAGGTATTCCTCTTTTGAAAAGGCTCTCCAGATGATTCTGATATGTAGCCAAGGCACATATTATGAACTACTGGTCAAATATGTAGTCTCTTTCAGATGACATTTTCTTTTTAACAGAGTGACTCATACCATGGCAGACCATTTGGGGATATATTGAGCAGTCACAGGGGTCCTTTCCCAGGGCCCCTCAAATCATTCTGCATAGATAGCTACTTACTAAGCCAATATATATTTAAGGGTGTTCCTTAATATTTGAACAACCAACCATTCCCCATAACTGACTGAATATGTATTAATTTTGGTACTGTTAGACCTTGGCACATAGTATGTCCTCAATAAATACTTTAAAATAGATGAACTACTGGGTTGTGGCCTAGAATGGCCCTGATAAAGCAAGCATACACTCCCTTCAAATGAAACCCTAATTTTCTGGTTCTGAAAACTTAGCCTGTACCCAAAGAGCCACCTTCTGCTTAGAGCCACCTGGCCAGGGAAAAAAGCCAAAATAATAGGAACCACTGCAGAAGAATTGTTTTTCCACAGAGCTTCTTGAAGTATAGTGCTTGGTAGATCGTAGGTACTCAAACAATATTTGCTGAATTGATTAAGCTTAGCAATCAGCTACCTTTTTTTTTTTTTTCTGTGCTTGGTGCTAGGGGGAGACATAGTAATGTAAAATGTCATCTCTCCTACAACCTGGTTGGAGAAATGAGCAATGGTCATGCAGGGAGGGGAATGGAGGAATTGGGGAAGGATTTAGGATCAAGGTAGAATTTGAGCTGGGCTTCAGAGATGTCGTTTAGCTGAGCAAAAGGGACACTGGAGGCCATGAAAGGCAGGGATGGTGAAGAGACAGTATTAGTTGGGCACGGAAGAGCTCAGTGTGTCCAGGGAACTGTGGGCAGAACCACCTGACTAGGCAATAGATGGGGATCATGTGTGGTTCATGGGAGATCTTCGAGGCTGGAGAGAGGACATGTTCACATCTAGGAAGTTCCAAGTAGAGGAAAGAAGGCTGCCTGGGGCCCTTATTAGTGGGCCCATGAAACCAGAATAGCTTTTTATTGTCTCAGCCTCCCATAGTGCTTGCTATGGGAATTGCCTATAAGTATTGGCTCAGGTATGAAAGACAGTGAGCCAGCAGAAAGGAGAATCAGGGCTGTTAGAGCTTTAGGAACCTGAACTTCATCTTCTTAAAATTCTTTCATAATTATCTAAGTAGGGCTCTATCATGCACTAAAATATTTGGCCATATGCTTTACTTCAGACAAGATATAAATGAACACAACCCTAAAATCTGTACTAAAAGAGCCACAAAATTTTTAAATGGCCAAAGAATCACTAGCTGCTGAATTCAGTTCTGAGGGAGAGGCAGGCTTTCTCCTCTATTGCTTATTCTACCCAACTGCTGGCTTCATATTTGTTTCAAGGGGCTTGCATTGGCCCCAGAGGTATTTAGTAATTTTAGTCCCTTGTTTCAAGCTAAAATTCATTTTAGCCAGAAAGGGTACCTGTTGCAAAATGAGACCCCCAGCTGCTTGAAGGAAAAATGGGTCAGTGAAGAGCTCAGATGTCTCATCTTTAAGGTACTCAATCAATCTATGCTTAATGGGTTAGGACATTTTCAACAACATAAATTTCTGGGCTCCATCCCTTCAGAGATTCTTACTTTTTAAGTCTGGTGTAGGTTTAGGATTCTGTATTTTAACAACCCTTCCCTAATGATTCTTGTCATCATGAAGGTTTTAGAACCAGTGGGTGGCTGTATGCTAATGAGTTGATGCAGAGATCAGCAAATTTTTCTGTTAAGGGCCATATTATTTTAAGCTTTGCAGGCCATACATTATAGCACAAAAGCAGCCATTGGCAATACAGTAGTCCCACTCTATATTGCGGTTCACTTATCATGGCCTCACTGTATTGCAGAATTTTTAAAAATATTATATTTAATTATTTATCGTGGATTTTTCGCTATATTGCGGGATTTTGCGGTGCTGTATACGTATGTTGTTAAAGTTACGTAGGTTTAAGAGTGTAGAATAAATGTAAGTTTCCTACTTCGCAGGGGGTCTAGAATGTAATACCCGCAATAAGTGAGGCAATACTGTATATAAATGAAGAGCGTGGCTATGTTCCAATAAAGCTTTATTTATTTATTTATTTATTATTTTATTTTATTTTTTGATTTTTCAATTAGAGTTGTCCCATTTTTCCCCCATTTCTCTCCCCCACCCAGCCCACCCCTTCTCCCACAATCATATCCCTCCCCGTTGTCCATGTCCATGAGTCATTTATACATGTTCTTTGACTAAGCCCTTCCCTTACTTATCCCCCTTCTCTCCCTCCCTATTGACTGCTATTCTGGTCTTTGTCCCATTTAGTTCATTTGTTTGTGTTGTCCTTTAGTTTCCTGTATTAGGTGATATCATAAACAGGTGGTGTGCAGGATTTGGCCCATGCAGACCCAAAGTCTGCTGGCCCCTCCTGAATTGTGTTCATTACTCCTCCCTCATACCACATTTGTAGTTTGACCAGTGTCTTCCCAATTTTCAGTATTTTAATTCAAATGAATTTAAAAAGATCAAAACTATGAACACTAAAATGATAACAAACTCACAACTATCAACAACTGAATCTAAAAAATAAAAACAAAATCCAACTAAGCAAACCAGAATAGGAACAGAATCATAGGTATGGGGATCATTTGGAGAGTTATCAGCTGAGAGAGGTAGAGGAAGAAATGGGGAAATGGTGCAGGGACTAAGAAGCATAATTGGTTGGTACAAAATAGACAGGGTGAAGCCAAAGAACTTATATGCATGACCCATGGACATGAACTAAGGGGAGTGGGATTGCTGGAGGGAAATGGGGGTACTGGGCAGAGGAGAGCAAAGGGGAAAAAATTGGAACTACTGTATCAACACAATCAATAAAATATACTTAAAAAAAAAAAAAAGAAAAGAACTTCAGGCCCCATAGCTGAGCTTTGAATATGCTTTGGGACAGGGAAACCTTTGAGAGCCCCTTGTAGCCACATAGCAAGGCAGGTGTCATTGTGTCAAAGCATAAAGCTAGTGTGACTCTGTGACGTGTAGCAAAGGGCAACTGGCAATGGGTGAGTCACCATGAGCGATCGAGGCTGAAGAGTGTGAATAGGATGGAGTCTTAAGATTGGGGCACGAACAAGCTGAAAAATGGCTCTGTAATAGACACCAAAAACGATTATAATACCTGAAAATAATGGCAAT
This sequence comes from Furipterus horrens, assembly GCF_987537825.1. Classification (NCBI taxonomy): domain Eukaryota; kingdom Metazoa; phylum Chordata; class Mammalia; order Chiroptera; family Furipteridae; genus Furipterus; species Furipterus horrens. The sequence goes on along the minus strand of NW_028327187.1, from coordinate 53,348,531 downwards.
CCCACTTGCTCCCTCATGATTTTGTTCCCATATATCTGAATCTTTTGTTTGTAGTGGTATCTCTAGGACAGGATCTCATGTTGGACTTTATTGATAGGGGTAGCAAGGAGGCTGTCCCTTCCACATAGGTAAATACATAAAAGGATGCCAGTTGGGATTCTTCATATGTTTGAATCTATTCAGTAGGGCCAAAGTAGAACTAGAACCAGTGGATGAAAGATCAGGAATGGACTTTCAGCTTTGGCCTGCTGTGAGGAACAATCACTAACCCAAGACTCAGGAAACTTGGGTTCCAGTTTTGGCTCCACTACAAAATTATTTTGATAACTTTGAGTAAACCATATCCTCTTCCCAGGCCTCCATTTCATGTGTAAAAATTAAGGGTGGACTGCATGGCCCATCAGTTCTCTAGAGATGTCTCATTCCACACTGCACACTAGGGCATCCCATGACAGATGATTACAGAGAAAGGAGAGTGTCTGTCAGGTAGAACTAAGATTTTACTTGCCTCATGTCTGTGGCACCCATGGAGTCAAAGAGAGCTGCCTGAACATAGCTACAGATCTTTCTCTCTTGCCCCTTCCTTGTGCTCCTGCTGCAGCCTGCAGGATTTTAGCACCAGGATGTGCAACACAAAGGCATTTCTCAAGCCCCATGAACAATCAATACTGTAATCTCTGCAGTGATCTCCAGCCCTGGATTTTGTTGTGCTGTATCGTCTGCAGCCAACAAATTGTCCCTGTGGCTCAGGATAAGGTGTCCAAGGTTCCTTTAGTTCAGTGGTTTTCAACTTTAGCTGCATTTTGAAATCACTGGAAGCATAAATAACAACACCTGGGCCCCACCCCCAGGAATTTGATGTAATTGGTATGGAGTGGAGCTTGGGCATCAAATTTTAAAAGCTGTCCTTTAGTGTTTTTGCTAGGACTGAGACCCACTGAGGTTTTGCCGGACTCAAGTTGAATAGGTGGCTTTCTGCAAACTACTCTATGTAGGGAATGAGATTTTTGTCTGTGAAAGAAAACACAACTGGGACCAGGGCGCCTAACCTGATGAGGATGTTTGTTTCTGATGTGTCTTTTTTCTTAGGGCTCTGCCCTCCTGTGGCTGATCTGGTAAATGAATTTCAGCCACAACATTAATGGCAGAAAATAGCTTAATGTATGGCCTTCCTAGATGGCAGAGACCTTCAGGCCTTAACATAAAGAAGTTCTGGACTGTAGGACTTCAAGGCTTCATGACAAGGCTGGGAGGGAAGGTGGTTTGAAGGAGCCTAATCTGATTTCCCCCAGTCTCCCTCATTTCAGAAAATGACAAACTTGTTTTTCCTGTTGACTCCTTTCTTTTTTTTTCACTTCCTATATCCAGTTCATCAACATATTATCTTGATTCTATCTTCAGAATATAGCAAGAATTCACTCACTTTTCTTCATTATTACCATCCTAGCCCAAGCTGCCATCATATTTTAATTGTATCATGGCAACAGACTCCTAATTGGTCTCCCTACTTTGGCATCACACTTCTATGCTATTTTCCACACAGCAGCCAGAGGAATCCTTTTATGAATAAAATGCAAGTCCGACCCTGTCTGCTCAAAACCATCCAGTGGAGTAAAATTCAAAATTCTTGCCATATATTACAAGGATCTACATGACCAAGCCCCACACTGCCTCTGTAGGCATGACCCCTATGACTCCTCCTCAATCATTCTGCTGCATCACACTGGGCTCCCTTGCTGTTCTAAATGCATCCCACTTAAACTTCCACCTCAGAGCCTTTATTGTTGTTTCTGCCCGGAAGGCTCTTTCCCCAGATAGCCTCACGGCTTCTCTCTCTGATTTTCTTCAGGTTTCCGCCTAAATGTCACCTCCTCAAAGAGGTCTTCCCTGACCATCCTGTCTAGACTAACACTCCCATTACTTCCACTCTCACTCTCTTATTCTCTTATGGCATCCCTTACCCTGCTCAGCTTGTCCTCATAGTCCTTATTTGCTACCTAAATGATATTTGTTTGTTGTATGCCTGTCCCTGCTAGAATGAATGTTCCTTGAGTCCAGGGAGTTTTGTCTGTCTTGTTTACCACTGAATCCCTCATCACCTAGAACAGTTCTTGCCACATAGCAGGCTCTTCCTAAATTTGTCACATAAATGGCTAAATGCCCCCAAAGACATGATTCCTGCATTTCCTCCAATCCAAAGAGCACCCAGGAAAGACTTAGGTTCAATGTTTGCTAACCATGCATCCTGCTGAATTTGTAGGACAATTCTCAAGAACTAGAGAGACTAGCTGATTCTATGGGCATTTCATACAGAATTGAATGAACAAAGTGGTAGAGAGTCCAGAACTAGAAAGCCAGGAAACCTGGGTAAATCCCTAACATCTCTGTTCCTGAGTAGTGTATATATTGCAGATTAATCATTTTGGAGTGCTAGGCACACTTTCTCCCACACCTAAAATAATATTTTCTAATACAAGGTGCCTTCCTAGGGGCAGGGCATAGCTGTGAGATGAATAAAATCAATAAAAACTATCATTTAGGTATATCTTACAGTAAGAAAGCCAAATATATAAAAATTCACTGTATGTTATTATTAAAGAAATTTTGCAAACTCCCTTAGACCTAAAGCATTAATAATGGGATTCAGTTTACCCCAATTTGGTTCATGCACAGATTTTTCAGAACACACCAATCCCAGGGTGGGGCAAAAGTAGGTTTATAGTTGTTTGTATGGAAAATATTCTAATACAATAATTTAGAAATAATAATACAAGAATAAACTGTGTTTTGCATACTCACAACTGTATACCTACTTTTGCCCCACACTGTATAAGGAAGCATTTAACACATTGCCTTGCACCTACTGGAGGAACAATACATATTTATTGACTTATTGATCAGTAAGGGAAAGCGTACCCACATCTTAACTCTGGTGTTGGCAAACGTCAAGTTTTTCTCAGGAATGGAGAAGTCACTAGCCCTCTGTTCTTTTTCCAGTCCCCCAAATCTGCCTTCATCAGTGCTGCAAAGAAGGCCAAGCTGAGATCCAATCCTGTGAAGGTCCGATTTTCCGAGCAGGTGGCAGTTGGAGAAACAGATGCAGTAAGTATAGCTTCCACTCTTTCCTCACCCCTTGGCCAGAATCAGTCCAGCTGTCAAGCTCTCACTCTGGGACAGTGCTCATATGCTACTCCCCAGAGTGGACAGCATTATGAAGGGCTTGAAGGGAGAGACCTCGAGGCTCTGGATAGATGCGAGTGAGGAGTGTGTGTTGTTCAGAGAGGCCCTGGGCATTGTGGGGAGAAATGATATGTTATCAGTTCACTCAAGATCCTCATGCTGCTTAGAGAAATTTCATCTCTAGTACAGTAGCTTACACTCAGAATCAGTGCTCCATAACATGTTTTGGCTACTTGATAGAAACAGGAATGAAGTAGTGGTTTTCTGAAGATCCGTAGAGAGAGTGGCTGGTGAAATTGAGGTCTCTTCACATTGAAGTGGTCCTGCAACTCCACATCTTGACTGAAGAAGACTGTGCAGTGAAAGGTGAAGCAGACTAGGGGAAATGGTACAGACTCATCAAGTTGCAAAGCTTTTTCTTAGGCACCTGCTGTGCTCCCAGCACTGCAACGGATGCGAAATAAATACCTGTTTTCTAGCACTGGATACATGTTGGTGATGTTGGGAGGCAAGTAGTTCAGATTGAGACAATATAGGATACCCCGCTGAGTGGTATGGTTTTGAGGAGCAGGTGATGTTTCTCAGCTCATGCTATGTGCCAGCCAATTTGAGAGGTCATGGCCCACCTGCTGTCTTTCTCACTTCTATGTGGGATTTACATGAGCTGAGATGTCTGCTACAAATAGGCAAATGACAAATAGGTGGGCAGAGATCAGAAAGATGTATGGTAAGCAATAATGGATTATATGACCAGAGTCCCCCAGGAATCTGCAGATGTTGGTAATATCTGGTTGGGGTGGGGTGGGGTTGGGGGTGGGAATTGGGGTGAAGGGATAGCCAGAGCTACCAGCCACCTGCGTGCTTTTGCAGGCTTCCATGTGCTGGGCTTTCGGGAGGCCCACAGCATATATGTACTGAGGCACAGCTGCAGTTGAGAGAATCTAGGAGGCCCAGACTGAGTGGGAAAATCAGTGGGGCAGAGGCACTCAGGAGAAGGGATAGAAGACACAGGTGTCTTTCATCTCCATTTGTCTGACTATCCTTCCCAAACTCAGCCCAGGCCCTCCTCCATTCCTGTTGGAGGAAGGGTACAAAGCCCAAGGGACTAACTACAGGGCCCCACTGGTAAGCTGTATGAATAATTTTGGTGGTTGGGCTTTATGTCAGTAATAGCAGAAGTTGAAGAGAAGCAGGGGTTGGTGAGGAGAGAGGAAAGGGAGCAGTATGGAGTCCCGGCAGATCAGGAAGAAGCAGACCCTGAGGTTCCAGTCACTAAGAGGGTATTTATGTCCTGAGCCCTTGAAAATACAGGGGAAATGTGACTTGATTTTGTAAAGTATAGATAGGTGCAACCTATTGAGTCTCAGCGTTATAGAGTAATCAATCAAGGTCAGGCCACTCAGTAAAGAGCTTCCTCTCTTCCTCTTGCTTACCTTCTTTCCCTCCTTTTTTCTCCCTTCTCTTCCTATTTCTTCCAATCTTCCTCCTTCATTCTTCCCTTCCTCCACCATGACTTCCCTCTCCATACATACGTCTCAGCTAGCCACAGGCAGAATCAAGCCCAACTCCAGACCAATCTGAAAGAAAATACCCCAGAGTTGCTGAGACCCTCCGAGGTTCTTTCTGTTACTTCTGAACAGGCCACTAGGTGTGGTGTGGGGATCTTGTCTGCAAGAAGGACAGACATCAATCTCCCCATTCTAGTTGTGCTCAGGATATTACATGATGTCACACAGCATACCACCACCACTACCACCACTGCCACCAGTGTGGACCATAGCAGCCTCACCATTGTTGGGACCTGGGGGAGTCCATGTCTATCATCCTTTTCCCTTCATGTTCCAGGGCTTTATTAAGCATCCAGAGCAAAATTAAATCCTGTGGGTGGGCCTTTCCAATTCTATTTTTAAACAACATCAATTAAATAATTATCTGAGTCCAACCCACTGTGCTAATAAAACCTACCACCACTTAGTGGCAACAGCCTGGGGATCTGGGGCCTCTGGACTTGGCAGGAGCAAGGTATCTCAGTATCAGGGAGAGAACCAGGTAATCACATTTTTTCAACTCTATAACCCATCGCTTCCCACCATGGCTTGACTCCTAGCTCCCCACCACTGCCAACTACACTCCAACCCAGGAGGACTTACTTTTTCATGTTTTCATACTTGGTCCGTGACAGTCCCTAGATCTCGATTGTTCTCTTATTGCCTCCTAATAGTCAATACCTACCATCTCCTTCAAAGTAAAAATCCAATTCCCCTCATCTGGGAAAACCTAACACCTTTTGGTTCGTTTTGGTTTTATAATAATTCTCTAATGGATTCATGTGTGTGTGCATGTGCGCACACACCAAGTCACTACAACAAGAGTGTAAGACTAAACCCAGGTCTTCTGTTTTTTTATACCCCCATGTGGCTGAGCACAGTGCAGGGCATATAGTAGAGGCCCAATGAGTAGTCACTGAATTAAGGAATCTGGTTATCTTATGCAGTTTTTCAGTTCCTGGAAAACTGATGACATTGGCCCTGGGAAATTGTTGGATTCTTGTGATGAGTCTAATCACTCAAATAAGCATATATGAAGCATGTACCACTCATATGTTCAGCAGTAATTTATTGAGTGAGCATCATCTGTGTGCCAGGGACTCTGCTCAATGTTATGACTACAAAGATTAAATAGGACATAGTTATTGTGTTCTGAGTTCAGTGTTCAATTTTGAAAGACAAAAATTTTTCAAAAAATATGAGGAGAGCACTGAGAGAGGTGTGTATAAGTTGCTGTTGAAACACATGGGAACACCAGGTCCAAGGACCTGATGATACTGGACAAGGTTTTCCAGAACTCATATTTAAGCTGGATTTTAAAGGATGAGTAGGAGTTTGCCGAGGAAGGAAAGAGGAAGACAGAGGGAACAGTTTTTATTTTACAAATATTTGTTGATAATTAACATGTACCACTCTATAAATAAATACCTGGGCCAGGAAAACTTTTGCTAAGGAATAATCAAGTATTCGCAAATGGGTTTTGTCAGTGGTTCTCAATCAGGGTCAGTAATGTTCACTTTCAGAGAACTTTTGGAAATGTGTGAGGGTTTTTGGATCATCCCCATGGTTTGGCATGTTATTGACATTTAGTGTCTAAGGGTCAGAGATACTAAGTGTCCTGCGGGGAGTGAGACAGTCCCGGAATGATGACTTGTTAGAGGTAAGGAGGCATGAAAGAACAGCATGGTTACCTGGAATGGCAAGGCATGACTCTGGGTAAGTAGGCAGGTGCCAGGTCAGGAAGGAGCTAGGATGCCACAGGAGAGGGAGAATGGTAGAGAAAATGCATGGATGGAGAAGTGAACTCAGTATTTGAAGGGCCTGGTGGAAAGGGAGGTGTCAGGAGATAAGAGTGAGGTAGGCTCCTAAAGAGGCATCCCATCAGCCCTTCAGTGTGGGGTGGTCTCTGTGGGCCAGCCAGCACTCTAAGCTATGGAGCTTTGAGCCACAACAGAATATGGGTGTACTGTGACATCAAATGGTGAACATTAAAAAAAAAAGATTTTATTTATTTTTAGAGAGAGGGGAAGGAAGGGAGAAAGAGAGAGAGAGGGAAACATTGATTTGTTTCTGGGTGCCTCTCACATGCCTCCAACTGGAGACCTTGCCCACAGTCCAGGCATGTGTCCTGATCAGGAATTGAATAAGTGACCTTTTGGTTTGCAGGATGACACCCAACCTACTGAGCCACGCTAGTCAGGACTCAAATGGTGAACTTTTGATATGGCTCAGTGTCTTGGAGGATTTGGTTTTGGTGTCCATATAACATTATTAGTGATCTGGCTCTTTCCTCTTTGTCCTTTCATACGTTTGGCTCCCTGTCTACTTCACACACTCCTTTCCATTCCTTTCTATACTCTTCCTCTGGTTTCTTTTCTTCTTCTAAATGAGACCTTCTCCTTGTACTTTTGTCTATTCACAGAAAATGATGAAGAAAGAAGCTCTTCTCCTCATCCCCAATGTCCTGAAGGTTTTTTTAGAAAATGGGCAGATCAAGTCATTCACATTTGATGGCCGGACCACTGTTAAGGTACAAACAGAGTTTCCTGTCGGGTCAGCATTGCTCTCTCTGGAGCACACACAGCTGCTGGTCTCCTGGTTGGTTTTTCTGAGTCTGTGGAGAGTTGCTCACTGCCAGAGCAAGGTGGCCTCTGAGCTCCTACTGCTGTGAGCACCTGGCTGTAAAAACACAGTCCTCAGATGATGGGGGAGGGGAGAATTTACATGCCTAACTCTGTGCTAGTGATTGTAAATGTGTATGCATGCCAGACATGTGTACGTGCATGCATAAAGGCATATGTGTATGCATGCACATGTCCATACACATCTACTGGTGAACTGATTTGTGTGAGTATTACACTGGGTCCTTCAAGACTCTTAGGAGCTAAGGAGTGTGAAGATCATTAAACCACTTATAAAGCAAAAGTGATTTATATTGATACACTAACACATGCACATGTTTACACACAGAAATCAGCAAACACAATCTCTCTGGAGATTAGCTTAGCCATGACTTGCTTTTTAAATAACAAGCAGATCTTAAGCACTGAACCAAGATTTGAAAAGTCTAGCAATAGTCCCTTTGACTATTCTTTTTACAGGAAGAACAATTACTGAGCTGTGATTCTTAATGGCTTGGCCAGGTGTCAAAATTGTAACAATTTCCTTGGGCCTGATGAGGAGAGGTGATGATACAATTAACCCCCAGGTTCAGCTCTGCTCTGGGACAGAAATGTCTGCTCCTGCTTCTCTTATGGACTCTCTCCAGAAAGAGAATGCCATTTCCATAATTAATGTTTTCATGTAACCAGTGCTGCCCAGACTGATGGGTGGCTACAGTGCCTGCCCAGAAAACCCACCTTGGCTCAAATGTGTTCTAAGGTATCCATGCGGAGGCTAAGGCAACCCTATAAATCAAGAAACCCCTGGGACAGGAAACTTTCCCTAAGAGGTGCTCGGAATTGGCCTTGACAGTGGTTCTCAGCCAGGGGTGGCATTGCCCTCTCCCAGACAGTTTTTAGGAATGTCTGAGGCATTTGGGGGTCATCCCCATGGATGCCACTGGCATTTAGTCTCTCAGGATTAGAGATGCTAAGTACCCTGTAGGGAGTGGGACAGTCTCTGAATTATGGAGAATCATCCCACCCAAAATGCCAGTAGCACCCTAGTTGCAAAACACTGAGCCTACCCCATGTTGAACCAAGAGTTTTTTTGAAAGGCGCAGACCTGGGTGCATCCGCCATGAGACTGAGGACCAAAACATACTCCTTAGTATGCCCTGGGATAGTCTCTTGGCTATTGAATGTCTCATCCCATGGAAGGAGCATTGAACTGGATCTAGGTCACCCAGGAGTATCCAAATGTCCCAGTTGTGGATATCTCCTTGCATCAGAATCTTCCTTTGTATTAATTCATGGGTTGGTATGTTCATTTTAGATCTGTCCCTACACTGGAGCTTTTACTCCTCTTTTTCCCCTTGGAACCTTCAAGTGTTCTCCCACCTAACAACATCACCACCATTGTGACTTTCAGGTAGCTCCAGCCTTCTAGGACAACAGTGATTCCTGACTTGTGATTTCACTCTGACTTTAGTGGGGTACACTGGCTATTCATTGGAACTTGGACAGGCTGCCAAGCCACTTGTCCCAGAGAGGTACCTGAGTGAATTGACAGCCTGGCATGGGGACTATTATACTTGTAACACCAGTTGACAATCACTAGCTTGGCCATCCACAATCCCAATGCAGCTGAACTGCAAAGAAAACCTCATTTGGTCCTGCCAGAGCTCCAGAAACACTGGCACCTCTGTGTCTACTTGGGTAATACAAAGAGATAATCTCAAGTACCCACAAATTTCCAGCTGAACATTTGAATGCATCACTATCTTTTTCATGTTCACTGAGGGGCTTTTTGGCAGCCTTGGCTGTAAGGGAGCTTCACAATCCGAAGCCTGCATCTTCCCAGCCTTTGGGGGCTGAGTGATGCTGACTCCACAAGCACACACTCTGGAGCCCAGTGTGGGCTGAAGTCACAGCAAATAGATGGCAGAAGTCTCAAACTGACATTTGGCCAACCCCCACAAATATGTTTACAGACACCCTAATATTAAAAGTAGGGAAGCAGAGCAGACAGATCCCAGAAGTAGTCAGATTTATGACTGTACACAAGACACGTGACATGGTTCCTGTGTGTGAGCACATTTTTCAAGTCGCTAAATTGATTGTCTCTAAAAGCCAGCTATGATAAAAAATGAACATGTTGCCAGTAACTCAGGTCATTCGATTTAGATTTTGAATCCAGAAAGTTGACTTTTTAATTATGTAAGTGTAGCTTTTGCTTTTTTAAATTCCTAAATAAAGAGTTGAGGGACAAATTAGAGTGAACATTCTTACATGAGAAGGTAAGGGAAGAACAGCAGAGTGCCTGGCACTTACTAAGCACTCAGGAAATAACTTGTTGAAAGGAGGACTAGGAGGAAAGGAGGGACAGCAATTACCTTCTTTTGTTGTATGCCTAGCCAGGCCAAATGCAGAAACACTTCTCTCCATCCCCTGCACCATTGGTGTTCCCCAGGGCCCAAACCTCTGAATAGCATTCATGTGTCACTCTCCTCATCCTGCAGCACAATGCCTAAACCACCGTAAAGCCTGGTCTCTCTGTCTGGCCCACTTTTCCAGCCTCAGAATTTTCCCCAGGACTATCTTTCTTGGTATTCAGTCCCTCTCACTCATGTTTGGTGCTTAGAGTAGCTTACAGCTGGAACGGAGCTCCCTTTCAAGGCTCTTTTCTCTTCCACAGGATGTGATGGTAACATTACAGGACCGTCTTTCCCTGAGGTATATTGAGCACTTTGCTCTTGTCCTTGAGTATGCTGGGTCAGAACAGAACCACAAGTTCCTGCTTCTCCAGGAGAAGCAGCCCCTGGCTTATGTAAGTAACTCTTTTATCCTGGCTTAATAGCTTTGCATGTGGCCTTTACTAGAGAAGAGGACCCCAGACATTCTCTTTCTGTAAAATTCATAATGACATATTTGGCCAGCTCCTGGAAGTTACAGTTCTCAATCAAAATCTACTTATACCTCAAGAGGGCTTTTGGTAATGTTCCTTGTGACCTAAAGAGGGCATGAATATTGTTAGTCCTGGTCTGTATGGGAAAAGTGTGGGGTGATAATTCACTGCATGGCTCCTGGAATGCTGAGTTGAACATTGCCAACTCTCCTATCTCCTGGAAGCTGTGCCTGCTAGACTTTTCTGCCTCTGAGAGGAAACTTGGCCTTCACTGGAAGGCTGTAATGAAAGGGCCAGCCAATGGAGTTTAGTCAGACCAGTGAGGCCAGGACAAATGTGGGATGGGAATGGGCTGATTGGGGCCAGGGATGGGCAGCATGTCACCCATGTCAACTTCCAAGGCAGAGTAGGAGATAGCATCATATCATCTTAGTCTTTGCTAAATGGAAAAAGACTGAGGAAATCCAGGATGGATGCATAGTATTTCACCAACAGTGAAGCACCAGGAAGGCCAAAGAAGCAACCAGGGCCAATCAATATTCCCAGAGAAGGAGAGAAGGATTTGGAGAAGGACAGCTGGGAAGTGAAACAAAAGCCAGAATCAGATGCAAAAAATGGAAGGACTTTGGAAAGAAAAATTATTCAAGTTTAGCTCTCAGCCAAATGCTGTCTAGGGATTCCTAGGTTCCCACCTATGAAGGGAAAGTTATGAGTGTCCTGCTTGGGGAGAGGTCTAAATGCCTCTCTGCCCCTCAAGGGATCTTTTGGATCCAATTGGTCTCTTGTTTCAAATAGGATTTTAAACGTTTTTATTGAAAAAAATAAAACATCAAATATATACAAGAATAGAAGGAATTGTATAAGGAATTCTTTTTACCCAGTTCCAGCTTCAGCAGTTATTGTTTTTTATTGTCTATTTATTTCATCTATACCTCCAAATGAAATTCCCTTTGATTTATCTTCTAATCAGCTGGGCCCCTCTGTAAGGTGAAGGGATTAGCCCCAAAGCAAAAAAAAAAAAAAAAAAAAGTCAGAGAAATTCCCAGGAGCCCTCTCTTCTGACCTAGTATCTGGAACCTTAGACCCAGTTGTTGATAAAGGCCAGGTTCTGGATAAGTGGTTAAAAATTCTAGTCACTTGGGTAAGAACAGCAGAAAAGAGTGCCTCCTCATCAGTTTTCTGTAAGGGTAATTGGAATTGGCCAGGCAGGAGACAATACCCTTGCTCTGCCCCAAGCCCCTCCTTGAAAAGCCACCAAGCTGGCTCCTACTAGCACAGAGCCATTGATTCCCAGATCTCTTTGCCTCCCACCTCTCATCCCTGGGATTCAGGTGGTGCAGCGGACACACTATCATGGAATGAAATGCCTCTTCCGAATAAGCTTCTTTCCCAAAGACCCTGTGGAGCTGCTGCGTCGGGATCCTGCTGCTTTTGAGTACCTGTACATCCAGGTAGAGTCTAATTTGAGATACAGAGAGAGACAGACCAATGGATAAAAAAACAGGCAAGCTGTTCTGCCATCAAGGAAGTCACTATGTAAATTTTTCCAACCTCCAGGTAGCTGTGAAGGCCCTTTCGTTTTCTGCTGCCATTGTAGAACATGGCCAAGTTGACTGGCCTAGTGACCTAAGCTGGCTGTGTCTCAAAATCCTGTTGTTTGTTTAGACATATCTCATCAATTTTCAGGAGTAAGCAACACCGATAACTGTGGCACCATCACAGAATCCCAAGGTTCAACAAGCCCATTTGGGTACACAGGATTTCCCAACCCCTAGTGCCTAGCTCCAGTAAAGAGATGATTTCCAATTCAGTTCATCCAGAGACATCTACTCTAGGCCAGGCCCTGTGTTCTCAGTACTGGTAATCATGATGAACAAAGAAATGTCTGACTTGCTAGAGCTCATAGTATGTGCAAAAATAAATAAAAGACAGTGTAGCAGGGAGCATTGCCAGTAGCAGCATCCAGGAAGCAGTTTGCCAACTTTGCATAGGAGGAGATAGTGAAGGCTTCACAGAGGAAGTGATGTGTACATGCTCTTAGCCTTGAAGGATGAGTGGATGCTTGCTGTGTGCGGAGTTGGAGTGAAGGAAGCACGTTCTACACAAAGGGACTTGCATCTGCAAAGGCTTGGTGACATGAGACAGTATAGCATGGTGTAAGAGCTGTGAGTAAATTATTATGGCTGGAATGCAAAAGGTGAAGTAAGGAGTGGTAAGAAATGAAATGGGAGAAACAGAAAGCAGATGGTGAAGGGCTTGGTAGGTCATGGCAAGCACAGGCTTTAAAATGATTTAGGGCAGTGGTTCTCAAAATGTGGTCCCTGGACCAGCAGTAGAAGGATTAGCCAGGAACTTGTTAGAAATGCAAATTCTTAAGCCCTAGCCTAGTCCTACTGAATCAGAAACCCTGGCATTTGGGCCCAGCAACCTGCTTTAACAAGACTTCTAGGGGATTCTGATTCCCAGTGGAGCATGAAAACCACTGTTTCAGGGCAGTGGGTCCTAACTTTAGCAGCACATTAGAATTATCTGGGAAGCTTTGAAAAAAATGTTCTTCCCACGCAAGACCAAATAAATCAAAATCTACGGGAATGGGGCCCAAACATTTACATTTTCTAAATTCCTCATGTGATTCAGACATGCAGCTAAAGAAATCCTGCTGTAGGATGAGGGCACAGAAATGTTGAAAGGAGAATAGCCTGGCCAGATGAGCAATTTTGAAAGAATGCATCATGCAGAGGAAGTACACCAGCTAGGGAGTTATCACAGTGGTCCAGAAAAGAAATAATGGGGGCTGGAATCAGGGCAGTGATGGAGGGGTTAGGTTGGAATGCAAGAGATATTTGAAAGGTATAATTGATGGGCTTTGAGCTGATAAGTAATAGAGGTGGTACTGTTCCCCATGATAGGCAGTGGGATGAGTTTGAGGAAAAGATGAGTTCATTTTGGAATATGTTGAGTTTTAGGTGCCCATAGGACATACAGAGTGCTTGATGAGGGAAAAAACCCTCAAACCTCATCTCTGATGATGCCTGATGGAGATGTGTTTATAAGACATTCTGGTTGTCCTTGCTGCCCCTTCTGACAACCTAAAATGTTAGGAACTTTTTTCAAACAGCCTTGGGTTTCTTTACCAGCACTTTAGTGGGCAGTGAGTTGTGGTTCCTCTATGAATTTTATAAGTTTAGTTCTCATTTTATTTGCCCTATATTTTTTCATTCAAGCTTCCGGGAATCATCTTGATTCAAATATTTTGGAATTTGGTGACAAAACATATCCATCCTCTCTCCCCTTTGTGATGATATAGACTTCAGCTGTATTCTTCCTTTTTAAAAAATATTTTAAAGATTACTTTTAAGGTTTATTTTCAGTTATAGTTGACACACAATATATTAACTTCAGGTGTACAACATAGTGAATAGACATTTATATACCTTATGAAGTGATCACCTTGATGAGTCTAGTACCGATCTGGCACCATACATAGTTATTACAATATTATTGACTGTATTCCTTCTTTTTATTGTTGTATATTCCCTCTTTTTTATATTGAACAGCTTTATTGAAATCTAATTGACACACAACAAACTGCACATACTTAAAATGTATCATTTGATAAGTTTTGACGCATGTTTATACCCATGAAACCATCACCACAGTCAAAATACTGAATATATCTATTACCCCCAAAGGTTTCCTCAGGCTCCTTTGTAACTTATCCTCCCATCTTCGGGCAACAACTGATCTGCTTTCTCTCAATATTAATTAATTTACATTTTCTAGAGTTTTATATAAGTGAAATTGTACAATATGAACACTTCTTTTGGTCTGGCTTCTTTCACTCAGCATAATGATTTTGAGATCCATCCATGTTGTTGTGTGTATCAGTACTTCATTCCTTTTTATTGTTGAGTAGTATTCCATAGTATGGATGTACCAAAATTTATCAGTTCATCTGCTGATAGATATTTGGGTTTTATAGTTGTGGCTACTACAAACAAGCTTCTATGACCATTTATGTACAAGTCTTTGTATGACATATACTCTCCTTAACTTCTTAAAAAAATTCCAGTACTGTTTTCCAAAGTGGCTGTACCACTTCACATTCCCACCAACCATGTATGAGAGTCCTAGTTTTTCCACATCCTCATCAGCACTTGGTATTGTTTTTTTATTTTTTATTTTAGTCATTCTAAAAGTATGCAGTGGTATTTCATTGTGTTTTTCATTTGAATTTCCATAATGACTATTTAAACATCTTTTCATGTGCCTATTTTCCATCCTGCATCTCATTTTGGTGAAGTGTCTGCTCAAATTTTTTGCCCACTTTTAAAAATTGGGGTTATTTTCTTGTTATCGAGTTTTGAGAGTTATGTATGTATTCTGGACAAAAGTCATTTGTTGGATATGTTATTTGCAGTTATTTTCTCCCAGTCTATGGCTTGTCTTTTTAGTTTCTAAACAATGTCTTTCACAGAGCAAAAGTTTGAACTTTGATAAAATCTAGTTTGTCGATTTGTTTTTTTATGGTTGTGCTTGTGGTATCATATCTAAGAAATCATTGCCTAACCCAAGGTCAAAAGATTTTCTCCTATCTCATTCTGGAAATTTTATCATTTTAGATTTTACATTTAGGTCTGTGATTCATTTTGAGTTAACTTTTGTATGTGGTACAAAGTACTAATCAAAAAAATTATTTTGTCTATGGATATCTACTTGTTCTAGCACCCTTGGTTAAAAAAAAACTATCATTTCTCCACTGAATTGCCTTTATACTGCTGTCAAAAATCAGTTGTCTATACAGTAGCCCCTCTCTATATCGTAGTTCACTTAACGCGGCCTCGCTATATCGTGGGATTTTTAAAAATATTATATTTAATTATTTATCGCAGATTTTTTGCTATATCGCGGAATTTTGCAGTACTGTATACATATATTGTTAAAGTTACGTAGGTTTAAGAGTGTAGAATATGTTTAAGAACATAAGTAGTGTTTATAAAAGTGTAGAAAAGGTTAATAAGGGACTGGGAACAGTTTATAAGTGTGTGGGAAGGGTTTATAAAGCCTTAAAATATATATAAATACTAAAATAAATGTAAGGTTCCTACTTCTCGAATTTTCACCTATTGCGGAGGGGGGTCTAGAATGTAATACCGACGATAAGTGAGGGAATACTGTATATATGTGGGTCTATTTATGAACTATCTGTTCTATTCCATTTATCAACCTTTTTATCTTCATGCCAACATCACACTCTTCGGATTACTGTAGCTTTATAATAAGTCTTAAAATAGGTAGTATTTGTCCTCCAACTTTATTCTACTTTTTCAAAGTTGTTTTGACCATTCTAGGTCCTTTGCGTTTGCATATGAATTTTACAATTCACTTGTCAATTTCTACCATAATGGGCAACTAATCTAACCAAGAGTGAATCTTAGACTCGGACCCTCAGAGTTTAGGAATTATCATATCCTTGGCCAGCAGCTCTAGCATAGTCCTTTTAGGATAGCATAAGGAAGACTGACTCATCAGTGCTTTTGACCTTCAGATCTTAAAGAACAAAATATCTGCCCATCTCTGCAATCTATCACTCACCCTAGGCTTCTGGGCCAGATACCTATAGAGAGCCGCTCCCAATGTCTCTCTTCCTTTGTTCTCATCTGAGCTGGGGTGGGGAGGGGGGTAAGTATAGGACCCTGAGAAAAAACAGGGAGGGGTTCTTGTAAGAGAAGGAAAGAAATGAAATATCACTTTTGCAGCAATCTAGATGTCCTGCTCACTTATGCCAGTGTGTGCAACCATAACTGAGAAGAAAACTGTTCAATATCTACTAAATGAAATGAAGTGTGTCTGAGACCTGAGATTCCTCTGTTACCCCTTCCCCAAAGGCAGAACTTTCCTCTTCTCCTTGATCTAGAAGTCTTCCTGGCACTAAGGATACTTTTCTAGGATGGAAGAGAGTGAATGGGTGGGTGGATAGGGAATGTCTCCTTTAACTAACAGGTTTGGATTGTCCTCTCTCACAGAGTCGGAATGATGTAATCCGAGAACGCTTTGGAATGGACCCTAAACCAGAGATGCTTTTGGGTCTTGCTGCCCTCCACATCTATATCACTGTCTCAGCTACTCGACCTAGTCAGAAGATTTCACTCAAGAATGTGGAGTGAGTTGTGCTGAGAACCTTTGGGATGGGGCCTTTCTAAAGCTGTGGAGGGAGAAGGTACATTGTTGAGCTGTGCTATGCTTTTCAGGAATGTAGATCCGGGATGGGAGTGCGAATTGGGGTTCCTCATACCTAGACCATGATGTCCTTAATTGACATCTTCTACTAGGGAACTATGGCCAATGTTATTCTCCGGCCCCACCTCTCCCCCATCTGTCTTTCTCTTTCTCCCATGCTTCATTCCTTTATCTCTGCTCACTCCCATCTGTCTTTCTCTTTCTCCCATGCTTCATTCCTTTATCTCTGCTTCTCAGATTCAGTCTGTTTCTGTCTTACCATAACCTTCCTTTCTCTGTCCCACATTGTCTCTCATTAATTTCTTACTTTTTTTCTACTTTCAGGAAGGAGTGGGGCCTGGAACCCTTTCTTCCCCCCTCCCTCCTGCAGAGCATCAAAGAGAAGAACCTCCGAAAATCTCTCTCTCAGCAACTGAAGGCTCACCAAACACATCCTTCCAGCGGCACCAAGGTACCTAGAGTAGGCCATTGGGCACCCTATTCAGGCACTAGTAGCCATGAGGGCTTCTCCATGGTTTCCCAGCAGGCCTGGTCTTTGGGGATCCTCCCCACTGTTTTCAACTTGGGTACGATACAGCTTGGCTGGATATGGGGAATGGTTGTAGAGAAGGGTTTTCTCTAAGCCTGAGCTTCCCCCAGGGACAACTTGGTGGCCGGTCACTGAGAAAGCCGAGGGTCCTCTGAGTAAAGGGACCAAGATGCAGGAAGAGAAAATTTTCAGGTCATTTCACCCATTTAGTCAGTGCTGGTTGAGCATCTGCCATGTGGAAAGCACTACACCCTGGATAGCACATGTTTTCCATGAAAGTGACTGCTCTTTCTCTCATTTGATTTCTAATTCATTAGTCCTGGGACAGGGAATTTTGGGAGATAAGGCATGGCCTGGAGAATGGGTCACTGGGTGGCATGTTGAGGACTCAGTTCACTGCTCTGTGTTCCTGAACTTTCTTGGGTACCCTCTGAGGAACTCTCACTCCTTGCTCCCCCAGCCCTGTAGACCCTTTTCACGCTTGTGAAGCTCAGTCTGTTTGTGCCTAGGAGGCGGTAGGTTGGTGAGAGGCACTGAAATCAGCATGCAGATGTAGACAAAAGACACAGTCACCCCTGTATACTCCACCCATTTCAGATTCCTTGCATTACCAACTAGCTTCTTTTTTTTTTTAAGTATATTTTATTGATTATGTTGTTACAGTAGTTCCAATTTTTTCCCCTTTACTCCCCTCCACCCAGTATCTCCCTCCCCCAGCATCCCCCCCCAAGTCCATACCCATGGTTCGTAAAAAATAACTATCCCTCCCTCTCAGATATTAAGACCCTTTGTAATCTTGTAAAGGACAATGGGCGAAGGTCTCAAGCTCCTCTAGCTGCTTCAAGCTGGACATGGTCGTCGTCCTACCTACTCTTGGGTCCAGAAATCCCTAATAATAGTGGGGGTGTGGAGGGGAGGGTGGCCTTCTCACATGGGGAAGGATTGTGCAGACTCCAGGTCAGTTGGCTGTCTCCGGACAACGGCGTGCTTGGTTTAGCAGGCTGGCATCCTTGTTGTGTTCTGGGGGCAACAGATTTGGCAAAAAGGGTTAAAAAGCATCATTCAATCCATAACTACTAGGTGACAAAAGGCAGGGATTAATATTTCAATGTTCCATATTAGAAGAAAAAAAAAAGGGGGGGGCTTCTTTGGAGGAAGGTGTGCTAGGCACATCTCGCCTGTCCAAAACCCTTTTGCCCATTATATTTAGTTTGGGCTGAGGGAAATAGTTTATGTTTCCCCCCTCTCAGACCTCTGGGCCCTTTCTGTCCAAGCCATTAGGATAGAAAAGAGAATTCAGTTTTAAAGTGAAGCCCACAGACCACCCCATTCTTCACCAACCCAGCCATTTAGTTCAGCCAAACTGTTGAGTCTCAGGAGGCAGCGCTGCAGAGAGGATTAAGTGAGGCTTATGCGTACAGACAATCACTCAGGTAATGCGGTCATAGGCTTATGCCCTTTGAAAACAGAAAACACATGTTAATTTATGTAACATAACCAACAAACAGGTCTCTAAATCTGTAAGACTGTCTTATTGGGAAGACATCCAGTTGCAAGGCACTTGACATTCTACTTGCCTGCAACTTGAATCTCTTTGGTGATATCACAGATACGGTTTAATTTTCAAGTGAAACCATTTTTTTAAGTGAGAAGAAACTTTTAAGACGGTTAGCTGCCCTACTTTACAGTCTGCCACTGATCATTGTGATTTTCCTTGAATAATGATTTTTCTCCCTAAGGTTACTCTCCTTGTCTTTAAAGGGACTACATTAAGTCCATTTTTAATTTATCCTGTTCGTTTGCATAAACATAACAAGAGCAGCAAATGATCACTTATGATCTTTAGTTCTGTTTTGCTGGAACTTACCCAAGGAACATTTAGGGTGGCCCTCAGTCTGCTCTTCAGGGCACAGAAGCTGGGCCACATACCTGGCATTCATCCTTGCCTGTACACACCTGTCCTTTCCAAGTCTTTCTGGTTTTCCATTGTGCCTTAAGGTCCCTTCTAGCCATCTTTCAGGAAAACAACCTTCGTTCCTTCCCTGGAGAGATTGCTGTGGACCGCACAACCAACCATGGCAGCAGGCCTTTTATTTCGCGGGCTTTTATTACCTTTGAAAGTCATTCCCAGTTCCTTAGGGCTTTTTGGTAACAACCTGAGCCCAAGCATGTCTCCTTTAGGCTTGACATTCCAGTCAAAGGCTTGGTCAGAAAAAGGAACCTCTATTAACAACTGGTCTTATTAGTTCTATGCAAAGAAACTTAAGTCATTACTTACTTGTTTAGAATGCCAAACTCTGGAGAGATCAAATAGGGAGAAAAATATACAACGTGAAGGAAAATCTTTGTCCTAATATTCACTGAACTGGCATTTCCATTCTTCATATTTTCATTTTCCCCCACTAAAAAAATTTTTTTGTTTGTTTTTCCATTACAGTTGTCTCACTTTTTTTTTCCCCTCTTGCTTCCCTGTATCCTGCCCCTCCCTTCCCCCACATTCAGTCCCCACTCAGTTGCCCATGTCTGTGGGTCATTTATACATGTTCTTTGATTTGACACTTCCCCTTCTTACCCCCTTTTCTCCCTCCCACCTCCCCCCTTGTTACTGTTAGTCTACTCCTTGTTTACATACCTCTGGTTCAATTTTGCTCATTTGTTTGTGTTGTTCATTAGTTTCCTGTAATAGGTGACAGCATAAGGTATTTTTCTTTCGTTGCCTGGCTTATTTCGCTAAGCATAATTCTCTCTAGTTCCATCCATGTTGTTGCAAATGGTAGAAGTTCCTTCTTTCTTTCTGCTACATAGAACTCCATTGTGTAAATGTACCACAGTTTTTTGATCCACTCATCTACAGATGGGCATTTAGGTTGTTTCCAGCACTTGGCTATTGTAAATAGTGCTGCTATGAACATTGGAGTGCATAGGTTTTTTTGAATTGGTGTTTCAGGATTTTTCGGATATAATCCCAGTAATGGAATTGCTGGTTCAAAAGGCAGTTCCGTTTTTAGTTTTTTGAGGAAATTCCAAACTGTTTTCCATAGTGGCTGCACCAGTCTGCATTCCCACCAGCAGTGCACCAGGGTTCCCGTTCCTCCGCATCCTCTCCAGCACAAGTTGTTTGTTGATTTGTTGATTATGGCCATTCTGACTGGCGTGAGGTGGTATCTCATTGTGGTTTTTATTTGCATCTCTCTGATGGCTAGTGATGTTGAGCATACTTTCATATGTCTATGGGCCCTCTGTATGTCTTCTTTGGAGAAGTGTTTGTTCAGGTCCTTTGCCCATTTTTTAATTGGGTTGTCTGTCTTCTTGGTGTTGAGTCGTATGAGTTCTTTATATATTTTGGAGATCAATCCCTTGTCTGAGATGTCATTGGTGAATATATTTTCCCATATGGTTGGTTTCCTTTTCATCTTGCTGATGTTTTCTTTAGCTGAGCAGAAACTTTTTAGTTTGATGTAGTCCCATTTGTTTATTCTTTCCTTTTTTTCCCTTGCCTTAGGAGATATATCAGTGAAAATGTTGCTATGTGGGATATCTGAAATTTTCCTGCCTATTTTTTCCTCTAGGACTTTTATGGTATCACAGCTCACATTTAAGTCTTTGATCCATTTTGAGTTTATTCTGGTGTATGGTGTAAGTTGGTGGTCTAGTTTCATTTTTTTGCATGTCCCTGTCCAGTTCTCCCAACACCATTTGTTAAAGAGGCTCTTTTCACACCATTTGATGTTCTTTCCCCCTTTGTCAAATATTAGTTGACCATATGAACCTGGGTTTATTTCTGGGCTCTCTATTCTGTTCCATTGATCTATGTGTCTGTTTTTATGCCAGTACCAGACTGTTTTGATTACCGTGGCCTTGTAGTATAGTTTGATATCAGGTATTATGATTCCTCCTACTGTGTTCTTCCTCAAAATTGCTGTGGCTATTCGGGCTCTTTTTTGGTTCCATATAAATTTTTGAAGTATTTGTTCTAGGTCTGTGAAATATGTTGCTGGTATTTTAATAGGGATTGCATTGAATCTATAAATTGCTTTGGGTAGTATGGACATTTTAATGATGTTGATTCTTCCCATCCATGAGCATGGTATATGCTTCCATTTATTTGTAACTTCTTTAATTTCTTTCTTCAGTGTTATGTAGTTTTCTGAGTACAGGTCTTTTACCTCCTTGGTTAAGTTTATTCCTAGGTATTTTATTTTTCTTGTTGCTATGGTAAATTGAGTTTTTCTTTCAGTTTCTATCTCTGAGTTTTTATTGTTGGTGTATAAAAATGCCTTCGATTTCTTAATATTGACTTTGTATCCTGCTATTTTGCCGAATTCACTTATTAGGTCGAGTAGTTTTTTTGTGGAGTCTATAGGGTTTTCTATGTACACTATCATGTCATCTGCAAATAATGACAGTTTTACTTCCTCTTTTCCAATTTGGATGCCTTTTATTTCTCTTTCTTGTCTGATTGCTGTGGCTAGAACTTCCAAGACTATGTTGAATAGGAGTGGGGAGAGCAGACATCCTTGTCTTGTTCCTGATCTCAGGGGAAATGCTCTCAGTTTTTGCCCATTGAGTATGATGTTCGCTTCAGGTTTCTCATATATGGCCTTTATTATTTTGAGGTATGCTCCCTCTATTCCCATTTTGCTGAGAGTTTTTATCATAAATGGGTGTTGTACTTTATCAAATGCTTTTTCTGCATCTATTGATATTATCATGTTGTTTTTGTCTTTCATTTTGTTTATGTGGTGTATTACGTTTATTGATTTGCGAATATTAAACCATCCTTGCATCCCTGGGATGAATCCTACTTGATCGTGGTGTATGATCTTTCTAATGTGTTGCTGGATCCTGTTTGCCAATATTTTGTTGAGGATTTTAGCATCTATGTTCATCAGCGATATTGGCCTGTAGTTTTCTTTCTTTGTTGTGTCTTGACCTGGTTTTGGAATTAGGGTTATACTGGCTTCATAGAATGAGTTTGGCAGTCTTCCCACTTCTTGTATCTTTTGGAATAGTCTGAGAAGGATAGGAGTTAGTTCTTTCCTCAATGTTTTGTAGAATTCACTTGTGAAGCCATCCGGTCCAGGGCTTTTGTGTGCTGGGAGTTTTTTGATTACTGCTTCAATTTCACTAGCTGTTATTGGTCTATTCAGACTTTCTGCTTCTTCTTGATTCAGTTTGGGAAGACTATAGGTTTCCAGGAATTTGTCCATTTCCTCTAGGTTGTCAAATTTCTTGCCATACAGTTGTTCGTAATAATTTCTTATAATCCTTTGTATTTCTGTGGTATCAGTTGTGATTTCTCCTCTTCCGTTTCTGATTTTATTTATTTGGGTCCTCTCTCTTTTTTTCTTGATGAGCCTGGTTAAAGGCTTGTCAATTTTGTTTATTTTTTCAAAGAACCAGCTCCTACTTTTGTTCATCTTTTGAATTGTTAGTTTAGACTCTATGTCATTTAATTCTGCTCTGATCTTGATGATTTCCTTCCTTCTACTTGATCTGGGCTTTGCTTGTTGTTCTTCCTCTAGATCTTGTAGCTATAGGGTTAAATTTTTTATTAGATATTCCTCTAGCTTTTTTAGGTAGGCCTGTATTGCTATGAACTTTCCTCTTAGGACTACTTTCGCTGTATCCCATAGGTTTTGGGTTGTTGTGTGTTCATTATCATTAGTTTCCAGAAACTTTTTGATTTCTTCCTTGATGTCATTGTTAACCCATTCATTATTTAATAGCATGTTATTCATTCTCCATGAGTTTGAATGTTTTTGAGTTTTTTCCTTGAGGTTGATTTCCAATTTTAAGCCATTGTGATCTGAGAAGATGCTTGATATAATTTCAATTTTCTTGAATTTGTTAAGGCTTGTTTTGTGTCCTACCATGTGGTCTACCTTTGAAAATGTTCCATGTGCACTTGAGAAGTATGTATATTTTGCTTCTTTGGGGTGAAAACTTCTATATATATCGACTAAGTCCATTTGATCTAGAGTGTTGTTCAGTGCCTCAATATCTTTGGTGTTTCTTTGCTTCGAAGATCTGTCCATTGTTGACAATGGGGTGTTAAAGTCCCCTACTATGAGTGTGTTGTTGTCTATATCTTTCTTGGAGTCTTTCAAAAGTTTCCTTATATATTTGGGTGCTCCTAAGTTGGGTGCATATATATTTATAAGGGTTATATCTTTTTGATGGATTTTTCCCTTAAGTATTATGAAATGCCCTTCTTTGTCTCTTTTTATGGACTTTGCTGTGAAATCTGTTTTGTCTGATATAAGTATTGCTACCCCGGCTTTTTTTTCATGCCCATTTGCTTGAAATACTTTTTTCCATCCCTTTACTTTCATTCTGTGTAGATCTTTTGTTCTAAGGTGGGTCTCTTGTAGACAGCATATATGTGGGTCATTCTTTCTAATCCATTCAGCTACCCTATGTCTTTTAATTGGAGCGTTTAATCCATTTACATTTAAGGTTATTACCGATAAGTACTTATTCATTGTCATTTTTCCCCTTTGTACTCGTGTTCTTCTCTGTCTCTCTCTGTTTCTTTATCTTCTTAGAGCAGACCCTTTAGCATCTCTTGCATTGCTGGTTTGGTGGAGATGTATTCTTTTAGCCTTCCTTTGTCTTGGAAGCTCCTTATTTCACCCTCCATTTTGAATGAGAGCTTTGCTGGGTATAGTATTCTAGGTTGTAGGCCTTTGTTTTTCATTGCTTGGAATATTTTTTGCCATTCCCTTCTGGCTTGTAGTGTTTCTGCTGAGAAATCTGATGATAGCTTTATTGGAGTACCCTTGTATGTTATTAGTTGTTTTTCTCTTGCTGCTTTTAGGATCCTCTCTTTGTCTTTGAATGTTGCCATTTTAATTATGATGTGTCTTGAGGTGGGCCTGTTGGGGTTCATCTTCATTGGGACCCTCTGTGCTTCCTGGACTTGCGTGACTCTTTCTCTCGTCATGTTAGGGAAGTTTTCTGTCATTAGTTTTTCAAAGAGGTTTTCTATCCCTTGCTCTTCTTCTTCTCCTTCTGGAATTCCTATGATACGGATATTATTACGTTTCATGTTGTCCTGCAGCTGTCTTAGAACCTCTTCAGTCTTGTTCAGTCTTTTTTCATTTTGTTGCATTGTCTGGGAGTTTTTGTGTAGGTTGTCCTCCAGCTCTCTGATCCGATCTTCTGCTTCCTCTAGCCTGCTTTTAATTCCTTCTACTGTGTTCTTCAATTCAGAGATCGTATTCTTCATTTCTTCCTGGCTCTTATTGATAGCTTCTATGTCCTTTTTCATGCTCACGTAATTTTCTGTGAGTTCCTTGTATTTTTTCTGGAGTTCTTTGTAGTTTCCGCTGAGCTCATTCAATCTCTCCATAATCCATGTTTTGAATTCCATATCTGATAGTTCGCTCCCCTCTATTTCATTTAGCACTCTTTCTGGGGATTCTACCTTTCCTTTTGATGGGAGGTTGTTTCTCTGTCTCCCCATTTTTTTGACTCCTATTGTTTGTTGGTGCTTCTTAGAATGATCTGCACTTCCTGGATCTGCCACTGGTGGCGTCAGATCCTGTACCAGTCTGGCCCTAGGCAGCCTGTTGGAGACTTCCAGGGATCTACTGCTGTTGTCTGTCTTCTTTGATTGTTAATCTACTCAATCTGTGATTAGCTGTCAGGCTTAAGGACTGTGGGTGTGGCAGCTTAATTCCTGTAGGCAGGGCTTTTGCTTCCCCTCAGGCTGACGACACTTGGAGGGGAATGGTGTACCCGCAGTACTGGGGATGAGTCAGCACTGGGACCCAGTCGGCTGCTCCTCCAGTTCTCCCCTCAAAGCCACCGTGCCAAACTCTCCCCAAGTGTCTCCAGTCCTCTCTGCCTTCCCTCTGCTTGAGCCCAGGGTAAGTGGTGGCCAAAATATTTTCGTATGTGATCCACTTAAGAGCTCTTTTTCTCCTGCTGTTTCTCTCCGGCTAGCAAGAAACCCTGTGGCTTTTCGCTTTTCACAGCTGATACTATTTTACTTTCCACTCTGTTGCTGTAGGCTGGGAAGCCCAGCTGGGGGTTTAGACCCTGCCCTTCTCAGGGGGAACCCCTGGCTGCTGAGCTGTTTCTCAGTCCCTTCAGCTGCCACCCATGTGAGCCCAGCCAGCCCTTCCGCGTCTCCGCACTCCCTACCGGTCAAGTTGTGATGTAGCGGCCTTTTCTGTCTCTCCGTGGTTATAAGACTTCTTTCCAGCTAGTGTTCCGTTGGTTATTCCAGATGATTTCTCCAAAATTAAGTTGTAAATCCAGACTGGTCCTGGGAGGAGGTTAGTGTAGCTTCCATTTACTCCTCCGCCATCTTGGATCTCCCAGAGAAGTCTTTAAAATGTTTCTTGAGAAAGCTATTTTTGTGAGGTTACTGTTGTGACGTTGTTAGGTAACAAATGTTCTCCCCGTGGGGTTTCACCTTCAGCCTGGGGCCCTGTCGGCTTCCTGCGCTGGGTTAACTGCAGCCGGCGCAAAAGGAAGAGAGTGAGTTCGGGGCAGGAGGGGCGACGCTTGAGGATCCACGCCAGGGGCTCTGGAACCAGCGAGCGCGGACGAGAGGACGCTGGGCTCTAGCTGCACCCGCAGCTGCTCCAAAGTAGCCCCCACTTGCGCTCGAGGAGGTGGTTGGCAACTAGCTTCTTTTAAGATGCAAATTTCCCGAGAGTTAAGCCATTCCTACCTTGCTGTGCATATTTAATCAGATTGTTTTCTTCTCAGTGGAGAACATCAGTGCTCACAACCATCTCCTCAGCAAACATTTTCTTGAGGCTCCCCAGTGCTTGGGCTGGAGATTCAAAGTTGAAAAAGGCCTGGTTTCCAACCTCAAGTTGGGCACAGGTAGTGGAGAAACACAACAGTCATAGCACAGTGCAACAAGCGTGGGTGCTCTGGAAGCATGCAGAAAGAACACCCAGCCCAAACCAAAGGCAGAAAAGACCAGGAATTGGTGCATTTGATGCCAGAGCTGGGTCTTGATGTACAGATAAGAGTTTGTCTAGGTGAATTGGGAGTAGCAAGTCTGTCTCAGGGAGGGGGAGATCTGTTTGTATAAAGCCATCAGGACATGAGACAATGTTATACATGAAAAGAAATGCAAATAGTTCACCATAAGCCAGGACAGAGAGTTCAAGGAACATACCTGGGTCAAGGGGAAGTGGGGGCAAAAGAGGAGGCCAGAGAATTTGGCAGGAGCCAATTCATGGAGGGTCTTGTGTGTTGTGGAAAGTAGTTATACTTCACCCTATAGGGCAGCCGAGAGCCATTGAAGGGTTTAAGCAGGCAGCTGATGGGATTAATTTTATATTTTAGGATGTTCCCTATAAGCAGTGTGGCAGGGTTGAGGAAAAGGAATGTCAGTACTGAAGGTAACCTGCCTGCCACCCTGACACAGGTGGGGAACATCAAGGAAATGACCACGGGGCTAGAGAAGAGGGGTGGATAGACAGGAGGTGGAATCAGGATGATGCAGTGACTGGTGACCTCCTCAGGTAAGAGGATGAGGGAGAATTCCAGTGTGACTCCCAGGTTTCTAGCTGAAACCCCCAGGGGATGCTGCCATCACTGTTAGAAACTTGTATGAGTAAATGCCAGGAGAAGAGCAGGCTTGGGACTTAGGTGTGCTCAGGATCAAAGGTATTGAGGGGGACCTCTGGTTGGGGATTGTTAGTACCTAGTGGCTATAGGGGATCTCAGTAGAAAGGCATATATGAAGTGGAGTCTCACAGTTGGAGAAAGGTATTGTAATTGACCAAGAAAATGAGTAAGTTGTATTCTTAAGGAATGAGAATCAGAAGGAAACAGAAGGTTTAGGAAGGGAGAGGGGATGCTAGAGGCAAGACCTGTCAAGACCTGTCTGAAGGGGAACCTTCCTGCAGTTTCTCTGAGGGTCTCCTCACCTGCTGCAGTGTGTTTTGCTAACTCGATCCTATCCTAAGATGTTGACACTCCTTCCTGAGAACACCGGTTTGCTTTTTGTGTGGCTCAGCTTTCTCATATTTCTGAATGGGTTGTTTCCACAGGGCTCCACAATTCAGGCAAAGCTCCAGTATCTTCGAATTCTGAATGAACTTCCAACCTTCACTGGCGTTTTGTTCAACACTGTGGGTCTGGTCAGTGACGGCAGTGGGATTGGGTGGGAGGGAGCCCTCTGTGGGTGCTTTCCTTGGGTGGAGGGCAGGAGGGACTCCATTAGAGCTTTAGGATGGCACTTTGTCTCAGCAAATATTTCTAAAGGTCTTCCCTACTCTTCCTCCTTCTTCTCCCTCCTCCTGACCATGGTGCTCTGGTCCCGCCTCTGATAAAATGGGAAAGTAGGAGGTGATATTTGTTTTCAGTATCCTTCCATGACCCTGTTGTGTCTCTTTTCCTTAATTCAGAGGTTGGCAAACTTTTTCCATAAAGGGAAAGACAGCGAATATTTCAGGCTTAGCATTCAGGCTATGCATGTGTCAAATACTCAGCCCTGTCACTGTAGCTCAAAAGCAGCCATAGAAAATGCATAAACAAATGAGTGTGGCTGTGTTCCTATATCTCCTTTTATGGACACTGAAATTTGAATTTCATGTAATTTTCACATATCACAAAATACGGTTCTTTTGAATTTTCCCAACCATTTAAAAATGTAAAACACCATTCTTAGTTCATGGGCAGTATAAAAACTGGTGGTGGGCCAGATTTGCCCATAGGCCAGAGTGTGCTGATCCCTGCTCTGTTTCATTGCCCTGCAGTACCCCACCCCAGGCTTCCTGCATTAGTATGCTTTCCTCCACCTACTTAGGGCATCCACTGCAGCAACACCCTTCTAAGGAGAAGGAGGGACTGTTGGTCCCCCTAAGACTGTGCTCCAAGCTAGTTTACCCTAGTGAACTATGGTGAAAGGAAATTCAAATCATCTTGCTGACTGGATCTAGGTACTTGTCATGCTCTGGGGAACAAACTGGGGCCACCAATGGAAAGGTGCTTATCAAAGTATCTACAGCAAATGGGAGATGTTCCTTGGGGTGATGCTCATACCAGAGAATGGGCCAGCAGAAGGCTCAGGCCTGATGGCACCAAGAGCCTGTCAGGATCACTTAAGGGAATTCAGTCCATCCAGTACAGAAGTAGCCATTTACATACTAGAATTTGAGGATCACTGAAAGCCCACTGCCCGCTTCCTTCACCCTACTCCCCACACCCCTGCCACTGCTGAAATTCTTATAGGCCATTTCTTTGGGTTAAGACTGATGTAGTGCCTATTAAAGGGGAAATATTTTCTTAGGGAAAGAGTCCCCCCTCCCCCATTAAGCATCCAATCAACTTTTAACACATTAGACAGAGTTACTTTTTTTGTCTGTTTGGCTTCTGGCAACCAGTAAAAGTTTGAGTGGCTGTTGGTTGGGGTCAGGGATTAGGGAATAAAGAGCAAACATAGGATACTACCTGTTCAGAGTACTGGGTGGATGCCTTGAGTGGCCTGAGCAACAAATGGGAAGTCTGTGGGGCTTGATAGGAATAGGATGCTGTAAAGGCACCAGAAAAAGCCTCACCTACTTTGTGATTTTGCTAGAGCCAACCCTGCTGCTGCCCACTTCACTCGACCTGCTGCTAAGGCTAAGGTATCCATTTGGACTGATGATCTTGGGCCCAGTCCTGAGAACTGGAACATCCCAGACCATTTTCCCCTCAAGGTTGTCCTCCTGCTCTGAAACTGAGCCCCAGATATTTCCGAACTTCCCAGCAGATAGGGCCCAATGCTTGTTTTTTTATTTCCTCCTCCTGTCTCTTCTCCCTGCCTCCTCTGCTTTTCTTTCTGTGAATGCTGCCCACCACACTTGGGCACCAGGATGAGAAGCAGTCAGCCACCACTCTCCTGGTGGGACCCCGTCATGGCATCAGCCATGTTATTGACCTCAAAACCAACCTCACCACTGTGCTGTCTGAGTTCAGCAAGATCAGCAAGATCCAGCTGTTCCGGGAGAACCAGGGCGTGGCCCGAGTGGAAACCAGCATCATGGATACCAAGGTAAGCCTGGCTTTGGGGGCTACTTCTCCCCAAGGACAGGCCTTGGGAACAAAGGAAGAAGTAACCTTGAAAAAGAAAGTGTGAGCCTGTCAGGTGAGGTTCAGTTATTCTGAAGTGTTTCTGATCATGAGCTCATTTGGATTCATCTTTCTTGTCTTTCTCAAACATGTGGGACATGTTATCTTGACCACATATTAAGGTCAGCCAGTGCTAGGGAAAGCTAGGGAATGTCCGATCATCCCATAAGGGGTCTTCAGCAGTGGGGAGGCAAAATGTAGAACTCAGAGCTACCTCCAGGGTATCATTCCCCAATCTTGTGTCATAGTACACATAGGAAATTACATTCATGTGGAATATTGGGGTAAATGGACCCCAGAGACTGGCCACCCCAGGTCCTATCTGACTGTTCCAAAGGCTGAAGGAATATATGTACACCATTTGGGGAGCCCTGCCATAGGCACACACACTTGAAGTTATGCAGGAGGGAATATCTGAATATGTAGACAGAACTAAGGGGGACCTGAGGAGACAGTGAACAGGTAGAACCTGGTCTCCATTTCACCTCCTAGAGTCCACCTCTTCCAGAACCTTAAAGCCTTTCTCTTAGATGAGCTCATTTAGACTACCAAGCAGCTGTTGCCTATGCAGAATCAGGCAACCTTGATTCACCACCACCTCCACAGCTCTCCTGTTTGAACACTCAGTGACGATTACGGGTGGGGAAAGGCCTGCCTGCCATCTGGTGAAAGCTGTTAGAGACGGGGCAACTTTTCTTCCTTAAAAAATTTCCCAAGCAGAGATGTCTTAGCAGATTAAGAAAAGGTGCAAATCAAGGCTGGCTACTGATAGTGCTAAGTCTGGGGTCACTTAGTGAGAGGTACTGGGCACACTGAGAGCAGATGCTGCATGTTTGAGTGATTTTAGAAAAATCTGAAGCATGAGCCAAGTCAGGCCATTTGTATGGAAAAGCCACTGGAAACGGCTGGGTGGGCCTGAAAGTTGCGTGAAAGAGGGCATCAAGAAATCACCAGGGTGGGACAGTGTGAGCCAAGTCGATGGAAACTCAGATATGGCACCCACCTATCAGCTCTGTTGAGAGAGGGCTCATCAAAGGACTAATGACCTCTACCAGCCCTTCTCTCTGGGAGAAAGGTGTCCCCTTAGCTCTCACTTTGATGTCAGACAATTCAATTCCTCTCCATATGTCTCTGATGCCTTTCAGGATGCTGCCTCAGTGCTGGAGCTCAGAGGGAGAGGGTCCGAGTAAGTCCATGCAGAGGTGCTTTAAGAGTAATAGCCTGGGATTATAGAAGCCCTCTGTCTCCTTCAGCCTCAATTCCCACTTGTTTTTATAGCCAGCAGTTATGGAGACTTCTCTTCATGGCACCAGAACCCTGGGTTGGGGGCCCTGGTGTGGGGCTGGGACCCCTCACTCCTCAGGGGGACCTCTGCAGCTGAGATATCCCTCAAATTTTTACCTGCCATATGTGCATGTGGGGCCAGCTTGTTCTGCGTCTCTGCTCCTCCTGCCAGCAGAGAGAAATAGGATGTATTCACAGGCAGAGAGCATGCATGGAAATAAGCAAGACATATGTGCAGGTCGATAAGCATAGTTGCTTGGCTGGAGAGGAATATAAGAAGAAAAGAGACTGGAGAGATTGGGGGTGGGCAGAATAGGCCAGTTATAAGCTACAGTGGGAATCCACTTTAGGCCCTGGAACAGAGGAGTGATAGAATGAAAGTTGATTTGGACCAGTTTGCCCTATGGACAAGAGCAAGGCTAATGTGAAACCAGGGAGGCAAGGAGGGAATTGTGGTGCTAGAGCAAGAGTGAAGTGATAAAGTCAGGGACTGAGCTGGAGGGACAGCAGTGATAATGAAAAAGAATGAGTGTAAAATGTATAAAATTGTTAAGAGTATGAATGCATCTCCCCACACACAACACACACGTTTTATTATACCTAACCCTTATTGCCTGCTGCATGTAGCCCAAGTTCACTGAACAATTGTGCTCTGTGTGCACGCAGTGTCCACATCATGGGTGGGTGAAGAAGTGAGAGACTACATTAGGAGATAAACAGAAGATCTTGTTGGTGAATGGAGGGGGCTAGGAGAGCTTGCAAGATAGACAGAGTGGGGTGCGGGAGCATTTCAGCCAGAGCAAACAGCATAGGTTTAGGTATGAAGGGGTGTAATATCATGACATCTCTGGCAAACTGTAAATTATGTGTCATTGCTAAAGCATAAGATGAGGGGCTGTGATGGAAGGAGGGTACAGGCAGAATTAGTGGGAGATATACTGGAAGCTGTAGGTTGGGTCCAGGTCCTGAAGGGCTTTGTGTGACAATGGAAAGCAGTAGGTTTTAGATGATGAGCTACTTAAGATTTTAAGTGACAGGGAGAATCATATTTTAGAACATGACTTAGGCAGCAATATGGAAGTGAAGTGGGTATAGACTGGAGGCAGGGAGGTCAATCAGAATGTTATTGGAGATCCGGAGGTATGTCCCACCTTTTCCATATCACAAAAAAGGTCACAATCTGTATGGCACACTGGAATAAACAGATGAGGCAGCTTGTGACCAGAGGCAATAGGATCCAGAGGCTGAGGGGTTCAGGATCTATGTATACTTGTCACTCATTCACACATATATCGAGAAGTTTTCGTCTTGAAGGAAGATGATGAAGGCCTGAAATAAAGCAGTGGCAGTAGAGATAGCCATGATGTCTGTGATAGCTTCAGGGGAAGACTAGTGAGTCTTGGGTCCTCATAGTAATTGTGATAGCAGCTATTCACATCCCTTCTGCCATTGGTGACAGGGGGTGAGACAGAAAGGGGTAACTTTCCCAAACCTGCCATTCTATTCTCCTTCTGTCTCTACTTTGTTGTACACAAAATTGACCATTCTGTTGTGAGTAAGAAACATTCATTAACTGGAGGTCCAAACATCCCCTCTGGCCCTTCCTAATAGTGACCCAAAGGTAACATCTCATCCTGCTCCCTTCCTCACTATAGAAAGGAACCATTGCTCCTGGGGTACAGACCGTTCCTTTTCTTGCTGATGGTATTACATAAGCTCCACAGGAGCATTGCTAAGTCACCACCTAAGGGGCAGGTTCCAAATCCCTTACTGTGGCTTGCAGTGTAATTGGATATACAATAAATATTAAACAATTCATGACAGGATTCTATTGAGCACACGATTGTATGATATAGACATAGCACCTAACAAGTTTTGAGATAGGAAGAGCTCCAGAGGGAAAAGCCTGGAGATAGTGATTTTGAAATCCCAGCACAGAGATGAAAGTTTATGCCTTAATGTTGAAGAACTAAGGGTTGAGAACTGAGCCTGGGGCATGGATTGGGTGGAATGGTCATGCAGGAAGAGATGGTGAAAGAGAGAGTGATGGAAATAGATTACAGAACCAGAACACAGTATCACCTCACAGAAACAGAAGCCAGGGGGAGAATTTTCAAAGGAGAAAGTGATTACTGTCAGCAAATGAAACAAGCAGACAGGTGTGAAAATGAATACAAACTATTGTATTTAGCTGGAAAGAAGCTTAATTCATAGATCAGGTGGCAAACTACAGCCCATGAACCAAACCTGACCCACCACCTATATCTGTAAATAAAATTTTCTTAGAATACCATCACATACACTTGTTTAGTTTATGGATTATTTATGGATGTTTCACATTACAATGGCAGAGTTGTTGCAACAGAGCCTTGCATTGGCTCACAAGGCTTAAAATATTTACTATCTGTCCCTTTATAGGAAAATTGCCAACTTCTGGTCTATATGAACTGCAAAATATTTAATTCGAGCTGTGTGTTGGGATTCTGGGAGATAACAAAGAAAACTGGTGCAACTTTAACTGAAAGCTGAGCTGGTGTGAATTCAGAGTGGTTCCCAAGGTTCAGCCAAAGAAGGCTAGTCTAGTTGGTGACCAGGTTTAATCAGTTCTTCATAATGTCCCTTTATACTGCCGCTATCCTAATCACCTCTCACCTGGACTGGTGCAGTAGTAGCTTTCTCTGTGGTCAAGGAAGGAGCTCATTCCCTCTTAATTATTTTAAGTCTTAATGCCTGGTCTGGGAACCCTCATAAGTCAAGGTAACCCGTAGCCCTTTGGTTCCTCTTTAGCCAGTCCAATTTTCAGTACTCTTAATCTGGGGGCCACTGCCCTATCCCAGGTACAGTGTTCCTCATGGCTAATATCCATCTGACCCAAACTTATTTTCAAGCCCCACTTTTAAAATTAAAATACAGATATTGGGAAGGTTTATTGAAAAGGTGCTAATTTTTTCATTTCATTTCATTAATTAATTAATTAATGTATTTATTTGGTGTATCATTGCCAGGTCTTTGAAGTAGTCAACTAACTAATCCCAGGATTAATTTAACTGATTTAAAGTTAGGAACAAAAGTCAACAGAGTATGCTAGTGTTGCTCAAAGTGGAGATGTTATATATTAAAATAGATTTTTTGATCAAATAATTTAGAAAAGTTGGAATGCCGAAGACCCCTCTTGAAGTGTGGCAGTGCACATTAATATGGTAAAGGATCTGAGAATTCCCATAAGTACAATTATCTGTATAGCTTTGTTTAACCCAGTGTTTCACACATGTATTTGACCAAGGAGCTCTTTTAAGGAGCACCAATTAACATCTCAAGAACACTTTGGGAAACAGAAGGGAAAGTGGAGCACATGAAGGTCTAAACAGGCCTGCAAATCAGAAAGACTTTGGTACTGGAAGGCACAGCGAGGACTTGATTGCATGTAGTATCCATGTCCAGGAGCTGTTCTCGGTATCACAGGCATTTATAGAGATGAGCAAGAGATAGCTTGTGCACACCAGGAAGTTCCCATCAAGGATGTTCCCCAGTATAGCCTCAACTTCTAGGTTCATAGAGCTTTCCCAGCTGGCCCACACATCTGCTGAGCCCTGACAACCCCAATAAAAGCCACATGACAGCTACATGATGTTTTGTAATTTTAGTCTTTATCAGTAAAGGTGGTTCATTACATGTGTAATTAAAATTAATTTAGTTTTGGTATTTGGGTAAGAATTTACTATAAATTCTCAAATCAGAAGAAATCATCTCTCAGGCCAAATGCCTCAAGTTTTAGTTCAGAAACTATGTTTTCTATAACCGTGCAAATTATCTTTTCTTTACTATCATTCTCCAAGAATTTAACCTGCCTTCCTCTTTACCATATCCTCATGTTTCTTCCTATCTTTCCCTCAGCCTCTGGTGCTGTTGATGGAGTGGCCCGAAGCCACCAACTTTGCATGCCTGATTGCAGGGTACTGCCGCCTCTTGATGGATTCCAGGAAGATGGTCTTCTCTAGGCCTACCAGCCAGCCTCTTCCACCTCCAATGATCAAGGCAGGTAGGGTTCAGCCTCGGTTTTCAGCATGGCGGAGGCCCTTTGGACCCTGGAGACATGGAGGGAGGAACTTCACTGCCTTAGTGCTCACCCCATTCTGCCAGCTCCTGATTTACCAGGAACTGCCACTGTGCCACTGCATCCCACTTGGCACAAGCCAGTGGGAAAGACATATGACCTTCAGATGGGCTTGTCCCACAAAGGATGCCTGTGCCAACACATTGTGATAGAATCAATGAACTATTGTAAGATAAAAATAGTAAACGAGCGATAAATAGAACCAATTAAGGAATCCCATTTAATCTAAGGCAAAGCTTTATAGGTACATTGATCTAGGAGAGATACATGGTTGTTCTAACTTTGTTGAAGTGGAAGCTAAAAATGAAGATAAAACCTTTTTTTTTTTTTTGTTCATCATAGGGGGGTTGACAGCTGCCTGCAGTAAGAGGCCACAGAAGGCTGGAAAAGATTGTGCAGGCCCAGAGTCTAGTCTATCAGGAAGTTTAGAGATAGGAGGGGATGACCAAAGTCAAGTGCAGCCCCCAGACTGTTGAGTGAAGTCACTATTCAGAGCTGTCCTGATGATGGCACAATCAGAGGCCTTGAGAAAAATTAGCCCAGTCCAGATACTGATGCCCCTAACCAAAATGGGAGGAGAAGGATACCCAAAGAACAGGTATTCCACATATTAGACCTAAGGCTCATGTACGTGCAGTGAGTGTTCCCCCCACCCCATCATCCAAACATCACAAGTGGAAGCTGAGGCTTACCACCCAGTAGTTGCTCTCCTCACAGCCTGAAGACTCTTCCTACACTTGCCTTGCTGCTTAACTATATCTTTTCTCTTCAAGGCTGTCTTGCTTTGCAGCATGGTTACATCTGATCTAGATTGAGGAGTTTGAGAGTAGAAACTCACACCTGATGGATGACCCAGCACCCAATGGGCTGTGTACTCACCACACATACCCTCTCACCTCATCTTCTTCATCATGAACATCACAACAAGCTTATGTTTACATTTCATAACATTGTCCACAGGAATTAGAAGGTAATCCACCAAACACAGAGTTCGGAAAGGATAGGTGTCCCTAAGGCATATGAAGGAGGCCACATAGAGAAGCAAAAGAACTAACTTGGAATAGAAAGAACCCAGAGGTCCAAGTTGCCACATGTCTCCAGGTAAATTGATCCCAGGTAGGTGGCCATATTAGCATTATTAGTGTCACCTGTGGTCTTCCTCACTGTCATCACACCTAAGTAAATTATACCTCTTACTGAGCAGGATAGAGAGAGAGAAAGGAAAAAGGGAAGGCAGAAGGAAGAGTCTGGAGCTCAAGTGAGGACAGATGTGGAAGTAAGGGTTGTTTTGGGGTCCATTTTAAGAAAGCCCCTGGGTAGTTCTGTAGCCCCACCCTGCCTTCCAAAGGGTTTCAGCCATCCCATCCACACCCTAGCCAATGCTTTCATTAGTATTTCTCTTGCTGTTGGGATAGTGGCACCACATGAGGGACACAGGCTTCCTGTATCCCTTCAATCTCACTGAATATATTCCATGTTGCATCATGTTGCTTTTCCAAAGGCAAATCAATTTCACTGGATTATCATGCAGCCTAGAAAGGAGGTTTCTGTAAATGCTAGACATGGCTTTAGAGTTCCTCCCTAATTCCTAAAAACCCCTTTCCTTGGGCCTGAAGAGTGATGGGGGCATAGACTGCCTCTAGTACAGGGCCTCTGTCCATGCAGGAGCCAGATGGACCACCATGGTGTCCCTACTCTTTGTAGTGTTTGACCACCCCAGGGGCATGGGCCAATGCCTAGGCACAATACTTGGCCTTTTGGACTATTAGTTGCTGGGTTGATAGCAGCCACAGGGGTTCTAGGCAGGTGGAGCAGGGTCAGTCTCATGGCTCTGCCTGTTAGAGGCTGGTGTGCACATCTTATCCCAGGGCCCAAAGGACAGAAAAGGGCAACAGCAAGCAGCACCAATGAGAAGACCTCTACCCAGGTTACAGTGAGGGGCCATCAGTTCCTGGTACAAAACTGAGACTGGCTTCTTCCATCAGCCCACACTTTGATTCCACAAGAGAAGCCCCAGTGCTGGCTTTGGTTTAGCTAAAGCCTATAGGGAACAGTCATCCGGCCAACCTCATCTGGGTCTTTTCCTTGGAGAATAGAGCTCCAGCCCACTCAGAGCCTGGTCTCTCTAATCAGGTCTATATTCTTGTACTATAGCAGCTGCTGGCTGCCAGCTAATCCAACTCAATGCTCAGCTGACTGGGCTTAAAGAATGCTGTTAAACCGCCAACTGGAAAAGACAAAGCATCACGTCTTCTCTGAGATATACAAAAGAAGAAAATGGGGATGTGTAAGGGAAGAGACTACCTATTTGGCATTATCAATAGTTTTCCCGACGTAGGTATTTTACCCATGCACTCAACAACTATTTTTCAAGTATTCATTATGTGCCAGGCACTGCAGATAGAGCTGTGAATGACAGACATGGTCCTTGCCTTCACAGAGCTTACAATCTAGTGGGGGAATGCAGACAGACCATTGAAGTGATAATGCCAAAACAGTAAGTGCCTTTGCACTTAGAGGAAATTCAACTAACACAACAGAACAGCACCTGGTTTTGAGGACACAACTTAGAGAAAGTCTTAAGACAAATACCAACTCTCCAACTATACTGGGGTGATAGGAAATCCAGAGGCTGCTGTCATCTCTTTCCTGGGAGAATCCAGGAAAATAAGGCATTGGAGGCCTCAATTGAGGTCATAGTAAGAGGAGGATTTTACTCTAAATTTTCTCCCATGGTTAAAAAACAGTTTGGTCTGGTGAGCCAATCATTCTGGTTAATGGCTGGCTTACCGATTTTCATGTTAAAACTCATCAACATGCACAGAGTAAAAGCTATAGTAAACATAATAGACTTTTTTTTATGATTCACAGAGGACATGAGATTCTAGTAAGACCTCTTGGTCATCTGTTCTTGTGATTAGTAATGATCATCAAACTGTAGAATACGGCAAGACCAATTAAATAGAAAGTAGGTTGTATCAATATTGTGTTGGCTGTGTGTGTGTGCGTGTGTGTGTGTGTGAGAGAGAGAGATGGTTTTTTAATGTAGCTCCAGTTGGATCATCATCTTGTTCTTTGCAAGCATTTTTTAAAATCAATCTTCTGAGTGGGTGAGTACAGAGGGATAGACTAGGGCATCCCTTGGGAAAAACTGAGGAGCAATTTACAGCAGATTTGCAATCTGGGAGACATGCTATTCCAGATAACAGCCAACCACACCTGGCTTTACTGGCGTTTATAAACTTGTGTCTGAGGAAGACTTAGGTTTCTTTTCTTTTTCTTTTTTTCTGGGAAAGCCTTTCTTTTTCTTTTTTCTTTTTTTAAGTATATTTTATTGATTTTATTGTTACAATAGTTCCTATTTTTTTCCTTTGCTCCCCTCTGCCCAGCACCCCCCCTCCCCCAACAATACACCCCCCAAGTCCATGCCCATGGGTCGTACATACAAGCTCTCCTGCCTCACCCTATCATATATTCTTCTTCTTTTTAAAATAATCAATTAATTAATTATTTTAACAATAAAAAATAACAATCCTTCCCTCTCAGACTTAAGACCCTTTATAATCTTATAAAGGACAATGGGCGAAGGTCTCGAGCTCTTCTAGTTGCTTCAAGGTGGACATGGCTGTCATCCTACCTACCCTTGGGTCCAGAAATTCCTAATAAGAGTGGAGGTGTGGAGGGGAGGGTAGCCTTCCCACATGGGGAAGGATCATTCAGGCTCCAGGAAAGTTGGCTGTCCCCGGATAATGGCGTGCTTGGTTTAACAGGCTGGCATCCTTGTTGTATTCTGGGGGCAACAGATTTGGCAACAGGGTTAAAAGACATTATTCAATCCATAACCCCTAGATAACAGAAGGCAGGGATTAATTTTTCAATGTCCCACATTAGGGAAAAAAAGAGCTTTTTTGGAGGAAGGTGTGCCAGGCACATCTCACCTGTCCAAAACCCTTTTGCCCATTATACTTAGTTTGGGCTAAGGGAAATATTTTAGGTTTCCCCCCCATCAGAACTCTGGGTCCTTTCTGTCCAAGCCATTAGGATAGAAAAGAGAAACCAGTTATAAAGTGAAGCCCACAGACCACCCCATTTTTCACCAACCCAGCCACTTAGTTCAGCCAAACTGTCCAGTCTCAGGAGGCAGCGATGAAGACAGGATTAAGTGAGGCCTATACGTACAGACAATCACTCAGGTAATGAGATCATAGGCTTATGCCCTTTGAAAACAGAAAACGTGTCAATTTATGTAACATAGCCCACATATAAGTCTCTAAGTTTGTAGGACTGTCTTATTGGAAAGACATCTAGTTGCAAGGCATTTGACATTCTTCTTGCCTGTAAATTAAACATCTTTGATAATACCACAGACATAGTTTACCTTTCAAATGAAAACAAATTTTAAATGAAAAGAAACTTTAAAAACGGTCAGCTGCACTACTTTATAGTCTACTACTGAGCATTGTGATTTTTCTTGAATCATGATTTTTCTCCCTAAGATTACCCTCCTTGTCATAAAGGGACTGCATTAAGTCCATTTTTAATTTATCCTGTTCATGCATAAACACAACAAGAGCAAAAAATGATCACTTACAATCTTTAGTTTTGCTTTGCTGGAACTTACGCAAGGAACATTTAGGGTGACCTTCAGTCTGCCCTTCAGGGCACAGAAGCAGAACCACATACCTGGCATTCAGCCTTGCCTGTAAACACCTGTCTTTTCCAAGTCCTTCTGGTTTTCTATTGTGCCTTAAGGTCCCTTCTAGCCATCTTTCAGGAAAACAGCCTTCATTCCTTCCCTGGAAAGATTGCCGTGGATCACGCATCCAACCAAGGTACCAGGTCTTTTATCTCGTGGGCTTTTATTACCTTTGAAAGTCAATCCCAGTTCCTCAGGGCTTTTTGGTAACAACCAGAGCCCAAGCATGTCTCCTTTAGGCATGACATCCCAGTCAAAGTCTTAGTCAAAAAAAATCTCTATTAACAACTGGTCTTATTAGTTTTGTGCAAAGAAACTTATGTCATTACTTACTTCTTTAGAATGCCAAAATCTGAAGGGATCAGATAGGGAGAAAAATATACAGTGTGAAGGAAAATCCTTGTTCTTCTAATATTCACTAAAATTGCATTTCCATTCTTTATATTTTCATTTTTCCCCCACTAAAATTTTGTTTGTTTGTTTTTCCATTACAGTTGTCCCACTTTTCTCCCCCTCTTGCTTCCCTGCATCCTTCCCCCACTTCTCCCACATTCAGTCCCCACCCAGTTGTCCATGTCTATGGGTCATTTATACATGTTCTTTGACTAGACCCTTCCTCTTCTTACCCTCTTCTCTCCCTTCCATCTCCACCTTTGTTACTGTTAGTTTATTCCTCATTTACACACCTCTGGTTCAATTTTGCTCATTTGTTTGTGTTGTTCATTAGTTTCCCGTAATAGGTGATAGCATAAGGTATTTTTCTTTCGTTGCCTGGCTTATTTCCCTAAGCATAATTCTCTCTAGTTCCATCCATGTTGTTGCAAATGGTAGAAGTTCCTTCTTTCTTTCAGTACTTATTCATTGCCATTTCCCCCCTTTGTACTCGTGTTCCTCTCTGTCTCTCTCTGTTTCTTCATCCTCTTAAAGCAGACCCTTTAGCATCTCTTGCAATGCTGGTTTGGTGGAGATGTATTCTTTTAGCTTTCTTTTGTCTTGGAAACTCCTTATTTCACCTTCCATTTTGAATGAGAGTCTTGCTGGGTAGAGCATTCTTGGTTGTAGGCATTTGTTTTTCATTGCTTGGAATATTTTTTGCCATTCCCTTCTGGCTTGTAGTGTTTCTGCTGAGAAATCTGATGATAGCCTTATTGGAGCTCTCTTGTATGTTATTAGTTGTTTCTCTCTTGCTGACTTTAGGATTCTCTCTTTGTCTTTGAATGTTGCCATTTTAATTATGATGTGTCTTGAAGTGGGCCTGTTGGGGTTCATCTTCATTGGGACCCTCTGTGTTTTCTGGACTTGTGTGACTCTTTCTCTACTCATGTTAGGGAAGATTTCTGTCATTAGTTTTTCAAAGAGGTTTCTATCCCTTGCTCTTCTTCTTCTCCTTCTGGAATTTCTATGATACGGATATTATTATGTTTCATGTTATCCTGCAGCTGTCTTAGAACCTCTTCAGTCCTGTTCAGTCTTTTTTCATTTTGTTGCACTGTCTGGGAGTTTTTGTCTACATTGTCTTCCAGCTCGCTGATTCGATCTTCTGCTTCCTCTAGCCTGCTTTTAATTTCTTCTACTGTGTTCTTCAATTCAGAGATTGTATTCTTCATTCTTCTCCTTCTGGAATTTCTATGATACGGATATTATTATGTTTCATGTTATCCTGCAGCTGTCTTAGAACCTCTTCAGTCCTGTTCAGTCTTTTTTCATTTTGTTGCACTGTCTGGGAGTTTTTGTCTACATTGTCTTCCAGCTCGCTGATTCGATCTTCTGCTTCCTCTAGCCTGCTTTTAATTTCTTCTACTGTGTTCTTCAATTCAGAGATTGTATTCTTCATTTCCTCCTGGCTCTTATTAATAGCTTCTATGTCCTTTTTCATGCTGGTGTAATTCTCAGTAAGTTCCTTATAGTTTTTCTGGAGTTCCTTTTAGTTTCCGCTGAGCTCATTGAGCTTCTCCATAATCCATGTTTTGAATTCCATATCTGATAGTTTGCTCCCCTCTATTTCATTTAGCA
Source organism: Furipterus horrens (assembly GCF_987537825.1). Lineage (NCBI taxonomy): Eukaryota > Metazoa > Chordata > Mammalia > Chiroptera > Furipteridae > Furipterus > Furipterus horrens. The sequence goes on along the minus strand of NW_028327187.1, from coordinate 53,307,333 downwards.
CTCTTTCTGAGGATTGTACCTTTCCTTTTGATGGGGGGTTGTTTCTCTGTCTCCCCATTTTTGTGACTCCTATTGTTTGTTGGTGCTTCTTACAATGATCTGCACTTCCTGGATCTGCCTCTGGTGGCATCAGATCCTGTACCAGTCTGGGCCTAGGCAGCCTGTTGGAGACTTTCAGGGATCTACTGCCTTTGTCTGTCTTCTTTAGTTGTTAATCTCTTCAATCTGTGATTAGCAGTCAGGATTTAGGACCATGAGTGTGGCAGCTTAATTCCTGTAGGCAGGGCTTTTGCTTCCCCTCAGGCTGACGACACTTGGAGGGGGGGCGGGGGGGCGGAATGGTCTGCCTGCAGTACTGGGGATGAGTCAGCACTGGGACCTGGTCGGCTGCTTCCCCAGTTCTCCCCTCAAAGCCACCACACCAAACTCTCCCCAAGCGTCTCCAGTCCTCTCTGCCTTCCCTCTGCTTGAGCCCAGGGTAAGTGGGGGCCAAAATATTTTCGTATGTGATCTGCTTAAGAGCTCTTTTACTCCAGCTGTTTCTCTCCGGCTAGCAAGAAACCCTGTGGCTTTTTGCTTCTCACAGCTGGATACTATTTTACTTTTCACTCTGTTGCTGTAGGCTGGGAAGCCCAGCTGGGGGTTTAGACCCTGCCCTTCTCAGGGGGAACCCCTGGCTGCTGAGCTGTTTCTCAGTCCCTTCAGCTGCCACCCGTGGGAGTCCAGCCAGCCCTTCCGCGTCTCTGCACTCCCTACCAGTCACATTGTGATGTAGCGGCCTTTTCTGTCTCTCCGTGGTTATAAGACTTTTCTCCAGCTAGTGTTTGGTTGGTTATTCCAGATGATTTCTCCAAAATTAAGTTGTAAATTCAGACTAGTCCTGGGAGGAGGTTAGTGTACCTTCCACTTACTCTTCTGCCATCTTGTTTCTCCTAGGGACATTCAGGGACATTTTCTCTGCTCCACCACCTTATGCTGCTCCTCGGATCTGGAAATCATAGTACGAAGTGGTGGGCTGTGCATCACCTGGCCTTGATAGCCTGGTGTTGAGAGATATTTCCATTTTGCAGGGAGATAAGCCACTCTTAGACCTCCAGCCCTTGTCTCAGAGGAGACACCACCTTCTTATTGGACATACCCCTGGGAGCCACCTCTGATAGCAGCCAATTAAGATTGTTAAGCTGTGTCATAGGTAATTAGCACCTGGTGCATTGCTGGGACCTATGAACAATACCCTGGGGTAGAGAACTCCTGAACTGATAGTTCGAGCTCCTGACTCAGTACTCCCTTCAGCAGTGTTGAAGGGTACAATTTCACTATATCCTTGCCAATCCTTGTTATTGTCTATCTTTTTTTATTACATCCATGGTTGTTGGTATGAAATGTATCTCATTGTGATTTTGATTTGCATCATGGCTCCTATCATGAATCCTTTCATGTGCTTATTGGCCATTTATATATATATTCTTTGGAGATATAACTATTCTAATTATTTGTCAGTGTTTAAATTAAGCCATTTGAACATAAGGATTTCTTCTGGACTTTCAATTATATTCTGCATATTTATATGTCTATCCTTGTGCAAGTATCATACTGTTTTGATTACTATTGCTTTGTAGTAAGCTTTGAAATAAGGAAGTGTGAATCCTGCTACTTTGTTATTTTTTAAGTTTGTTTTTGGTTACTCTGGGTCCCTTGTGATTTCATATGAATCTTTGAGTTAACTTGTCAATTTCTACACAGCCAGCTGGGATTCTTATAAGGACTGTTTTGAATCTGTAGATCAATTTTAGAAGTATCTTAACATTATTAAGTTTTCGAATTCATGAACATAGCATGCCTTTCCATTTATTTAAATCTTTTTAAATTTCTTTCACAATTTTTTCTTTTTTGTAATATGCTTTATTGATTATGCTGTTACAGTTATCCCAATTCCTTTTCCCTTTGTTCCCCTCCACCCAGTAACCGCCCCTCCCTCCAGTTGTCCCTCCCCCCTTAGTCCATGCCCATTAGTTGTGCATATAGTTCTTCTCAACATCTTCCTGTCTACTCCACTCCCTCCTACTATGCTTCTTAATTCCTGTACCATCTCCCTCCCTTTCCCCACTTCCCACTTCCTGCTGACCTCCCCCCATAATGTTCCCCATACCTATAATTCTTTTCCCACTCTCGTTGCCTACTTTGTTTGCCTTTGTTTCGGTTCCCTAGCTTCTGTTGTTGGTTGTTTTGATACAGTTTTCATTTTAGTGTTCATAGTTTTCATCCTCTTTCTCCTAAGCAAGTCCCTTTAACATTTCATATAACAGTGGTTTGGATCTGATGAACTCCTTCAGTTTTACTTTGTCCTGGAAGCACTTTCTCTGCCCTTTGATTCTGAATGACAGCTTCACTGGATAGAATAATGATGGTTGTAGTTTTGATTTTCATTACTTTGAATATTTCTTGCCAGTCCCTTCTCACCTGTAGAGTTTCTTTTGAAAAATCAGCTGATAGTCTTGTTGGGACCCCTTTGTACATAATTCTTCTCTTCTCTCTTGCTGCTTTTAAGATCCTCTCTTTAACTTTAATTTTTGACATTTTGATTATAATGTATCTTGGTGTGGTTCTCTCTGGGTTCAGTTTGTTTGGAACTCTCTGTGCTTCCTGGACCTGTAATTCTGTTTCCTTCCCCAAGTTCGGGAATTTCTGCTTCATTATTTTTTCACATAATTTTTCAATTTTTAGTTCTTCTTCTTCACCTTCTGGCAACCCTATGATTCGGATGTTGGCCCGCTTATAGCTGTCCCATAGGTTTCTGAGCCTCTCCTCATTTTCTTCATTTTTCATTTCCTCTTTCCGCACTGGTTAATTGTTCGTTTCTTCCCTATGTTCCGATTTGTTGATTTGATCCCTGGTTTTCTTTCCTTCACCACTAGTTTCATATGTGTTTTTGTTCATTTCAGCAGGACTAGCCTTCATTCCTTCCCCATCTTGTTTAAGATCTGCTGTTAGGTCTGTAAGCATTTTTATAACCAAAGCTCTGAACTGTGCCTCAGAAAGATTTCCTATCTGCTGCTTCATTAGATTAGATAGTTGCTGTCTGGTCACCTCTATCACCAGGATCTCTATCATGATCTGTGCCATCCTGACAGTTTTGTGTTTACCTTTGCTTCCTGGGCAGGGCTGTCACACCTCCTACGCTATAGGGGGCAGAGCCCGGTGCACTCGTCACAACCGGGTGACCCTTCTCACCATGCCGTGGTGTTTTCTGCGGGGTAGGGTCCAAGATGGATTCCTGCTGTTCATTCTCCGCTGAGAGACCAGGAGCCTCCTCCTCTGTCCCCACCTCCTCCGGGCCTCACAGTCCGAGGCAATGGGGTTCTGCCTTCCCTGGCGTTGGAATCACAAGATGACAGGTCTGGTCTGCAGCCAGAGGTGCTCCCCAGGTGTTTCTAACCTCCCCTCAAATACGGGTATCTGTGCTTACCACCGTCCCACCACCGTTGCCATCACCACTGCTGCTGCCGCCCATCACAGCTTGACCTCTCTGCCCCAGCTTTGTCCCTCCTACCCATACAGATGAGCACCACTTCTTTATAACTTCATACATTGGACTTCTATTTATTTTCTGGAACTTCTGGTTATTTCTGGTTTTGCCGTAGTTGTATTCCTTCTTAATTGTTGAGGGAGACAGAGTGTGTCAGTCTAGGCCTCCATCTTGGCCGGAAGTCTCCTGTGTGTGTTTGCCTTTCTTTCACAAATTTTATGTATGGCTAAGTACTATTATAAATAGAATTGTTTCTTAATTTCATTATCAGATCATTCATTGCTAGTGTATAAAAATACAATTGATTTTTGTATATTAAGGTTTTATCCTGCAACTTTGATGAGCTTGCTTATTTCTAATAATTTATTATTAGTTAATTCCTTGATATTTTTTTCATGTACCAGATCATGCCATCTGGAAATAGAGATACTTTTCCTTCTTCCTTTCCAATCTGGATGCTGTATATTTCATTCTACTCTCTAATACTCCTGGCTAGACTTTTTAGTACAATGTTGAGTATAAGTGGTAAAAACAGAAATTCTGGACTTTTTTCTGTTCTTGGGGAAAAGCATCAGTCTTTCACCATCAAGTATGATTGATGTTAGCTATGGATTTTTCATACATAACCTTTGAGGAAGTTCCCTTTTATTTCTAGCTTGTTGAGTTTTATCATGAGAGGGTGATCAGTTTTGTCAAATGATTTTTCTGTGTCCATTGAGATGATCATGTCATTTTGTTCTTTAGCCTATTAACATGGTGCATTACCTTATCTGATTTTTGGATGCTAAACCAACTTTGCATTCCTACAATAAGTCACATTTGGTTATGGTGTATAACTCTTTTTATATGTTGTTGGATTCAGATGTCTAGTATTTTGTTGAGGAACTTTGCATCTGTATTTATAATAAGAATTACTCTATAGTTTTCTTGTCATGTTTTTTTCTGGTTTTAGTATCCAGGTAATAATTGGTCTGATAGAATAAATTGAGAAGTGTTCCCTCCTCTTCTATTTTTTGGGAAGGGTTTAGTATAAATGCTTCTTTGAGCATCTGGAAAACTTTACCAGTAAAGCCATCTGGGCCTGACCTTTATTTTAAGGAGGGAGGATTAATTAGTAACTCAATTTCTTTTCCTGTTATTGGCCTATTTAGATTTTCTCTTCTTGGGTCAGTTTTGATAGTTTGTGTATGTCTAGTAATTTGTTCATTTCATCTAGGTCATCTAATTTTTTGGCATAAACTTATTCATGATTTTTCCTTATAATCCTGAATTGATTTCCTGATTTTACTAATTTGAATGTCCTTTTTTTTCACTTGGTCTGTACAGCTAAATGTGTATCAATTTCATTGATCTCTTCAAAGCACCAACTTTTATTTTTTATTGTTATTCTACTACAGTTTCCCAATTTTCCCCCATTGCCCTCCTCCAACCAGCCCACCCCTGCTCCCACAGTCAATCCCCACACCATTGTCCATGTCCATAGGTTATTCATATATGTTCTTTGACTAGTCCCTTACCCTTCTTTCTACCATTATCACCCTCCCCACCCTCCCCTCTGGCCACTGTCAGTCTGTTCCATATTTCCATGTCTCTGGTTCTGTTTTGCTCATTAGTTTATTTTGTACATTAGATTCCTCTTATAAGTGGGATTATATGGTATTTGTCTTTCACCAACTAGCTTATTTCACTTAGCATAATGTTCTCCAGTTTCATCCGTGCTGTCACAAAAGGTAGGAGTTCTTTCTTTCTCTCTGCTGCATAGTATTCCATTGTGTAAATGTACCACAGTTTTTTGATCCACCTATCTACAGAACCGACTTTTAGATTCATTGATTTTCTCTTATACTCTATACGTTACTATTTCTTTCCTTCCTTTTACTTTGGATTTTGCTCTCCTTTTTCAAGTCTGTTAAGGTGGAAGTCTAGGCTTTTGATGTGAAGTCTTTCCTACTTTTATTTTATTTATTTATTTTTTTTAAATGTGTTTTATTGATTATAATATTACATTTGTCCCAATTTCCCTTCCCTCTTCTCCCCTCCACCTTGTGGTCCCCCTCCCTCCAGTTGTCCCCCCCTTTTAGACCATGTCCATTAGTTGTGCATATAGTTCTTCTCAACCTCTCTCTGTCTATTCCATTCCCTCCTACCATGATCCTTAATTCCTATATCATCTCACTCCCTCTCCCCATTCCCCCTCCCTGTTGACCTCCCCCCAATATGTTCCCTGTACCTATAGTTCTTTTTCCACTCTCGTTGCCTGTTTAGTTCGCCTTTGTTTCAATTCCCTAGCTTCTGTTGTTTCTTGTGATGCAGTTTTAATTTTAGATTTCATAGTTTTGATCCTCCTTTTTCTAAACCAGTCCCTTTAACATCTCATATAACAGTGGTTTGGATCTAATGAACTCTTTCAGTTTTATTTTGTCCTGGAAACACTTTCTCTGCCCTCCTATTCTGAATGACAATTTCGCTGGATAGAGTATTCGTAGTTGTAGGTTTTGGATTTTCATTACTTTGAATATTTCTTGCCAGTCCCTTCTTGCCTGCAGGGTCTCCCTTGAGAAGTCAGCTGATAGTCTAATTGGGACCCCTTTGTACATGATTCTTTTCTTCTCTCTTGCTGCTTTTAAGATTCTCTCTTTATCTTTAATTTTTGACATTTTGATTATAATGTGTCTTGGAGTGGTTCTCCCTGGGTCCAGTTTTTTGGAACTCTCTGTGCTTCCTGGACCTGTAAGTCTATTTCCTTCCCCAAGTTTGGGAAGTTCTCCTTTATTATATTTTCACTCAATTTTTCAAGTTCTAGTTCGTCTTCTTCGTTCTCTGGCAAGCCAATGATTCTAATGTTGGGCCTTTTATAGCTGTCCCAGAGGTTTCTGATCCTCTCATCGTTGCTTCCTGTTCCTTCTCTATATTCTGGTTTGTTGAAATGAACTCTGGATTTTTTTTCCTCACAATCTGTCTCGTATGTGGTTTTGTTCCTTTCGTTATGAGTGTTTTTCGCTTCTTTCTCATCTTTTTCCAGATCTTTTGTTAATTCTGTAAGCCACCTGATAACAATGACCCTGAACTGAGCCTCTGACAGGTTTCTTATTTGTTCATCTGTCAGATTCCTCATCTGTTGCCTGGTGAGTTGTGCCACCGGGATTTCTATAGTTGTCTGCCACATTTTGACAGATGCGTTTTGTTTTCTTGGGCCGGCTATAGGGGGCAGTGCCTGTGTACTCGTCACGACCCAGCGACCGGCAGCAATCTGCAACCTTTCTCGCTGCGCTGTGGTGCTTTGTCGTCACAACCCAGCAACAGGCGCCTGTCCGCAACCTATTTCGCAGCCCTGTGGCGCTTTCTTTGGGGGCGGGGGTCCAAGATGGATTCACACAGTTATTCCGCTAGGAGACCGGGATCCATCCTCCCGCCCCCCTGGGTCTCACTGTTCAAGGCGATGTGGTGGCTGCTTTCCCCAGCGTTGGGGTCGCGAGCTCCCGGGGTTCGACTGCCGCTGGGATTGTCCTCCCTGCCGCTGGGATTGTTCTCCCTGCTGCTGTCCCTGGTGCGACCGCAAATAGCACCACCCCCTTTCGCTCGTCCTACCTGCCCAAAGGGCGCCGCTGGTTTATAACTTCATACGTTGGGCTTCCGTGTAGCTTTGTTTTCTGGAATTTCTAGTTATCTTAGTTATCTTTTGTTTTGAAGTAGTTCTATTCCTCTCTAGTTGTAGAGGGAGACTGAGCGTGTCCGTCTAAGCCTCCATCTTGGCCGGAAGTCCAAGTCTTTCCTACTTTTAAATGTAGGCATTTACAGCTATAAATTTGTCTCCCAACACCAATTTAGCAAGAATCCATAAGTTTTGGTATATCATATCTTCATTTTCCTTCATCTTAAAATATTTTCCAACCTCCCTTGTGATTTCTTCCTTGACCCATTAGTTAATTAGCAATGTTTAATTTCCACACGAATGTGAATGTTCCAAATTTTCTTCTGTTATTGCTTTCTAATTTAATTCTGTTGTGCTCAAAAAACATACTTGGTATGATTCCATTCGTTTTTAAATTTATTGAGGCTTGTTTTATGATCTAACATGTGTTCTATCTTGGAGAAGATTCTGAGTGCACTTGAGAAGAATGTATATTCTGCTGCTGGTAGGTTGTATGTTCTATAGATTTTTAGGTTTATAGTGTTGTTCGGGTTCTCTAGTTCCTTGTTGATCTTCTGCCTAGTTGTTCTATCCATTATTGAAAGTGGGGTATCAAAGTCTCCAACTTTTGCTGTTTTCCTTTCGATTCAGTCAGCTTTTGCTTTATGTATTTTGCGGCTCTATTGATAAGTGCCAGCACTATGCTTTTGTGGTGGCTGTATGCTCTAGTGTAAAAACAATACTAACACCGTGACCCTGTCAAACTGGAATTTGAAAGGTATTTTGAAGTTTTGTTTTCTAGCATCTTGACCACCATGGTGAACTATAGGGTAGTAGTTAAAAACATGGGCTTTGTGGTCCCTCAAACCTGGGCTCAAATCCAGACTTCATGTGACCTTGGGTAATTCGACTGGATCAGTTTCCTCTGTAAAATGGGGATAATGATAGCACCTACCTCATTGGGTTGTTGTGAGGATTAAATGGGATTATTTCTGATGATTTCAACCTAAATGAGTGCTTGCTTGCCACCTCTCAGGGAGTAAAGTGATTTGGCATTGTCTGAGTATATTCTCACAGATGCCATGGGGAGGGGCCCTCAAAACACACTAAGAGAAGGATACCATTCAGAGATGAATCATTTGATATAGAAAATCCTCAGAGGCACAGACCCACCATCATTAAAATCTGTTGACCAGAACATTTTTACTACATGTGTGGCGCTACATGAATACAGAGCAATAATGAGATTTGAGAAATTGTAGCAATGTTCCTCCCACCCTCTCCCCCTATATATGCACATCCCAGTATATTCTCTTAAATATTTTACACATTCAAATGCCCAGAATTCTACTAGTAGAGCTCTATTCTTTTAGGTCCCTCCATTGACAGTCCTCTTTGTAGGGCAAATTCTTAGGCATTGTACATAGCCTATTTTTCACTTTCCTACTAAAGCAGTAGTAACTTGTCAGGTTTATTTCCTTCTGCTAGAAGACATCTAACATAAAACAAGAGTGACAGAGCACTGGGGGTTAGAAAGGCTCTGAAAAGGGTGGGGGCAAGGACAGTTCCAAAAATGACATAAAACAAATATCACTTATTTAAGTATGCTTACAGCTGACTCTCAGAGAAGACCTATCCATGTAAGAGTCCAGCTGTGCCCAGATACCAAGGTGTTTACTCCTATCCAACCTTACCCCATGCCTTTTCCCATTTCAGAGGTGATGGGACTATTAGCAGCTCAGGCCATTCTATTCTACTCACTCTACTTTCAGGTTCAACAGCAACATGGGCAACTAACTCCCCTTCCCCTAATTCCTAGCAGCCAGGTAAGGCTCTCTTGGTACCTGCCACCCAACTGTGCACCAGAGACCCAGGCCAGAGACAACAAGAGATCTTGGTCACAGTCTTCAGCACCAGGGCTCATCTGTTGATTCTCTTTCTGGGTTTAGATTACATGCACAGCGCCCACCGCCCTGTCACTGGGGGCCACCTGGGGAAAAAGGAGAGTAGTTATGTGGGCGGCATGGGCACCAGCCCCAGGAAGTCAAGCCGCTGCACACCCCCGCCTACCAACTCTGAGCTTGTCAGCTTTTGCTACCTACACATGCAGGAACAAAGGAAGGAACAGGAAGGCCAGACAGATGTCAATGAGAATTTAATCTTTGAGGAGCCCAGGCCCCGGACCGAATCTGACCCTACATCCAAAAGTTCTGGTCAAGGTCACAATGTGGCCCCCGATGACTTTGATGCAACAAGCTTGGACCATGAGCCTTGTGCCAGCAGGGCTCGGTCTTATACCTTGGACAATTCCTTTGGGGCTGAAGCCCTGCATTTCTACTGTGACTCCTGCAAAGCCAAACTCCAGGAGCAGCTGGGTCCTCGCAAAGGTGGGAGGCCCAGTTCCTCTCGTGACAATATAGTAGACTTGATGTCCCTCCCACCCCCCGGGAGTGAAGAGGAGGAAGAGGAAGAAGATGAGAGCACTTCACTGTTGCCTGCTATTGCTGCCCCACCTCCTGGTTTCCGAGACAACAGTTCTGATGAGGATGACTCCAAGCGCCGGGCTGTCCAGAGCCAAGAACAAGGACGCCATCTGCATGCGCTCCTGTATGATGAGATTCCAGTGACATTGATTGACAGCGTTCAGACCCGGACCATCCGAGATCATGCCCAGGAGCTAGATGATGCCCTTGTGTCCACTCTGCAGGCTCTAGAAGCCCTGGCAGCCTCAGAGGAAGGACCACACCCCCCAAGCCCACAGACTGCAGGTAATAGCCCATTCCTCCTCCCTCTTGCCTTTCCTTCCAGGCAGGGCTGGCAGCTGACATTGTTTTTTCCCAAGCAGAGATCAAAATCATTATATTGTGTAAGGGCAGTGGATGGGCCAGAGGCGGTTCAGATAGTGTCAAGAGCAATGATGCTATGGCAGGGGTCTCCTGCTCAGCTCCAGCTAAAGCTCTGGTTCTCGCCATTCTATCTCTGGAGATATCTTGCAGATGGACCCCAGGGATTGGGGCTGTGACAGCTATGGAGCCAGGCCAGGATGGATGATCAAAGCAAACTTGTGAGAGATATAGAAGACAGGCAAAGAACATCCAGCATGCACATGACTGGAAGAAAAACAAAACGACCCAGTAACCACCTAGTGACTTGGGATCAGGGGAGCCAGGAGTCTTCACTGCTCCAAGCAGAGGTCTTTGTTCTGCCTAGAGCATGGACTCTCAATCAGATGCACCCAAGTCTTGGCTTCTTCACTCACTTTCAGTGTGACCCTGGCAGAGCACTTACCCTCTCTGAGCCTCACTTTTGTCATCTTTAATGGGTTTGATAACAGTAGTCATGTCTCATATGGTTGTTTTGAAGTTTAAATGAGCTCATTCATGCAAAACACTTAAGTACTGCCTAGCACATAGGAAGGACTCAGTAAGTGGTAGCTATTATTAATTATTATTTGGTGGGAAAACCATACAACATGCATGCTATTCTCTGTCCTGTATATGCATATATCCGTCTTATAGACAAACACACATGTTAGACATGCACCCATAGTCATACATACATACCTCCATAAACATACACCTTAAAAAGAAGTGGTCAGTGACACAACAGAAAAGGAATAGGGAGGAGTAAGGCATATGAAAAAGCACATGAGGTGGGAGAAAGTGTTGACAGAGAGGGTGAAGAAGTTGAGGTCAGCAGGAGCCTGCCTGACCAGAGAGAGTATCAACTCCCGCCTTTTCTGTAGTTAAGGTCATCCTTGGTGTCAGGTAGCCCCTGTGTGTTTGGCCCCCTCAGCTGGCATTTCTTTTTGCTCAGAGCCTGGAGCTCTAAGCACTACCTGCTCCCAGGCTAGGGGCCCATGTGGTAGCCAGAGGGAGGAAAAGTTCAGGTAAATGGCCTCAGCTGCAAAGACTGTGGGAAGGCCTGGCCAAATGAGGAGGGCCAGAGAGAGAGGGACCTCTCTTTGCCAGCCCTTTTCAGGAAAATTAACAAAAATTTCAAAAAAAAATTCCTAGTTGTGGAATCTAAAAATAATGATGATTAGCATGTTGTTTTGCATATGATTTGCATATTAATTTACCATGAAACTGCCCAGATCTTCTCTGTGCCTCTTTTGTTCTCTTCTGGATTCTAGTCCCTCATAACCTCTCCACAGCTTGCTTCTTGTCCACTCCCCTCCACTCCTCCCACCCTCTGCCCTGCAGAACCCCTACGCCTGACTGGTTTTGCTCAGCTTGCAGTACTGCTGGCTATCCTTGGCCCCCATAAACCCTCTACATATGATTGGGAAAGGACTTGATTTGAGTTAAGTGCAGCAAGCCCTGTCCCTGTTCCTCCAGGTCTGATTGTGCTGGCCACAATCACCCCTGAATCATCGCTGGACTCAGGCCATGAAACCAACTCTTCAGAGCTCACAGACATGTCAGAGATGATGTCTGCCATGAAGCACCAGAACACCACCTACTTCCTGGCGCAGCACTTCAACAAAGACAGTCTCCTGGCCCGCAAAGATCTGCCTTTCCGGATCCAGAGCTGTGCAGCCCAGGCTGTTCTCACAGCCCCTTACTCTCTGGGGCACCCAGATCCCAACCCCTCCCTCCAGACAGCTGTCACAGGCCAGAGTCCTGGCCTTACTGGCGCTCGGAGGAAGCTACCCCAGTCAGAGGTCCAGTCACAGCGAGAGCGAACATATGCCCTGGCAGTGCACCCAGCACAGTCCCCACAGCTTAGTGAGCAGAAGAATCTGAGCTTGCTGTCCCCAGTACCTGAGGACAAAGGGACTGGCCACACTAGGACAGGCCAAGAAATGTCACTGAGGCCGGCCACACCATCCCTCAGTGAAGAGCAGGTCTCTGAGCTAAGGGAGAACCTGCCAAAGGAGGTCAAGCTGAGCCCCAAGCTTATCCTGAACCCAAAGGGCAGTGTGACCCCAGCTATTATCTCAGCTGCCTTACAGCAGGTGGTTCACACTAAGAGTCTACCCGCCCCCAGTGGGGCCTTGGGGAACCCCTTCATCAGTGGAGAAAGAAGGCTAGAGGCCAGCATGGGGAGGCCTGAGGTCAGTGAGGGAAAGCCGGAGGTCAGCATGGTGAGCAGCAGTGCCAATAAGAATCTTAAATTCAAAATGAATCCCAGTGCTGCAGAGACCTCATGGAATTCCCAGCAGCAGCTGAGCCCACAGATTTCTTCCAGCCCCAGAACACCCACAGGAAGCCAAGATGACAGCCTGCACCTGTCCCCACAAGAGGATAGGCTACCTATTCAAAGTTTCCCTCCCAAAAGTTATCTTTCAAGAACAAGTCGAGAGTCACTGAGCAAGCAAGCTACAGGGGAAGTGGCAGGCAAGAGTGGGCCAGAGGGTGCTAAGCCTTTGCTGCACAAGCAGGGCACTGGGTCCGGCCAAGGGGAGAAGGGGCAGCTGGAGAGCATACCCCAAAGCAGCAAGCTTGAGAACAGCCAGGTTTCCCAAGCTGGCTACCCCATGACTCCGCAGAGCCCCAGCTGCCAGTCACAAGGCCACAACCCCAGCTTCCAGCCACGAGGCCATAGCCCCAGCTTCCAGCCACGAGGCTACAGTCCCATCAGCCAGTCCCGAGACCACAGCCCCAGCTTCCATCCTCGAGGCCAGAGCCCACTGAGGCCCCAAGCCACCAGTCGCCAGGTGAGCACCATGCCCTCTAGGAAGCTTGAAACAACCCTGGATGGAGCCCAAGTGACCTCTGAAGGCCCCACAAAGCCCAAATCATCTCGAGGTCCTTTCCGACTACGCAGTTTATTTTCTGCCACCTTCCCAACCCGCCAGAAGAAGGAGACTGATGAGCGACAGGCTCAGCTGCAAAAGGTAAAGCAGTATGAGCTGGAGTTCCTTGAGGAACTTCTAAAGCCACCAAGCCAGGGGGAGCTGCCAGGCACTGAGTACTTGCAACCCCCAGCACCAGGCCGCTGCAGCTGCCAGCTACGCAGCAGCCCCGTGCAGCAGGGGCCTGGCATGTCCCGTGAGCAGAGACGTAGTTGTGATTGCAAACGCATGTGCCGGGGGGGTCGGCCACAGGCACCCCAGACACCAGTGCCTGGCCTCCAGGGGAGAGAAAAGAACAAGGTCCTGCCTACCCAGAGGCAGCCAGAGGCTGGCCCAAACTTGAGCCTCAGCAGTCCCACCAATGTCCAGCGCATCCGTTCCACCAGCCTGGAATCCCGAGAATGCCGATCAGATCCTGAAAGTGGTGTTTTGTGCCTGACCAAATGTGCCTCAGGGGGCAAGTGTCTGGGAGCTCCCAACTACAGGAAACTGATGCACCACTACAGTATCAGTGAGCTGGACCAGGGTGACAAGGTCTCACTGACCTCAGATGTCTATCCACACCCACCCCTGGGCATGTTGCCCAGGGAGGCCAAGGAGGTAGAGGCAGGCCTCCCCCTTGGCTTGGGTCCCAAAAGCAAGACTCTGGAGTCACCAACCCTGGGAGACCCCTCATATGTCCAAGTCGCCCCTGAGACCAAAGGCCCCAGACAGATGGCTGTGTTCTCACTGCCAGAAGAGGTGTACCGGAAGCCCACCGAGTTGGACGAGGACAGTGAAAGCAGCAAGTGCTGCTCCATCCGCTACTGCTTCTACTACCGTAAGTGCGACATAGCAGATGATGCCAGTGATGGCAAGGATGAGCTCTCCTACTCCATCCCCATGAAGATCTTGCCTGGCATGAAGCTGGATGAGAAGGTGGTGCCCATAGTAAGCAGGACCCTGCAGGTACTGGATGCCACCACCTGCAGCAGCAGCAGCCCTGAGGCCTCCCGCACCCAGGAGATTGACCTTCGGGTGTCCACCTTTGAGGGGAGCCTGGCCAAGATCAATGCCCTGCGGGCCCATGCCTATGGCCTACCTGACGGCTTCCTGGCTGCCCGGCTGGACACAAATGAGCTGCTGACAGTCCTGCGGCAGTGTGTGTCCAGCCCTGAGGCCCGTGCCCCCAAGCCCTATGTCTCCCAGATCTCTGAGTATAAGCTCGAGCTGGCTCTCAAGTTCAAGGAGCTCCGGGCTTCATGCCGCCATGTGGCCAACGTGGACAAGAGCCCAACTCACATGCTGGCAGCCATCACGGGCAGCTTCCAGGTGCTGAGCAGCCTCATTGAGACCTTTGTGCGGCTGGTGTTCATTGTGCGCTCCGAGGCACAGCGCCAAGAGCTGCTGGCCAAGGTAGAAGAGGTTGTGAGGAACTACACCTTCCTACTGCGTGCCGCTGAGGAGTCCACCACCCGGAATCTTAAGCAGCAGCAGCAGCAGCAGCAGCAGCAGGCAGCAACAGCTATAGGGGTGGCCACGGGGCACCCACCAGGATCCCCAACTTCAGCGACTGTTATGAGCACATTCACTCACTCCTTAAAAACCCTTATTAAGTAGGGCATCTGCCCAGGCCTCTCCCCTACCCTAGCCTTGGCCCCAGGTTTGAGCTTTGTGGTCCTTGCATCCTGTAGTGAGTGTATGTGTCCGCTGGGCCTGTCAGAGTCCAAGAGCTCTCAGTTCCCAGGGAGCGAAAACTCCCTGTGTTGAGGCTGTCCCTGTGGTCTCCCTGCTGCTGCTGCCCTGGGTATCCTTACCGCTTCCCTGGCCTCTTGGTGTCACTGTGAGGGCCAAGGCCCTTCATCACTACGCCCTCCACAGAGCTGTATTTTATCTCTTCTCTAGGGCTGAGAGCTGACATCAGGCTCACTTCCTGCTCCATTTTTGGCATGAGGAAGCCAGAGCCTGAAGCAGGCAGGCCAGATGGCCTTGAGCTCCTTCTGACATCTGCTCCCCTCTGGTGGCAGTGGCGGTAGCAGCAGGTCACAGTGCCAAGTGGAGGGGAAAGGGTACTCTTTCCAGATATGCCCATCTACCCTGGGCTCACAGTCACTTGGCAGAAGCCACCGCAGAGGGCTCATGCCCAAGGTGGTAGTCCTGCAGAAAACAGCCACACAGGGCTGTTTGCAGCCAGTGCAACAGGCTGGCAGCCTTGGGAGCCCTTGCTTACCAGGCCTAGTAGCTCCACACCAGCCATCAAAGTGCTCTGGCCCTCACTAATGGGTAGGGCAGCTCAGTCCACTAGGGAGCAAGCATCTTGGATCACCCCACTCATTCTAGTTAAGGTACCTGGTAAAAATGTGCACCCTGGGGAGACCCAGCATAGGCCTTGTAGCCTGCCTGGCCCAGCATAGTGCAGGGGCTGTGGCTGTAGGCATGCAGCTCCTCTCTCAAACATCTCTACTAGACAGACTGTCCTTAGGAGTCTGACTTAGCTACAGATGGGGGGGGGGGTTTGGGAATGGGGGTGTTGACTATATTTTAAACTGCTGGAAGCTAGCGTGATATGTTTAATCCTGAGTATATGCTTTTGGCTGTGTATTGACCCTGTGGATTTGTCTCTCTAAGAAAAGAAGCTGAGCGCCTTACCAAGTGCAGTCCTGCACCTCTCTCTCTCTCCGGAGTCATCTGGAAGGGAATTCACACTGTTTAGCATCCTCCTTGACACACATCTGCTGCTGTCACCGCCCCCACATAACCTTCCTGGGAGTGAAGACACGGAGTCCCTACCAATTGCCCCATTGTAGGGAACAAAGAAAGCCAATGTTCTGTATAGATTGCTTCTCATCCATCTCTCCATACCTCTCCATTTCCCACATGCTCATGGCCTGTGTCTGCCACACATTATCATTATGTGAGACACCCATGTGAAAATTCCCATTCTTACATGAGTTTTATAAAGATGTACACTGTGCTTAACCCCTGCCCATCCTTGGTATCCCCTAGTGAAATAAAGCCCCCCTGGGTGGTGATTTCTCCCAGCAAGGATTAGAGGACCTCCTGTAGAAGCCAGCCTCCCCCTCCTTGCCTGCCCTCCCACAGGACCAACTTGTTTAATAGGCCAGAGATGCAGCCAGTGGGAACCCTTTCCCTCTCGACCATTGCAAGCATGAGTGCTAGTGTGGTCTTCCTGTCCCCACAACTTCTTAATCCTGCACCTTTGCCACTCAGGCCCCACTTGTGTCATTTCACCACCATCCTTCACCTCTCCCTCAGCCTCATGGAGATGACACATTTTCTAGTGTCTGTATATAGTATATATACTACATAAAATATAAATTATATATACAAATTTATGTCTTGTTTTTCAAACAAGAATGATTAAATCTATTCATCTTACTATCCCAATAAGCCTTGGTGGTGCCTCTTTGTGGGTGTTCTTGTATCCTTGAATTATTGGTTGGTGGTGGCACTCTGAGTGTTTACCCTGTGTCTCTCCTCCCATCTGCCTGGGATCCAGTGGGTGATGACAGTTAAGGATGCTGCTCCTTCCACTTCCCCTTTGCTCCTCTTAGAAGCCTCCTGTTAGTCACAGGAGTTGCATACTGTCTCCTCCTTTCTCTTTCCCCTGGCTCACTTGGTCACCATGACTGTGACCTCAGAGCTGAAGGGGGTGGGGGCGGGATGGAGGCAGAAACACAATGTGCTCTGTGCCTAGAACACTGGATGGCCTGGGAGTCAGGAGACAGGGTTTTAGGCCAACTCACAGGTTGGAATTGGGAAATGGAATCTCTCCTTTTGAAGGGTGCCCAGTCACCTCAGAGTGTAATCCAACTGCCTTATGGTTTAGGCTAGCAAATCCCTTGTAATAGCTGCTGGCAGTTTATTGGGTTGATAAGAGAGAAGCAACTGGATCCTAAGCAGGGCTGAGCTCTCCAACTTTTCAGTTATCTAATGGTGAGAACTTATTTCATTTCTCTGTCCTCTTGCTTCTTTCTGGTAATCACAGGTCCCTACTAGCCTATGAGGTGCCTTTGTGCCAACTAGAAAAAATTTCTCCCTGCTGCCCCCTGCCACTCCAAATAATGCATTAGGAAAAAGAAAACCACCTTCTGGGTGATGCTAGCTCTGCAGGCACATGACTTGGTCATTTCAACTCCATCTAGCCCCACTGGCCTCATTGGCATGGTGCACATACAACACAACCATGTATAGTGGCCCTGATTAGTCACTTCCTGCCAAAGATTGAACACAGACTTTTTTCTTTTAATGTCTGCAAAGGTTGTGGCTAAAGCAGTTAGGAAGTAAGTCACAGAGGAGGAGCCAGGGACAATGTAGTCAGGCTAGGCTGCTCTGTGTCTTCCCCAACACCAAACTAGAGCTCCACTCTGCATGCAGGAGGCCACCAGGGGTGACAGGCTTAGCCCTGGTGGCAGAGCTTTTCTGGGAGCTGCCCGCCAGGGATCCTGTCTTACTCAAGTGAAAGATAGTGAGGCCTGCTGCTCTTCAAAATGACCTAACTGCACAGTCTAGAAACTTGGGCCCCTCTGGCGCTGCACTGCACTGGTAGCTCTTTAATCAGAAAGCATGCGTATTTGGTCCTATACCTGGGTACATACCCACACAGAACCTGGCACATAATAGGTCTTTAATAAGTACTTGCTGAATGAATGAGTGTTGAATGAGATGACTGTCATGAGAGCGCCCTCCCAGACCTTTGTACTGCATGAAAAGGGCTCTTTCTCCTCTGGGAATGGTTAATTGAGAGCAGTGCAGTTGGACAAGGCCAGACAGGCTGGTACCTCCTACCAAAGGATAAGGAGTCGGGTCTGTCATTCAGCATCCTGTTGGCTGAGCTGAATTTTACCAGTAACTTTTCACAAAGCTTTAGAAACTCTCCTGAGGTGACTGACCAATGGTCTCCTTTTTCTGTGGACCCAGAGTAATTATCTGCAGTAACTGGGAACACTGGGGGAGGTCATTTTTCTACCAGCATCTTCCACACCATCTTTGATCTGAGCCAGAGCCTGAAGGGGATGCTATCTGGCCATCTCACCAGACTCTAGTCCCCAAAGCCTGATTCATGCCTTTCTGATTTCAGCCAATAAAGGGTAATGGGTTCATGTTATTGGTATGGACCCAGGATACCTATGGTGGTAGCATAATCACATTTTTTTTCAAGCTATTGTCAAGGCACTGTGAATAATAGGCAATTTCATCAGCAATGAATTGAAAGTACCTGCCTTAGCCAGAACTTTTCCTGCCAAAGGGGCCAGTGGCAGGAGGAGTGGCGGGGTCAACTGACAGTATGGGGAAGGGGCATGAATTTATGTCTTAGGCTTTAATTCCTCCAAGCAGCCACTAGGATGGGAGTAATAATTGCATCTCATTCCCCATCCTGTAGGCTAGAAGCCAGACTTTGTAAGAAGAAGGAGGTCCTCCATGGAGTGCAAGGAAATGACCTCTGAGGGTTTAGTCCTGGACCCTGGTAAAATGTCCTGGACTCCAGGTGGGTCTCTTGGTTCCAATGCCTTGTCCTCCTGGAAGCCACTGTTAGGTGCAAACTATGGAAGCCCACCTTCAAATAGGAACAGAACTGCTTATTTTGCTTCAGTGTATCCAGCAACTCCTTCCCACACATGCCCACACACCCACATATCCAGTCCTTGGGTGCTTGCCACGCTCCCAGCATCATGGGGACATGATCCAGTGCACATGCTGACATTTCCAGCTGCAGGTTATGGACCTACCACTTAGAAATGAGCTCGATTTTAGCTTCCCTGCGCTCCTATCATTATGTCTATGTTTCCCTCCAGGTGTTGATTCCTCATTTTTATTTTCATGGCGTTGGCTAAAAGGAATATGCATTTGTACTATGTTGGGAGCCTTCCACAACACAGAAAAGTTGATCCCCGCCCTGAAATACGCAAAACCAACTGTGCACGAGCACTTGCCATATGCCAGACACTGTTAAGAACTTTATATTCCCTGGCCGAGTAGCTCAGTTGGTTAGAGCATCATCCCAATATGCCAAATTGCAGGTTTGATCCCTGGTCAGGGAACATACGAGAATCAACTAATGAATGCAGAAATAAATGGAACAACAAATCTCTCTTTTTCTCTCTCTCCCCACTTCTTCCCTCCCTCCTTTCCCCCCTCTAAAATCAATAAATTAAAAATTAAAAAAGAGTCTTACATGCATGATCTTATTTTATCTTCTTAACAGTCCTTGGAGAGAGATACTATGAGCATATATACATCTCAGAGGAGAAAACCGAAACCTAGAGAGGTTAAGTCACTAGCCTGAGGTCACACAGCTGGTAAGTCGTAAGCCAGTCAGGTTTTCAAACCCATCCCAGACTTTGAACTGCAGTACTCAGCCCAGCCGCACCTTTGAAGCACTTCCTCCTGGAAATCTGACTGCACAACCACAGTCATGAGAAGATGGCCTGTAATTGTTGCTTGAGGTCCAGGTAGCAGTTGGTAATGTTGGGGTGTGAGGTGCAGGATACTGCAAGCCCACCTGAACACTCCCCTCCCAAACACACACACACACACACACACACACACACACTTCTCTTTGCTGGACTTCCCTAGTGCCACACACATCTCAGACCCAGGGGTGCAGCAGCATATGTGCATGGAAGTTTGTGAGTATGGCAGTTGCATCCATAAAAACCACCATCAAAATTATGCCCCTCCATCCCATTCTCCTCAAACTGGGGTCTAAGTCTCCCAGGGAATGTGGTGGTGTACCAGCAGACACAAAAACCCATGGTTATGATGTTGTCCATACTTCTGATGCATTTGAACTTTTCTCAAAGATTTGTGAGGAAAATATGAAGATGATACACTAAATATTTATATGTAAACATAAATAGGAATGCCCAAGTTGCCTCATTGTAAAGCATACATATCACTTTAAAGACACTTGAGACTCCTAACTGATACATCTGGCTACATTCCCATACCCACTTACTCAGCATTCAGGTTCATTGTCCTCTGTTCCACACCGATGGAAATGTGGGACACACTCAGGGTCTATCAGATGCACTCTTTGGAAAGGGCTTTCAACACCAAACTATTAGCCAGCATCCCTGTGAAAGCTGGTGACAGAGTTCTATTTACTGTACCCAGTGATTAGTTCCCTGCATCACACTCCCATCCTAGCAGTTTGCCAAATTACAGCAGCATGCCCAGGATAGCAGGAAAAAAGATTTTCAAAGACCTTCATAAGGGGGCAGTTCAGCTCCCAGGATTTCGGCAGAATGGCCTAAAAAGCAAAGTTGGCTTTGGTTCCCAACCCTGGTTACCTTTCCTACACCTTTCTCACCAGGACAACTTGGGTCCTTATACATTCCTCTGGCTTCTCGATACCCTGTATGGTGACAACCCTCTAGGCCTGCCCTCCCTTCAAAACAACCCCTTCCTCTTCCTTTCCTCAAGCAAAAGCTGACAGATAATATGAGTATATGTTAGGTTTTGAGTCATCTGATTAACAAATAAAGCAATTTGTACTGTGTCTAACATTTTCCTGAAAAGTTAGATATAGTCTTATTGTTACAGAACCCCTGGGCTACTCCAGTTGAAAACAAACCCACGGGCTCTTTAGTTAGGGGCCCGATTGCCCGCCGCCAAAATTATAACTCTCAATACCAGAGTTTAGTGAAAAGAAAAAGAATTGTTTATTTAACAGTTATATAGATTTAGTTATTTGCGGATTTCTGTTGTTAAGTCTTATGTTCTTTAAAACACCCTTAAACACATATCCTTGCCTCCCCCCCTACCAAACCAGGCTAGTTTTAGAAAAGTTAGAGAAACCGCTTCCCTACTTTCCAAACACAGTTCAGCTTTACCAGCAGCTGCCAATCATTCAATCTGATTGGGGAGGTCCTTTCTGTGCTGTGGTGCCCTCCAGCTCTCAATGCAGGACCGCCTGGATTCTCAGCCTCCTTGCAAACTGCCTTCTTCCTGCAAACCGCATGGATCTCCTCTCCTCAAAACCGCATGGCAAGAGCCTCTTAAAGCAGCCTGGAGACCCCCTCTCCGAGTCACATGGAGAAGGCCTCTTTACCAAGCCACGTGGAGGGAGCACACAAGAGAGCGAGAGAGCGAGAGCCCCAGACCGAGCGCGTGAGCGTGAAAGAGAGAGCTAAAATGTCCACAGCTGCTTATATATCCCTGACTGCGTCATCTGACGCAGTGGGCGTTGCAAACCATTCCGACCATTCACAGACCCTTACGTAGGCTCTGTGTGCTTTCCATACCGTCCCCCGGTTCAAGACTCCTCCCATCTACCTGAGGCTTTGGATGCATTAAAGCCATTTTGCATAAAAAAGACACTAGCCACTGGCCTCAGGCATGTGGAAGCATTTGAAAAGCTGCTTACTTCTCCCCATCCCCCAGCAGCAAACTCTGGGGATTTTTGGACTCCCCTGTTTCTGTAACATTATCTAACACAAAATTCAAAAAATCTGATCTTTTAATCGGCATGCATGCTATGTGACCTTGGTAACTTTGTTGTTGGAAATCCCTTTTTCAATTATGAGATTATGACAGTGGGGAGTGCCCAAGCCATTGAGGTAATGTGTCCTCTTTGCTTTCTCTAGAACCCTCATTACTCAATCCCACAGCCTGTCCTCCCTACCAAATATAAATTTTAGGATAAATTTGTAACGTGGGCAAACTGCAGTTTCTTGTAAATAACAATTCCTGCTTCTTATTAGGAATGATAAGCAAAATATATATATATATATATGTATATATATATATATATATATGTGTGTGTGTGTGTGTATATATATGACAACGTCAGGACTCTTGGCCACCAAAGACAGAGGAATGGTAGGAAAGCGATAATGAGGACAAGTACTCCTCCATTTCCTAATTGGGCACAACAGGAGAGTGTACAATGCCTCCAGGAATGTGAAAAAATGTAAAGAACCAAGTAGAAAACAGACAGATTTCCTCCCTGCTGAACAATGGAAGAGACTGATTTCACTTGCAGTATCTCCAACCCTGAGCCCATGCTAGCTTGGCTCTGTAACAAAGCTGCAAGCAGGAACCCTACACCAGGAGCCAGAAGAATTTTGTTCTACTTGCAGCTCTTCCAAGAACTAGCTGTGTGACCTTGGACATTCACTTCCCCTCTCTGAGCATCAGTTTCTTGCTATGTAAAATGAGTGGGTTGAACTAGAGGGTCTATTAGATTTTTTTAAAAAGCACATGTTCTCTACATTCATCAAGGATTTTTAAAACAAAGTAAGTACTTTTATCATCACCCATACTACTCAGTAATTAAACTGGGAGAACTTGCCAGCTCATAAAAGTTAAACACCAGAACAAACCACAAAGCCCACCTGGCTCTGCTGTTTTCATCTAAACCCCTTCTGTGGTGGTGGGGGGGGGAGGCTGAAATCTCCCATCTCTTAAATACCTAGATGATTCTAGCTCCCTGGGATACTGACCTTGTACAGTAAAGGCTACATTCACAGGAAACCAACTCATGGAATCCTTACAACAGTGAAATGTAACCAAAGGGTCCAGCCAAATCTTACTTAAGGTAAAACAAGCAAACTTTGCTTTCTGAGATAAATCTTCTGGACAGAACTTGTTATAAGATAGTTATGTTAATAAAACCATGACTTACATATGTGTCCTTTGCTCTTTCAAAGGAATCCTACCCTGAATCCTTTTCAAAAGCCATTAAGAGTAACCTCCTAATTTACTTGCAATGTCAATCCAGATTTCAAGTCAAATCCTTAAGTATTTAAATAGCATTCACTCCAGGCCTGGGTCTATGCTAGAGGCTGAGGGAGGGAGATACCTTATCTCTACCCTCAAAGAGTTTGCATGCTTCCTGAAGACAGAGAACATGAGTTTGGGAATCAAGGGCCCATTGGAAGGGACAACTAAGAGCTGATGAGCTGGGTGTGGGCTGCAGTAAATCAGGCAGTCTACAGATGTGATAAACTTCATGGTGGCCTTTGAAAGCCCTCTGATATGCTTACAAAAGTGAGACACCCACCATCACTTTGGCACTGAACTCCTGTTGGCTGAAAAAGTGAAGGCAGGGATATGAAAAATGAAGACAGGCCTCACAATCATGGAGAGGGAAAACTCAAGAGACTGAAAAGAAGAAATGTCTTGAAAGAAATGCTAATACCCAGAAGGAGCAGTAGAAGTTCTTGAAGATGACAAAGAGGCACAGCCAGTCAAAGGTGATGTTAGAAGAAGCCCACTGCACTGGGATTGAAGTGGCAGGCCCAGCAAGGAGTGATTTTGCTGCAACTATTGTACTTTCTAGAGCTGCAGGGAGTGGGAGAAGAGAAGGAAGACTTCTTTCGTTATGGTAATCATTTGGAAGTCTATAAAGCTTTTTGAGGAAAAGGGCTGTGTTTTATTCACTTTTATAATCTGAAGGCTGAGCTCTGTGCTTTGCCCAAAGTTGCTCCCCTAGAAATGTCCATAGGAAAAATGACTGATTGAACAAATGGATAAATTAAGACTGTCCTGTGGGGCAGGGCGGATGGAGGAGGCCCTCCCAATGGGGAGAGTGTTTTAAAAATTGTCTTAGTGGCCTTGAGCTTTGGAGGTCATTGGAAATATGAAATATGAGCAAGAGAGCACTTTTCAGCCTTTTCCAGAACAAAATAATTTGTGCTTTTCCCATTCATTCCCTTTGTCCCTAGCTGAGGAATCAGATTTTCTCTCACCAGGACTCCAGCCCTTACCCCTTACCCTCAGCACCATGAAACTGGCATTCAAAATTCTCCACAATCTTATTTTGTGTGGGTCAATTTCAACCAGAGAAACAGATCCAGTAGGAGATGTATATTAAGGGATTTGTTGTAAGAAATTGGCTTATACCATTTTGGGGGCTGGATAGGCAAGTCTGAAATCCATGGGACAGACCATCAGGAAGGGCAGGCTGGAATTATCTGGCAACAGCTGAAATTACAGTTCATAACTGGAATTCCTTTTACCTCAGGGAAACTTCAGTTCAGCTTCTAAGGCCTTCCAACTGATTGAATCAGATCTACCCAAACTATCTAGGAACATCTCCTCTACATAAGAACAACTATTATGAATGTCAATAACTAGGACCACAGCCTAGCCAAGCTGACACATAAAATAGACCATCATTTCTGTGGCTGGTGTGGCTCAGTGGATTGAGTGTAGGCCTGTGAACTAAAAGGTCACTGGTTCAATTCCCAGTTAGGTTACATGCCTGTGTTGTTGGCCAGGTCCCCAGTTTGGGGCATGCAAGAGGCAACCAATCGCTGTTTCTCTCTCACATCGATGTTTATCTCACTCTTTCTCCCTTCCTTCCCCTCTCTCTAAAAATAAATAAAATCTTAAAAAAAAAAAAAAAGAAGACAAATATAAGCCATGATACCATAAAGTCCTACAGGAAAGCATAGGGAGTAAAATTTCAGATTTCCCACGCAGCAATATTTTTGCTGATACATCCTCTAGGGCAAGGGAAATAAAGGAAAGAATAAACAAATGGGACTACATCAAATTAAAAAGCTTCTGCACAGCTAAAGAAAACATCAAAACAAAAAGGGAACCAATGATATGGAAAAACATATCTGCCAATGATAACTTGGACAAGGGTTTGATCTCCAAAATATATACTCACATAACTCAACACCAGGAAAACAATCCAATTAAAAAATAGGCAAAGAACCTGAACAGGCACTTCTCCAAAGAGGACATATTGAGGGCCCATAGACATATGAAAGAATGCTCAACATCACTAGCCATCAGAGAGATGCAAATTAAAACCACAATGAGCCCTGGGTGGTGTGGCTCAGTGGATTGAGTGCTGGCCTGTGAACCAAAGGGTCACTGGTTCTATTTCCAGTCAGGCTACATGCCTGGGTTGTGGGCTGAGTCCACAGTTGAGGGTGCATGAGAGGCAACCAATGACGTTTCCCTCCCTCTCTTACTCTCTCCCTTCCCCTCTCTCTAAAAATAAATAAATAAAATTAAAAAAACACAATGAGATACCACCTCACACCGGTCAGAACGGCCATCATTAACAAATCCACAAACAAGTGCTGGCAAGGATGTGGAGAAAAGGGTACCCTAGTGCACCATTGGTGGAAATGCAGACTGGTGCAGCCACTGTGGAAAATAGTGTGGAATTTCCTCAAAAAATTAAAAATGGAACTGCCTTTTCATTCAGCAATTCCACTGCTGGGATTATACCCAAAGAATCCTGAAACACCAATTGAAAAGGACCTATGCAGCTCAGTGTTCACAGCGGCATTATTTACAATAGCCAAGTGCTGGAAACAGCCTCAGTGCCCATCAGTAAATGAGTGGATGAAAAAACTGTGGTACATTTACACAATGGAATACTACACAACAGAAAGAAAGAAGAAACTCCTATCTTTCGCGAAAGCGTGGATGGAACTGGAGAGTATTATGCTAAGTGAAATAAGCCAGGTGGTAAAAGACAAATACCATATGATCTCCCATAAGAGAAACCTAGTGAACAAAACAAACAAATGAGCGAAATAGAACCAGAGGTGTAGGGGTGAGGGGGATAGGGTGGAAAGAAGGGGAAGGGTCTAGTCAAGGAACATGCATAAATGACCCATGGACATGGACAACAGGGTAGCGATTGACTGTGGGAGGGGGATGAGGCAGTGGATAGCAACAGGGGAAAAATTGGGACAACTGTAACAGAAAACAATAGAAAAATAAATTAAAAAAACAAATAATGGGGGGCAGGGAGGCAACTGAAAAAGGAAAAGGAAAAAAACAAAATAAAAAACATTAAGCAAACAACCAGAACAGAAACAGAACCACAGATAATGGAGATCATTTGGAGGGTTATCAGCTGGGAGGGGGAAGGGGGAGACTGGGGAAATGCTGCAGGGATTAAGAAGCATAATTGGTAGGTACAAAATAGACAGGGGGAAGTTAAGAACAGCATAGGAAATGGAGAAGCCTAAGAACTGGACTTGTGACCCATGGACATGAGCTAAGTGGGGGGGATTGCTGGAGAGAAGGGGGTACTGGGCAGAGGGGGGCAAAGGGAGGAAAATTGGGACAACTGTAATAGCATAATTAATAAGCTATACTTAAAAATAAAATAAAACAAAATTATACTCCTCCTCTCCGCCACCACCCTGGCAAATTATCCCACTTCCTTGCCTGATTTTCCTCCACAGCATTTATCAGCATTTGACATATTATATTTTGTTTATTTACATGTTTGTTGTTCAAGAGTATAAATTCCATGAGAACAAGGGGTTTTTGATTGTTTATTGCTATATTCTCCGTGCACAGAACAGACCTGGCACATAAAGAGTATCCAATAAATATATATTGAATAAACTAATTCCTTGGGGGCAAACATTTTATAGTCCCCTCAATGTCTAGCACATTGCCTTGGATGCAGTAAAGTACTCAGTAAATATTTGATGAATGAACTATGATGGAAGACTACTGATATTCTGTCTTGCAGTTTACTTCTTTTTCCAAGTACTTCTATACACCTGGGTGTACATTAAATTTTTGAACTCATAAAAGTATGACAAAAGGTCGAAAAGAGAGCCTGTCTATGGACACCACTGAAAATGGCAGTATGAGAAAGATAGGCTGCTGCTTTGAGTATTTTCTGCCTTTGCCACTTGGACAAATCCCTTCCAATCTCTGGGTCTCAGTTTGATCACATGTAAAATGAAGCTAGTAGACTAGATGATTTCTAAAGTCCCTTCTATTTTTGAGTGGTGACAAAATGTTTATTTAGGCTTGATCCCTTGATACATCCATACATGTAAAAAGATATAATCTTAAGTCAAAAAAATAATAATCAGGTTGGTGCCAACTCCCCCCTTCTTTGGCACAGCCTTCCAAGTGGCCCCCTTCCCAGCTGCTCCCTTCAAAATTCTGGAGTGTGCAGGACAAGTCACTTCTTGGCAGCTTCTGCCTGAGCTGCCAAATAAGCCTCTGAGTAGCCAAGAATGAGGTGCTCATAACTAAAATTGTATAATTTTAAAGTTGTATAAATTTTTATTTTGAAATTCTAAAAGTGTACTTTTACCTCTAACCCATGGTTGGAATATACCTAATGAAAATGTGGTATAAGAATAAAAGCTCTCTTTGGTTCAATTAGCAAGTACCATAAAAATAATAAAGCATGGTGTAAAAGGCCACATTCACAATTTGCAGGTGCTGCTGCTGAGGCTGATGTGAGGAAAACAGGACCAAAAAACAGGTTCTTTGATTTGTTCAGGGCTCTTTACCTAAAGTCCCATAAATATGCTATATATTCTCTTTCCCAAGTGTTAGGTAAATCAGACCATTATTGCCCAGATATTTTGGGAAACTATATACTCCTTCATTTGTTTGAACATGCTTCGTTCCAGCGTTAGAAACAAAACGGCTTTCTCTTGCAGTGTCTAGATTATTAAGGCGGTGTGCCCTGTCACTTTCCCCTTGAGACTTATCTTCCAGGCAAAGGCGACACTGCCTCAATTGCACAGGGCAAACAAACCCTTTGGATGCGCCTGTTCTAGGGGTATCTCTATATGAGGGAAACGTGCTTCATCGTGCCTCATCCTTATACAGAGATAAAAATCATTCATGTTCAGAAACATGCAAACTCATGTTCAGAAATCTCCCTTTCATTGTGACGAACTCCGGCTTCCATCCTGATAAGCAGATTTTCTCAAAAGAAACTGTAAACGAGAGCCAGACTTACTTTCTGGTGCTGAAGGGGAAAAATAAATTCGTGGCTCATTTCCCGCTTGCGTAACGAACTGGCTTTCACGTCACTAGCATCCTTTCACCCCAATCAACCGTGGGACGTTACTGCCTAGTTACAGGGGGCGGAGCTATTTCTTAGCCTCTCCCCTTTCATGGCCTCCAGCTAAAACCTGGCGTGTCGGTTGTAGGCGGAGCTACAGCAAAGACTTGCCCCTCTGCTTCTCAGCTAATCGGGGCGGGCAGGGTGTGGACTACCCTGCTGCCCCCGCCTCCCAGGCCCTGAGCAATTTAGAGCCGCGCGCCGGGTGGGAACGTAAGATGGCGGAGTAGCTAAGCAAAGCGGTTGGTACTGTGTTGCTGGGCTACTTCCGTTGGGATTTCGGCAGCAGTAGTGATAACTGAGCAGAGTGCCTAGGGTAGTTGGCCAAGATGCCAAATATCAAAATCTTCAGCGGCAGCTCCCATCAGGACTTGTCCCAGAAAATTGCTGACCGTCTGGGCCTGGAACTAGGCAAGGTGGTGACTAAGAAATTCAGCAACCAGGAGACCTGGTAAGAGCGAAGTTGAGGCCCCCACTGGCCTCACCTGCTCAGGAGGCAGGGGTGATACTTGGGCGGCAGAGGGGGAGAGGGAATGGGACCGTCGCGTGAATTCTGAGGAATGGGGTGTTGGGGGAAGGGTCAGCTCTGAGGCGAGCGTGCTCCACTGGCTGTTTCCGTTATTTTACCTCTCGCGGAAGGGGCACATTGGGTCTCACCGTGTGGTGGGGTGGAGTCAAAATTGGGTTTAAGGCAAAAAGCTGGGTTTGAGTGCTTAGGGCTGGGATAGTGGCTGCCCAAAGCGATGGGAGGGGAACGAAGCTTCGCTTTGGCTGTGGGGACACGTGGCTTTTGTCGTTTCGCGGTTGAGCCACCCAGGCTGGACAAGTGCTTCTTTACCTCTTGGATCAGCTTGAATGGGAGAACGTACTGAGCCCGTCTGGTGTTTCTTCTAGAATCTAAGAAGGCGCTTTTCAATTCGAAATTGTGTTGTATTGAGGGAAATGAACATGTGCCGAGGACGTCAAAATTACTACTGAGGACTTCCTTAGATTGGCAAACGTCGGCTTTTCACATCTTTAGAATCAGACTCGGAGCCATACTTACATAAAATCTAGTTGATCAGGTAGGGATTGATGCATTAACTCTTCATCCTGATTGCATCTCAGTTTGAGCCATCCAGAAAATATTAGGAAAGCTTAATCCTGAAATTCTTGACTTTCAGCAGTGCAGCTACTGGTAAAGATAATACAAAAGGTTATTTTTTAGTAGCAAAGTCTATCCTGAACTTGTCCACTTCTCTTGGAACTGTGTGGGGAAATTTAGTCAACAGTTTTGAATGTTAAGATAATTGAGGGAAAGTAATAATACAGTGCAAGACCTGGATCAAATTGTGTGTTGCAACTCGATTTTTTTAATTGCCTTGCTAATTAAACTTGTTCCTCCCCCCACTTCCATCCTCCTGCTGCACCTTGAGGCCATCTTAGAGATAACTTGGTGTTTGAGTCTTTCCATATCCCTTTCACCTAAGTGTAGAATATTCTGGTTCTTGTGGCTTACTTTGTGTTTTGTTGTTACCCTGTTGATCAAATCAGAGCAATACAAGCTTATAGTTATCTGTTAAGGGGAAAGTTTACACAGAACCTAATGATTAGTTAGAAAACATTGCTTTGAACATGTTTTCCTAAATGCTTTTATTTCCATTTTTCTTTCTTTAATCTTATTACCGAAGTGTTATACTTGATTCAACTTTGTAGACCCTGCGAATAAAAGCATGCATCTGTACTGGACAGCTTCCTCCTGAATGCTTGATTATTATGTTGCTGTTGTGATGCAAATGATAGTGCAAACACTGATGCCATCTGTAAACAGGTAATACTTTAGTCAAAAGAGGCTAGCTAAGCTGCTGTCTTTAGCTTTGACCACATCATTATGACTTATGGGCTGTAATAAGGAAGCCAAAACAAGACCAGACTTTGCAAGTGGCAATATAGCTAGGGGACAAGAATGATTTTCATGTAGACCTTTTTTTTTTTTTTTTTTTCTTTTGGTCTCCTTATAGAACTTTGATTATTAAATCCTTTTCCTGTGCTCATAGGAAAAATACAAAGATTTTATTTTTTTATTTTTCCTGGTGTTAACCCTTCACCCTCTGCATAAGGCAACTCACAAGAACTCGAGGCTATGTTGGGAGAGGGGAGGGGAAGAACAAATTAGTTTTCTACTGATTGATTTATCTGAATTTATCAGCAGTCCCAATCAACTTTTCTGAGATATGACGCTGATTTCATTTTTATTTTTAAAAAGATTTTATTTATTTTCAGAGCAAGGGGAAGGGAGGGAGAACAAGAGGGAGAAAAACATTGATGAGCGAGTGAAACATCAATTGATTGCCTCTCTCCTGCCTCCAACTAGGAACCTGGCCTGCAACCTAGGCATATGCCCTGAACAGGAACCAGCAACCTTTCAGTTCACAGGCAGGGCCTGTGAACCATACCAGCCAGGGCCTGATTTCATTTTTAAACAATTGGATAGTAACATGTGTGGAAACATTGGATAAGATTAAGCCCAATGTGGAAAATTGCTGACTGGTTAGGTCTTTTTGTTTCTGGCTTAATCACTAGCTTTTTGGTTTCTTAGCTGTTCTGAAATCCTCACTGAACATAATCGAATATGTCGCCTATGGAGCGTCCCTCCACCAACCTTTGGCTCTTTTGCACTGTAGAAATGGTAACTGTAGCACTGTGTGACTTGTGGGATCTATAAGTAATGGACAGGGCAGTTCAGTGGGTGCTGTGGGTCATCAGATGGGGAACTACAGAGCCCATTCTCAAGTGAGACAGACAGTTTTGCTATTTTCTGCAGTTGGCAGAATCTCAGGGGTTGATGCTGTCTTGAGCAGAGTGGCTTTTCTTCTGAAGTCAGGATCGTCCATTGCTCTCCAGTTAGTGAAGAAATATACATACATATAGGTGGTATATTACACATAAAAATAGTTAAGAGAGATTAAAATTTAGGCCCTTGACTCAGAGAACCTGGATTTGAATCCTTAGCCTTTTTGCCTCAATAATCTGGTCTGTAAAATAGTATCTACCCATAGAGTTATTGTGAGGATTGTGATAGGACTGAAGTTCTTAGAACGTTGTCCAACACAATAAATGTTGGTAAGAAGGCGTGGCGATAGTATTGTGGAAAATGTGAAAAATATAGAAGAGGATATAGAGTAAAAAGACAACACCCCAAATTCCACCACCCAAGACAAACAGGTCACATTTTAATATATGACCTTCCAGATGTTTGTGTGTGTTTATATACTTTTTCAAAAATATAAGGCACATTTGTACTTATTTTCACTTAGCAATATACTTTGAATAGTTTCTCCCCTTTATATTTAGTCTACATGGTTTTAAACAGCTTTAAACAGTATAGTTGGTCTTAGGGTTGTACCATAATTTTAGATAACAAAGTCTATATTAGGTATTTACAATTTTGATCTAACGCTTTTAATATGAAGACCCTTGAACATAAATCTTTGACCATTTCTGATTATATTCTTAGGGTAAATTCCCAGAAAGGAAATTACTAGGTTAAAGGGTATATACTATTTTTAGGCTTTTGAATACTTACTGCCAAATTGCCCTCCAGAAAAGTTGAACCAATTTCCACTCTCACCAGCAGTAATAACAATATTAATAATATTGAGTATGTAGTGAATACTTAAGATGTGCTAGTTCCAATTCTAAGCTCTTTATACATATGTCATATTTATACTCTCAACACTGCTATGAGGAATGAATGAAGGAACTAAGATTCAGAGATTAAGTAACTTGCCCAGTTCTGGGTGTTATTGTTCTTTAATTTTTTTGCTTAATACAGTATTTCATCTGATTTTTAAAACTTGAATATATTAAATTTTTGTCTTGATTCCCTTCAAACTTTGGTTTATTTGGTTATTCTGGACAGCAGAGATGGGAAAATTTTTATTTTTGGTTGCCTAGGATTTTCCTAAAAACGATGTACTTTGATTAGGTGACCCCATGTATTTTGCAAATGCCAACATCTCTGTCTAAATTCTTTTAAAATCTTTTTTTATTTAAAAATTTTAAATTATATTTTATTGATTATGCTATTACAGTTGGCCTGATTTTTTCCTCTTTGATCCCCTTCCACTCAGCACAACCCCACTCCCTCAGGCAATCCCCCCAACATTGTTCATGTCCATGGATCATGATATAAGTTCTTTGGCTACTCCATTTCCTATACTGTACATCTCCATGACTGTTCCGTAAATACCTGTTTGTAATTCTTAATCCTCTCACCTTTTCACCCATTCCCCCACACCACCCTTCCATCTGGCAACCATCAAAATGCTCTCCATATCCATGAGTCTGTCTCTGTTCTTGTTTGCTTAATTTGTTTTTTAGATTCAATTATTGATAGATATGTATTTTTGCCATTTTATTGTTCATAGTTTTTTATCTTTTTCTTAAATGAGTCCCTGTGACATTTCATATAATAATGATTTGGTGATGATGAACTCCTTTAGTTTTTTCTTGTCTGGGAAGCTCTTTATCTGCCCCTTGATTCTAAATGATAACTTTGCTGGGTAGAGCAATCTTGAGTCTAGGTCTCTGCTTTTCATGACTTTAAATATGTCTTGCTAATCTCTTTTAGCTTGCAGTTTCTTTTGGAAATCAGCTGACAGTCTTGTGGGGACTCCTTTATAGGAAACTAACTTCTTTTCTCCTACTGCTTTTAAGATTCTCTCTTTATCTTTAATCTTTGGCATTTTAATTATGATGTGTTTTGTAGTGGGCCTATTTGCATCCATGTTATTTAGGACTCTGCTTTTTGGACTTGCGTGTCTGTTTCCTTCAAATTAGGGAAGTGTTCTTTCATTATTTTTCCAAATAGATTTCCAATTTCTTGTGCTTTTTCTCCTGCTGACACCTCTATAATGCAACTGTTGGAACACTTGAAGTTGTCTCAGAGGCTGCTTATACTACCCTCATTTTTTTGGATTCTTTTTTCTTCTTGTTGTTTCTGATTAGTTATTTTTGCTTCCTTATGTTCCAAATCATTGATTTGATTCTAGGCTTCATCTACTCTGCTGTTGTTTCCCTGTAAATTGTTATTTCAATTAGTTTATCCTTCATTTCTGACTAGAATTTTTTTATGCTCTTGAGGTCCTAAGTTCTTTGAGCATCCTTAAAACCAGTGTTTTGAACTCCACTTCTGATAAGAATGCTTATCTCCATTTTCTTTAGCTCTTTTTCTGGAGTTTTGATCTGTTCTTTCTTTTGGACCATGTTTCTTTCTTCGTTTTGGCAGCCTCCCTGTATTTATTTCTATGTATGAGGTAGAGCTGCTTTGACTCAGTGAGTGTCTTGGTAGTGTGGCCTAATGTAGTAGGTGTCCTGCATGGTCCAGTGGCACAGCCTCCCCTGTCACCCAGACTGGGTACTTGAGGTGCACCCTTCGTGTGGGCTGACTACACCCTCCTCTTGTAGTTGAGCCTTGGTTGCTGTGGCAGATAAATGGGAGGGATTTACCCAAGCCAGTCAGCTGAAAGGACTGGCTCTGACCATTTACCACTAACCTCTGCTCTCCATAGAAGATCATCTGTGCAGGGGCAGGTGGTGGTGCTCCAACGTGGGCTATAGCTGTCTACTGGGTACTAGCTGTCCACTGAGTGTACTGGCCCTGGGGTTTCCCAGTGGTGCAGGCCAAGGTCAGCCCCCACCTGTGTTTCCCTGGGCCACCCTGCCTGAGCTATAAAGCATTCTGATATGGCTGCTATTTGTGCTGGGCTTGGAGATTCCCAGGAGAAGCCAAGGTGTGAATCTAGGCTGCCTGCTGCTAGTGCCACACCTGGGGCTCATTGAAGCCAGCTTGTTGGTTGTTTGAAAGGATTTAGGAAGTTGTGAAGCATGAGCAAAGACCAGCCATTCATATGGAAAAGCAGCTTGAATAGGCCAGTAAGTTTTGTGGAGCAGAGCCTCTGGGGATCTCCAAGACGGGTCAAACAGTGTTAGCCAGGTTGATGGAGTCTCAGATATGACACGACTTTGCTCTCTCTGTGGTTCTGTGGGCGGTGGGTTTAGAAAAGGGAGAATGGCCTCTGCTTGTCTTGATGCCAGACCCTTCAGTTGTTCCCAGTACCAGTATGCGACTGTGCCTTTCAAGCTGATACCCCAGTGCTGGAGCTCAGAGGGAATGAGTCTGAGTAGATAAGTCTGTGTGAGAGTTCTTTAAGAGGAACTGCTTGGGGCTCCAGCAGTTTCTTCCACTGACTCGGTCCCTGCTGCTTTTTGCAGCCAGAAGTTGTGGGGACTTATCTTTCTGGCACTAGAACCCTGGGCTGGGGGGCCCTGATGTGCGGCTGGGACCCTTGCCCCTGAGATATCCCTCCTGAATTTTTATATACCAAACATGGGTGAGGGACCAGCCCATTCCATGTCTGTGCCCTCCTACCAGTCTGGATGGATGTGGTTTCTTTAATTCCATAGTTGTCAGATTCCATTCAAATCTATTTCTGATGGTTCTGAGTGGTGGTGGTTTTATATTTTAGTTGTAATTTTGATGTTGTTGTGCAAAGAGGTGAGTCATATCTGCCTACTTCGCCACCTTGACCAGAAGTCTCTGTGTAAATTCTTGAGATTTTCTTAATACCACCTGCTTTTTAGATTCTCTTTATTTCCTTTTTCTGTTTCTTAACATCTATGCTCTTTGGATGCACTTCTGCCTGAGGCTGAAGGACAGAGTGAAGAAGCTAGTTTTCTCATTGGATGTACATAGCCAGTCGTCTGGGCTCTCTAAACAGCTGGGAGAATGATTGGCCCAAAGACATTTGGAGACTACACCATTAGTTAGAGGGAGACTGTAACAAGGCATGCCTTTAAATTGCTAAACCAGGTCTTTCCACTTGGACCCTAGAGTTGTACACCATAGGTTATGTTAAGAGCAAACAGGTCTTAGGCACAACTGTTGTACCATTAACCATTGTCTAACTTACCTCTTAGACTTAGAGGAAACCATAAGAATAATATTAAGAAATTTTGCAGATTCATTGAACTATTTATGGACCAAACTGTATAACGTGAGTATAGTTTATGGGCTTTGTAAGGCTTTATGAAAGTCTGTACCCTATGTGAGAAACGCTCACAATAAAAACTGGGACATAGGACTTGAGCAGTAAAGTGAGGCCTTTATTCACGAGTCTGCAGAGCTGGGCGCACCCTCACAGCCAGGAGAATGCGCGCCAAGTAGACCAAGTAGACAAAGAAACCTCGTTTTATAGTCTTAGCTTCCCCACCCTGAAATTGCCACCCTAAAGTGATTAGCTTCCCCACCCTGAAATTGCCCTGAAGGTGATTATCTTCCCCACCCTAAAATTGCCACCCTAAAGTGATTAGCTTCCCCACCGTGAAATTGCCACCCTAAAGTGATTAACTTCCTCGATTAACTTCCTCGCTCTAAAATGAGAGTGATTAGCTTCCCCTCCCCTCTCCTTCTTCCCCGTTTCTCCATTACTGGTTACTCCGGAGTTACAATCTAACACGATTATCTAAATGCCCCTATTGTGATTTGTAGATATGCCACTGCTGTCAGCTCTTCTCAGAGATCCTCTAATTACATTTGTCCTTAAGACCCTTTAATTACATTTGCCCTTTGTTATTGCTGATTTTGTACTGGTTTGGGAGTCACTATGTCCTTGTTTCTTAAAATTCCCCCCTGTCTCTTTTGGAAAATTGACTACTCAAACCATTCTACTTATCCCTTCAAATCTAAGGAGGATTTCTTGACTTTCTTCCTCAGGGTTAGGATTCCCTTTGGCCTCCAGGAAGAGATTATGAAAAGTTGCTGGCATCTGTTTAGTTAGTACAGTCTCAATTAGTCTCTGAACTAAACCTCTGAGGCATGGGGAATAATACAACAGCCTAAAGCTGTGAGGACACCTGCTACCACTATGAGGGATACCAGAGCTGATGAGATCATTCCTTTCCAGTTGGCCAAACCAATTTTCTAACCATCCTGTTATCGGATTGTCAATACCTGAGTTTTCGCTAGCTCATTTGCTAAGGTAGTTAGTCCCTGCAGGGCCTTAGTGATAGATCCATTAGGGGCTGTATTATTAGGGTTAAAGATGCAACACTGTCCCCCGAGCATTACACATACACCTTCCTTTTCTGCCAACATATATCCAGTGCCATCCTGTTCTCCCAAGCCACTCAACTGGTGACATCTAATTGTTGCCTCTGTTGGTTATAATAAATACAGTTTGTCCAATCAACAGAAGAGCACTGAATCAAACCCTGCTGCTATTTGATTTCTAGCTTTAAACTCATCTGGAACTCCTCAGGGGACTCCAATGGCGTCAATATAGATATGAGGATTAAAGGATCCACCAGGCGCCACTGACCTCTTTCCTAACAGGGGCAGTCAGGATTGGTTTTGAAAATGCTAGGGTAAATGGGATAGCCAATTGAACCAGGGCACAGGTTCCACTCCACCTGTCAGGTAGGATTTTCCAGAGACTCCTCTGCCCACAATACCACCAGACATCTGCTCTGGGGATTCAGAGGGGAATATAGTTGCCGGCCCCACTGTGAAGGTGGCTCTAGTATGAGTGCATGTTCGGAGTTCTCCCACAGGGGTACCCAAATTCGCTTCCCACCTAGAGAGGCAAGAAGAGTAATTCATGGGCCCCACTGAGTATGAAGGGAGGGATTGAGTCCCATTACTCCTTATAGAGGGGAAGAGGAGAGACAAGCTTCTGCAAGTCTCATTTCCTCATGCATTCTCATCCTGATAGAGAGCGAGCACACAGGCCATTCCCGAGGGGTCAGAGTCCCAGCCTAGTGGAAATGGTACGACTTGTGCCTGGGGTCTCCCTGTGGTATAAGCATAACAGTTGCTTTTATTCAGGGATTGAACGGTAAATTTGACCCATTCTACCCAAACATTTGCGTCTCCATACCCAGTCTCTATCTCGAAGGTTTGTCTGAGATTTAATACCTTAAAAACTTTTACCTTGGCTGGATCATTCTGGAGTCTTTTCTGAGGTGTTTCTGAGGTCCGGGTGAGGGGACTTAGATTTTCTAGGGAAGGAGTAGTTGTCACTAAGTGAAGACCTAGCCACGCTACTGGATCTATGCCAGATACATCAGCTCCTAGGCCGTAAACTATGGTAGCCACATTGGGTTCCTGACTTAAGGCCTGTGGCTGGTTAAGTGTTAGAAGAAGAAGGTTGCACTGGAGAGGCTGGCAGTTTGGGAGAGGAGCTTCTTTGCATAAAGTTATTTTAGGCAAAGAGAGACGAGTTTTAAAGTGAAGCCCACTGACCAACCCATACTTCACCAACCCAACCACTTAGTTCAGCCAAACTGTTGAGTCTCAGGAGGCGGCAATGCAGATGGGCTTCTTAAGTGAGGCTTGTATGTACAATCACTCAGATAATGAGATCATAGGCTTATGCCCTGTGAAAACAGAAAGAACACACATGTTAATTCACACAACACAATTCACAAACCAATTTTTAAATTTGCAAGACTGTCTTATTGGGAAGACATTCAGTTGCAAGGCATTTGATATTCTTCTTGCCTGTAAATTAAGCATTGTTGATAATGTCACAGACCTGATTTAACTTTCGAATGAAAACAAACTTTTAATTAAAATAAACTTTATAGACACAGTTAGCTGCACTAGTTTATAGTCTACCACTGAGCATTGTGATTTTCCTCAAATCACGATTTTTCTCCTTAAGATTACCCTTCTTGTTATTAAAGGGACTGCATTAAGTCCAGTTTTAATTTAGCCTGTTCATTTGCATAAATACAACAAGAGCAGCAATTGATAGCATAACTCTTTTAAGTCTGCTTTGCTGAAACTTACACAAAGAACCTTAAGGTTGACCTTCAGTCTGCCCTCTGGGCACACAAGCTGAGCCACACACCTGCCATCTGGTCTTACCTGTAAAACCCATGCTTTTTACAAGTTCCTCAAGTTTTCCATTGTACCTTAAGTTTCCTCCTAGCCATTTATCAGGGAAGCAACCTTTGTTTCTTCCCTAGAAAGATTGCCATGGACTGCACAACCAACCAAGGTGCTAGGCCTTTCCCTCATGGGCTTTCATTAGCCTAGGCATGCCTTCTTCAGGCATGACATTCCAGTCAAAGCCTCAGCTGACATAACCACCATTAGCAACTGGTCTTATTAGTTTTATGCAAAGGAACCTTATGTCACTTCTTACTTCTTTACAATGCCAAATACTGGAGGGTTCCAGTAGGGAGAAAAATATAAAGGTGTGAAGGAAAATCCTTGTCCTTCAAAACTGCATTTCCAGGCATTATACCTACTATTACTAAAACCATACAATTTCTTCTCAAAACCTTTATAAATTTCTAACAAACCTTTTCATTTACATGCCTTACACTTTTCCTGGATCCCTTTCTTTCATGTGAAGTTTTAAAATTTCCCTGGGAAACCTCAATTTTTCCTTTCAGAGCATAAACAGAACACAAGCAGCTGAGGTTTCCTTTTCCCAGGTTTAAAGCTTCCATAACTTTCCTTTTTATTATTACAACTTTTCTTAGACCTTCTGCAGCATTCACAAACTTTCTAAATACCCTTTACTGCTTTAGATTTAACCATAACATGCTTCCAATCCTTGTTCTTTTCCATACGGTGAAGGACTGTGCTCAAACTCAGTATCTGGCAGCTTAAAGTTCCTAGATTTGCAGAGATATCCTGCAGCTTTTTGAAGTTCCTGCTTCTCCTTCTCTATTCTAACATACACTTTCTAATCTTTCCTGAGGAGTTTTTCAATTGCTTTATTTGGCCCATTCATTTGCTATTTGCAATTTCTTACAAATATTTGGCCAGTTTCTGTTATAATGGTGGCTTTCAAGAGTCCCTGCCCTACAGCATTCTCTGGATTTAGACCAGAATACTTCCTCATTTGGTCCCTGAGCTTCTGTAGGAATCTGATGGAGCTATATTTCGAATGCCTTGGAGACATCCTGTGCTTGGGGAATGGACTCCTTAATTTCCCTGATGATGAGGCTCCTAAGGTCTCTCATCTGAGCCCTATCCTCCGGCCTGTTATTCCATTCAGGGTCTATACTGGGAAACTTTTGTTAGGCTGGGACAATTCCCTGACCTGTAGGATGTTCCCTTTCCCATATCCTCATAGCAGCCTGTCTGATCACTCCCTTTTATTTCCCACTGAAGATGTCTAGTATAGACATTAATTCCGTCCACATGTATATGCTGGGTCCAAGGAACTGATCTAATTGTTCCGTCAGTCTAAGGGGGTCCTCTACCAAGCGCTTCATATTGCGCTTGAAGTTTCTAACTTCAGTGCTTGTTGAAGGGGCATTTAACATATCTAATATGTCCTGGACCCATGGAGACCTCCCTAAGGGGAAACCGGCTGCTCTGAGGGAATGGGGAAATTCTTTAGGTCTTGCTTACATTGTTTCAATTCCTTTCTTAATTTAGATAAGTTCCCATCAGCTCCATAGGTGTCATGGGGGCGGATACTGGTGAGGTATCTGCTAGGTGTTTCTGGCCTCTTCCGTCTGTACTATCCGTCCACGGTGCCTCTGCCCAGTTGGCCGCCGGCTGGCCAGGGCTATAAGGCAACGGGAGACAGGACAGAGGGTCCCAGGCCTTATCTTTTTCTTTTTTACAGGGAAGAGACCTGCAGATCTTGCTGGTAGGTGGTGATCAGCAGAGAGCATATTCCCTCTCTTTCCTTAAAGGCTGATGCCTGGCCCTGGCTGTTGTGGCCCAGTGGACCCAGCACCAGCCCGCGAACCAAGTGTTGCCAGCTCGACTCCCAGTCAGGGCACACGACCAGGCCGCACGCCAGGTCCCCAACTGGGGGCATGAGTGAGAGGCAACCACACAGCGATGCTCCTCTCTTCTCTCTCCAAGAACAAACAAACAAACAATCCAAAAAAAAGCTGAACACACATATAAGACCAGGGCTTGACAAGCCCAACATTCATCAGACCCAAATCGGGGCCAGAAGACAGATTTCCCCTAAATGGGTTCCTTTGGCCAAAGAAAACAATAATAATTTACCATTGTCTGTTTTTCCTTACTTTTGGTCCCCACCCCTAGGCCTAGAATTTCCATTTCCCATCCTCAGCTGATTCCCGTGGCTGAATCCGGTTGTGTTCTCAACCTCCTTCACCAGAGATTTATTGAACACAGACCCTGTGAGCTCAATCCCTGTATCCCTGTATCCCTGTATACTCAACCCCCCTTACTGGAAGTTTCTTGTATACTGTCCTGTGTGCTCAACCCTCTTACAGAGACTTTGCACACATCCCGAGATGCTTCGTTCGTCTCCGGCCATTTCCCTCATGGGAGAACGAACCCAACGGAGGGGCACTCCACACTCGATTCATGTCTAGAGACAGGTCCCGGAGAATTTCTACCCACACCTGTATACTCAACCCCCCTTACTGGAAGTTTCTTGTATACAGCCCTGTGCGCTCAAGCCTGAGATGCTTCGTCTGTCTCTGGCCACTTCCCTCACGGGAGAACGGACCCAGCGGAGGGGCATTCCACACTCGCTTATGTGCACACAGACCGAGATGCTTTATCCCTCTCCGGCTGTTTCCCTCACGGGAGAAGGACCCAGCAGAGGGCACTCCACACTCGTACCAGCCACACACACAATCAGCTTCCTGAGGATGCCCAATCACTAAGGCAGTACTTAAGTCCAATTTTCTTACCTTGGCCCGTGCACGAGGTTGCCTGGTTGCCGCGGTGTTTGCTTTTGTTTCCCCCCTGTGTTGATCCACTGCTGACCCCACAGGAAGTCTCGGGTCATTTCCGGACACTGATGCGGGTGGGCCCTGGGTCAAGCGGGCCACCCAAAAGTGGGTAGGACGTGTCTCCCCACCTTGGCTCAGAGCCCTTCCCGCACACAGACAGAGGATCCTGGACGAGCCCCCAAATTGTGAGAAACGCTTATAATAAAAACTGGGACACAGGACTTGAGCAGTGAAGCGAGGCCTTTATTCACGAGTCTGCAGAGCTGGGCGCACCCTCACAGCCAGGAGAATGTGTGCACCAAGTAGACAAAGAAACCTGGTTTTATAGTCTTAGCTTCCCCACCCTGAAATTGCCCTGAAAGTGATTATCTTCCCCATCCTAAAATTGCCACGCTAAAGTGATTAGCTTCCCCACCCTGAAATTGCCACCCTAAAGTGAGAGAGATTAGCTTCCCCGCCCTAATGCAATTAGCTCCCCCTCCCCTCTCCTTCTTCCCCGTTTCTCCATTACTGGTTACTCCGGAGTTACAATCTAACACGGTTATCTAAATGTCCCTATTGTGATTTGTAGATATGCCAGTGCTGTCAGCTCTTCTCAGAGATCCTCTAATTTACATTTGTCCTTAAGACCCTTTAATTACATTTGCCCTTCGTTATTGCTGATTTTGTACTGGTTTGGGAGTCACTATGTCCTTGTTTCTTACACCTGTAATACTTATGGAGGAAAGAGATTGATTGGTCTTCATTAGTGAAATTAGAGTTATGCACAGTAAAACAAGGCAGTGTCCCAGTTTCCTTGTACCACTTTGTTTTGAATATAGTTAAATAACTTTTTCAAGTCATTAGATGCATTTCTCGTCATAACATCCTTCTATGTGTGAGAAGTTTTAGTCCTTAGTTTGGCTTTGGGAAATGGCTTAATTGTTGGTTGATTATCATCAATAAAGACACAGAAATTGTTCTAGTGATTGTGTTCAGTGGTAAGCTGGTGATTTTTTAAAGAATTATTTTTCAAACCTTATGTGATGTTGGAATATAATTTTTTTATTTTATTTTATTGATTATGCTGTTACAGTAGTCCCAATTTCTCTTCCTTCTGCTCCCCTTACCCTGTGACCCGCCCCCTCCAGTTGTCCCCCCACTAGTCCATGCCCATTGGTTGTACATATAGTTCCTCTCAACATCTTACTGTCCACTCCACTCCCTCCTATGCTTCTCAATTCCTGC
Organism: Furipterus horrens; assembly: GCF_987537825.1. Lineage (NCBI taxonomy): Eukaryota > Metazoa > Chordata > Mammalia > Chiroptera > Furipteridae > Furipterus > Furipterus horrens. Next base: position 53,265,614 of record NW_028327187.1, on the reverse strand, counting down.
ATCATCTCTCTCCATTTTCCCCCTTCCCCCTTCCCACTGACCTCCTCCCAAGATGTTTCCCATATCTATGTTTGTTTTTCCCCTCTTGTTGCCTACTTAGTTTACCTTTGTTTCAGTTCCCCAGCTTCTGCCGTTGGTTGTTGTGATACAGTTTTCACTTTAATGTTCGTAGTTTTGATCCTCCTTCTTCTAACCAAGTCCCTTTAACATCTCATATAACAGTGGTTTGGATCTGATGAACTCCTTCAGTTTTACTTTGTCCTGGAAGCACTTTCTCTGCCCTTCTATCCTGAATGACAGCTTCGCTGGATAGAGTAATCATGGTTGTAGGTTTTTGCTTTTCATTACTTTGAATATTTCCTACCAGTCCCTTCTTGCCTGTAAAGTCTCCTTTGTGAAATCAGCTGATAGTCTAATTGGGACCGCTATGTACATAATTCTTCTCTTCTCTTGCTGCTTTTAAGATTCTCTCTTTATCTTTAATTTTTGACATTTTGATTATAATGTATCTTGGTGTGGTTCTCCCTGGGTCCAGCTTATCTGGAACTCTCTGTGCTTCCTGGACCTGTAAGTCTATTTCCTTCCCCATGTTAGGGAAGTTCTGCTTCATTATTTTTTCACATAATTTTTCAATTTCTAGTTCTTCTTCACCCTCTGGTAATCCTATAATTCGAATGTTCGTTCGCTTATAGCTGTCCCACAGGTTTCTGAGCCTCTCTTCATATTCCTCACTTTTCGTTTCCTCTTTCTGCACTCGTTGACTGTTTGTTCCCTCCCTATGTTCTGATTTGTTGATTTGATCCCTGGCTTCCCCTTCCTCACCACTTGTTTTGTATGTATTCTAAATCATTTCAGCATGACTAGCCTTCATTCCTTCCCTGTCTTGACTAAGTCCCTCTGTTAGGTCTGTAAGCTGCCTTATGACTATAGCTCTGAACTGAGCCTCAGAAAGATTCTCTCTTTGTTCATCGGTCAAGTCCTTTATTTGCTTTTTGGCTAGCTGCGTGATTGGTATTTCAATCATTAAGTCTGCCGTTATGACTGTTTTGTTTATCTTTCTTTCTTGGGTGGGGTGCTGTCACACCTCCTACACTATATTGGGTTGAGCCCCATGTACTCATTGCAGCCTGGTGACCTTTCACACCACACTGTGGCGCTTTGCGTGGGGACGGGGGTCCAAGATGGATTCCTGCTGTTACTCTCCGCTGAGAGACCAGGAGCCTCCTCCTGCGTCCCCATGCCCTCCGGGTCTCACAGTCCAAGAAAATGGGGGTCTGCCTTCCCCGGCATTGGAATCGCAAGCTGATGGGTCTGGTCTGCAGCTAGGGTCAGCACCCAGGCGCTTCTCTCGTCCCCCCAAATACGGGTGTCTGCTTACCGGGTCCTGCTGTTTGTTGCTGCAGCTGCTGCCTCCAGCACAGCTCGATCTTTCATCCACGGGTTCTCCCCTCCTACCTGTCCAGATGAGCACCACTTGTTTATGACTATATACGTTGGACTTCCATGTAGCTTTATTTTCTGGAACTCCTGGTTATTTTTGGTTTTGCGGTAGTTGTAGTCCTTCTTAGTTGTGGAGGGAGACAGAGTGTATCAGTCTATGCCTCCATCTTGGCCGTAAGTTGGAATATAATTTTTAAAGGAGTCACCTCTATTAAAGCTATGTATTTAGAAAATGCTCTCTATTTAAGTTGGCAATGATCATTTTAATACCTTACCAGCTTTCAAGAAAGATTTGAAGTGTGTTTCGTGATAGTCAACATAAAAAAGGTTCATTAAGTAGATACATCAGAAGCCTTATGGAACAAAGGACGGTAGTAATTGTGCCAAGAATCTGGCATAAAGTAATTATGGAAGTTTTGTATTACTTTAACTGTATTCCTTGGCTTCCTGGCAGCCAAAGAGATAAAGGCATATGCAATTGATTATGCCTATTGATTTTATTTTCATAAAACTCTTTAGATACCTCCAGGCACAAAATTTTAAGAATTCTGTGGGTAGAATCCTTAAATAATGATACTGAGTAACATAATGGACAATATAAGCCAGTGTTGTGGGTATTTTTTTACATTGATTCTGATAGTTGAGGCATTTGTAAAAAGAGAACACCGTGGTCTAAGCATGTTTCCTGGTCTTGGTAATAAAGCTTTAGAACAGATCATTAGCCCATCCCTTATACATATTGTCTTGGATCAATTGTCAAGCTGCTATTCCCTAGCTCTTAAGCAAACATCCTGACTCTGGCAAGTGACTGTCGAGAGCACAGATGTCTGTGTACCTGACAGAAACAAGAGCCGTAGGTTACCAATACCAGAAGTGAAGAACAGAGTTGACTTCTTATGTGAAAAAAATGTGCCTGACTTTTGTTCTCCCCCAGGGAAATGGAGACTTTGGTCAAGGAAGTGAGGTATTGGGGATGATTGTGCGTAGGATTTAAAATGTCTTGAGTTTTGAAGTTGCTCAAATACTTTAAGTACTAGGTCAGGATCCTAGAGTTGTGCAAAGGACTCTTTTAGCCTGGAACCTCTCAAAGAGCATGGGGTGTTAGTAAAGTAAAGGAGATCAGAGAAGTCCCTTTAAAGTACTACTGCCTCTTATTTAGGTCTACCACAGTGGTCACCTTGCAGAACACACTCACCTCCAGGAGATGTTATTTAGTCCTAGTTGTGTGGTTTTTAAAAAAAATTAATATATTTATTCCAATATATCCAAAATATTACAATTTTAACATGTAATCAATATAAAAGCTGATATATATTTTTCTTTTTGTATATAATATCTTCACAGTAAGATGTATATTTTATACTTATAGCATCTCTCAATTCATTTCCTTAGTCACATTAGTCACATTTCATGTTCCCAATAATCCCATGAGGTCAGTGTCTGCTATTTTGGACAGTGCCATTCTAGCACCTACACTTCAGGAAACATGCAAGTTGCTTTTCCAGAAAGCCCTCCCTGTCTTCCTCCCACCCATTGATTTGATTTTTGGAGAATGTCTTCAGAAAGCAGTTTTGGCATTTGGCAAAGTTGAGATTGCTGACAGATTCCGTTGTTTCTTAAGGCTGATATTGGTCATTAATAGATATTAACTCAGTTGTGTTCACAAAATTGCTATGTTCATTACGTTGCTCAGTATCACTATTTCAGGATCGCACCATAAAATTCTTTGTAGCTATCAGTTCCTGTTGGGCCCATCAAATTGTAGTTTTACCCCAAATTAAGTATCATCTAAGTATTTGTAAAGCAGTATGAGCATATTTATCAAAACCTTTTGAAGAAATATGTTGGACCCACTTGCCTCTAGTGTGAAGTAGGTTACTTTTTGAGAGACGACAAAAGTTAGTCTTCTGAATTTCCATAATAAGCAGGCCTGCAGAAGGTTCATATTCCATCTAAAATGAGTGGCCTAATTCCAAGGGATATTCATTCATTCTTTGTGTCATAGTGACACCGGTTGGCTGGGTATACAGGTGAGCATTACAAATATGGTCCCTGCCTTCATAGAGTTTGCATTCTGGTGGAGGGCACAGACAGTAAACAATTGCATAAAAAATAAGGTGATAAATTGTGATAATTTGTTTCTTATTTGATTTTTTTACAATTTGCTTTTATTTTTCTTGCTTTACTATATAAACTAACCCCATTCTTTTAAAAGGTAGTATCCTTTCCATTGTTACTGGAGAGAAGAAAATATTAAATAGTAATTATTGCCTGTGTTAGCTTCTTCTGGCAAGAAAATAGTCTCCAGCTGATCTTCTGAAGTTCTAGGTGATCAGGGTTCACTTGCAACTATAAACCATTCATAGCATAATAGTAGAAAGCTATGTGTTTTATTTTTTTATTTTAAATTACATTTTCCTACTTTGTTTTATTTTTTTAAAGATTTTATTTATTTATTTTTAGAGAGAGGGGAGGAGAGGGTGAAAGAGAAGGAGAGAAACAACTCATATTCCCCCACTGGGAGAACTGGCTCACAACCCAGGCATGTGCCCTGACTGAGAATCTAACCTCGTTGGCACTCAGTCCACTGAGTCATACCAGCCAGGGCAGAAAGCTCTGCTTTTTATATATTACTGTCTGTAGAAGTATGGTACTTAAAGATCTGTTGTTTTTGTTGTCTTTTCCTGGTTTTAGCGTTGAAATTGGTGAAAGTGTACGTGGAGAGGATGTCTACATTGTTCAGAGTGGCTGTGGTGAAATTAACGACAATCTCATGGAGCTTTTGATCATGATTAATGCCTGTAAGATTGCTTCAGCTAGCCGGGTTACTGCAGTCATCCCATGCTTTCCTTATGCCCGGCAGGATAAGAAGGATAAGGTATGAGGAGAATCTCCTTTATTAAAAAAATGTTTTTAGTCAGGGGAAGCATGAGCACTTGCCCAAAGTCACAAAAATTTTCCTTAGTCATCAGATATATATTTAGATGGTATTTTAAAATCACATTTTCTTAGGCATTACCTGATGTTTAAACAATTGACATGTGATTAGTCTGTATAAAGCAACACATTTGTAGTCTGTATGTTTTGTCCCAGTCATCATATGTGACTTTAGGTTAGCTCACTGCTATTATTTAATTGTATCAGTAAGACTAAGCACCAGCTCCCATGGAGAGAATTTTTAAAAAAAACGATTGTAGATCCTCTGGGACCCTTACAGTGTTATAGTTGTGACCTTTTCATAAAACTTGAAGTCTGTTACATGAGTACTTGGTCTCATCACACACATGCGCGCGCGCACACACACACACACACGCACACTCATACACACTCTTGCCTTATTTGTCTGGTATATTAGAGAATTAGGTATATACATAAAACTTTGCAGGTCTGTTTTGTCAGTTGTAATCAGTTCCCAAAGTTCTGTACATACAATGCATGGGAGAAGGCCAAGTCTTTTTATTCCAATAGAGTATGGTTCCTACAGAGTACAGAGTAAATGGCATGCACTTTGCCATTTTACAGTGCAGCAGGTGTATTTACCTATTATTTAAGGAGTTGAGGTTTCTGGAAGGTTGACCTTTAGATGAGTAAGGGAGTGGTATAACTTAGAAAATAAACTATAGGATGACATGTTAGATGTTATACAGATTTGAGTATGTATGTGTTAAGAGATTTTAATACTATTTTGAAGAAGATTAAATCTACCTAATTTAAATTGAGCATTGGAAACATTTGACTAGGCTGAAAATGTGTAATTAAGAAAATGAAATGTAGAAAGATGTTTTTTGTCATGTAATATGTATCCTGAGTTGGAAAAGTGATGTTCCACTTAATATTTGTGCTAGGTTGTGATAGACTCAAAGTCAGTTACCATGTCACTTTCTTTGAATTTCCTAGTAGGAGAGTGCCTTAAATATAGTAGGTACACAAAAAACAAATGCTTTTTGTGTAAATGAATTGCTTCTCAAATGGGCTTTTTTTCCCCTTTGTCTCCCCCATTTAGAGTCGGGCCCCAATCTCTGCCAAGCTTGTTGCAAATATGCTCTCTGTAGCAGGTGCAGATCATATTATCACCATGGACCTTCATGCTTCTCAAATTCAGGTATCAATAGAAGCCAAACATTAGTTTTGAGGTTTTTAGGGGTTAGAAGGGGAGTAGGACTGATAGTGCTGAAGACTGCAGAGAGCAAAATATTGCCCAGGTACAGCTCAAATAAACTAGACATTGACAGCATTTTAAGTGTCCTCACATTGAGCTTAGTTCATGATGTTAGTCATTTGGGGTCATTGGAAAGGGAGGCAGTCATGTATTCTAGGAAGAGTGTAGGCTTTGGGTTTATAACTAGTTTGAATACTGGCTCTGACACTTATTACCTTTGTAATGTTGGGCAAGTTATTTAATTTCTCTGAATATACACTGCTTTGCTATTGTGACTATTAAGTAATATATTAAATTCATAGTATAATGCCTGATTCATGATAGTTACCAAATAAATGGGAGTTGTTATTGTCATCATTAAATTTAGAGCCACAGATATTGGAACCTACTTTCTAGCATAAACCCAGAGGAAGAGGAACAGAATGTTGCTTTATGTCTGTATTTTTTAAAGAGACTTTCAAATCATTGTAATTAGAGGTTTATGACAATCTAGTGAGGTACATAGGACAGGTGATTATACCCATTTTTGTAGAAGAGGAACAAATTAGTTGGACAACACAACTAATCTGTAGCAACTAATACTAGAACACGGATCTGGCTTCTAGTTACCCTCTGTGACAATTTATTATAAATACCTTCCACTGACTTTATATATTATATCATCTGTATTACTAGTTAGCTTTTGCTCCTTAGCATAAAGCAGTAGACTTTATCTCATGGGTATGCACATTGGCTGGGTAGTTTTAGTCTCAGCTGAACTCGGCCATTTTTCTCAAGTACTCGCTCATGTGCCTATGATCAGTTGTGGGTTAGCTGAGGGCTGGCTTTACCCATCATGGCTGGGCTCTCATGCACAGCCTGGATTCAAAGAGGCCATTTGTACAGTCTCCACACTGGGCATACCTTCTAATCACCCTGAATGTTGCAGTAAGGTATTCTATGGCAAGTCACTATTCTCTTTGTTAGTCATTCATAAATGAAAGAGAAAGGTATACCTTAGACTCACACAATGTTACATGTCAACTTCATTCAATAAAAGTGAATAAATAAATGGAAGAGAAGGCAAACAAAGTAAAACTGATCCAGCTCCTTCCTACAGGGCTTTTTTGATATCCCTGTAGACAATTTGTATGCAGAACCAGCTGTCCTGAAGTGGATAAGAGAGAACATCTCTGAGTGGAGGAACTGCACTATTGTTTCGCCTGATGCTGGGGGAGCTAAGAGGTATGGTTGAAATTCATAGTATTCTCAATGTATTGGGAGAAATAAAATAAAAACCAATGTACTTGGAAAATCTTTCAGACAGTTGGATGTATTGATAGCTGTGACATAGGCTAGATATAGTCTTACTCCTCTTCCTGAAAGACAAGACAGCAGCAGAGGGGACCAGAATAGTGTGGTATTGTGGGCCCATTAGTAACTGGCACTCAGGGCTAGCAACACTGATAGAAGCCTATTAAAAAGGGGAGGAAATATGGTTTTGTAATGAGTGGCACCTACTGTCAAACCACATAATAATAGTGGACAAGTAAGCTTACACACTTCTTAATACTGTCGTTGGTTAGACCATTTTGATCCTTTGGATTAAAGTATTAAGCAGGAAGGAAAGTTAAACATGGTGATTTTATTTAAACTCAAGAACTTAACATTTTAAACAAACTGCCAGGGATTTCCGGTTGTAGAGCTTTACAGCTCACATGGTGCCAACTAAGAGCTTTTGATTTCCTTAGTGGGTCACTCGTTAGTAATGCATTCAAAAGTGTGACACATGCTCTTGTTGTGGAAATAGAATGAATAGCTACAAAACACATGATTAGGACAAGCAAATTCAGATATCTTTAAAAGCCATTCAAATTTTCAATAACTATTTCTCTACAAGTTTTTTATTTTAGTTACTTCAACAGCACTGATAAGCTGAGAACTTGAGTTTTGTAATTCAGCCAAATGTAAGGCTTTGTCAGGCTCTTGTAATTGCCAGTTACCATCTATAATACCAGAGATAGAACCTAAAAAGAAAATCCCCTGATGGTGTTGTCATAACTTGTCTTATTTTGTTGTGCGTTGTTTTTATATTTTGCCGTGCAACTTAGAAAATAGTCACATTTGAAATAAATAAGGAGAATTTTCTTTCCAAAGTTGGGTACAGAAAAACTGCTTTTAGTATCAGTATATGACTTATTGCTACATGTTGTTGTGTTTTTTTGGTTTATAATTTTCTTATAGTGATGGAGGATTTTCAAAGTGAGTGGCTACTACTTCTGTGTTGGCAGGATTTTTGGAGTAAGGAGAGATCCCTGTGTAGTTATGAGTTGCACACAGTTCTCCCCTCCAAAAGCATGGAGAGTGACATTTTCTAGCCCTTTATACTGTATTTAATCACTGAATTTGTTGGCTGTTTTGTATGGACAATTTCGGATGCTCGAACTAATTGATCATGCATTTGCCTTGGATAAGTAATCATTCCAAGTAGATTGGTTAGTCTTGATGTTCTGTGTCAATGCAGTAATAGGAAAATGAACACAGGATGTAGTGAGGGCACGTGCATTGGAACAGGCTGAGTACTGCTATCCTTCAGCCAGGTTCAGGTTCATTTCTCACCACATCCACATGTCAAATTGGGACAGTCAGCACTCCTGGCATTAGTTAACCCAAGTCTTCTCTCTCCCCTTCAGCTGCCAATCCATTAAATGAATGTGCCTTAGCATTATACTACTTCCTGGAACTGGTGAGGACATCTCTATGGCCCCTACTGTAACCCAGAGTGCATTTAAGGTTGACTATACATTTATAAACTACTCTCAGGATATGGAGGCATTAGTTTATAAAACCTAGTTTGTGATGTCAGTAAATTAATTGCTTTCTTCTAGCCCAGGGAACTGTTTAGTTTCAAGAAGTATTCTCCCTCAGAAAACAAGCCCATTCTTTAGTCCATTTGCTTTTGTCTTAAGAGCCACACATACCCAGGTTTCAACTGCAAATACCCTGTTTTGCAGAGTTACCTCTATTGCAGACCGGTTGAATGTTGACTTTGCCTTGATTCACAAAGAACGGAAGAAGGCCAATGAAGTGGACCGCATGGTGCTGGTGGGAGACGTGAAGGATCGGGTGGCCATTCTAGTGGATGACATGGCTGACACTTGCGGCACAATCTGCCATGCAGCAGACAAGTGAGTGCTGAGCAGTGGGGCCTGTGGTTAGAAGTAAAAAGCTAACTGTTACCTGAATGTCTTAAGCCTGCTGATATTTTTTGGAACTGAATGGAGGGATGATAACTAGCTTTGGGAGTTTTTCATCACCCTAGGCTTGAATTTCAATATATATAGAAATTGATGAGTACTCTTTCCCCTCCCCAGATTTCCTTAGTGTTTTTTTTTTCTCTTTTTATTATGCTAAATTATATATAACATAACATTGGCCATTTTAAGTGTACAATTCAATAGTATTAGCTACATTCATATATATAGTGCATATATATGAATGTAGTGTATAGCTCATATATACTGCAACTATCACCACTATATTTCCAAAATTTTACCATTGCTCTGAATACTTTTGATTGTTTGTCGTTTAAGTGAGTTAAAGTAGAAATTCATAGGCCTGAGCAGGCAGAAGTATATTCTCAGATTTATATTTTACATATGTTGGAAACCTTGGTCTTACCTGTTGATTGTCCATTTTAGCTGCTATTACCTTCATTCATATTACTTCTTATTTCTTGCCTGTTCTAAATTGCCTTCCCTCTGTTCACTCTGCTACCACTTGCCAGTCTCTTACCATCTTTCACACTGCCTTCCTACTTGCTAATCTTCCTAACACAAAAGTTAGATCCTACCACTCCTCACCTTTAAAACCTCAAGTGGCTTCTCATTGTGTACAGTTCAAGCCGCTATGGATAGCAATGTCTGTCATAACTTTTTAAAAAACTCTTGAGTGTGCCTTGCACATGACCGGGCATACAATTGGCACTAAAATATTTGCGGGCTACATGAGTCCTGATTTGGATCTTGGAGTATATATTCATAAACTTCCTTTTGTCTCTTTGTATTAGTAAAGTAATGCTAATTGCTCTAATACATCAACTCCCTGAAATGTCGGTGGCTTAACATAATAAAGTTTCTTTTTCATTCATGGCATATTTCAATGTGAATATTCCTCTTTAGGTCTTGTGGCACTGCATCTTTAACTTATAGCTTCCAAGATTACTTTCAAAGACATTTCCATTTTGGCCAGCCAGAAAGGGAAAGAGCATGGAAGATTTTTTTTTCAATTCTCACCTGAGGATATGTTTTACTGATTTTAGAGAGAGAGGAACGTTGATGTCAGAGAGAAACATTAACCAGTTGCTTCCTGTACACACTCTAACCAGGGATGGAATCTGCAAGCTTTTGGTGCATGGGATGACGCTCCAACTGAGCATCCAGCCAGGGCTACCCATGGAAGATTTTTATAAGCTCAGCTAAGAAGTGGTGTACATTGTAGCTGCCCACATTTTGATAGCCAGAATTAAAGTTACACGGCCACACCTAACTATGTGAGGCTGGGAAATGTAGTCTAGCTATGTGCCCAGAAAGAAGAGGTGATGGATTTTGCTGAGTACAGCATTCTGCCACAGTCCTTTTATATGAATCCAGACCTATTCAGATAAATTCGTAGCCCAGTTCTCTCTCCTTGATAAGGATTGAATTGTGACCCCCTAAAATTTTGTGCATTAAAACCCTAATCCCCAGTGTGATGGCATTTGGAGATGGGACCTTTGGGAGGTATTTAGGTTTAGATGAAGTCATGAGGATGGTGTCTTTATGATGGGATTAGTGCTCCTCTTATGAGAAGAGACCAGAGAGCTTGCTCGCCCCTCCTCCTCCATGCATGTAGAGGTCAAAGAAGTCAAAGAGGTCATGTGAACACTCAGTGAGATGGCAGCCACCAGTAAACTTAAGAGAAGAGGCCTCAGAATGAAATCTGCCTTGTCACCACCTTATTCTTAGACTTTGCAGCCACTAGAACTATAAGAAATAAAATTCTGTTTAAGCCACCCACTCTGTGGTATGGCACCCAAGCTAATAATACACTTCTTCCTAAGTCAGGTTCTACAGTGACAAGTAAGATTAATCAAAACCAACTCTGCTTTTTCCTGTAGACTTCTTTCAGCTGGAGCCACCAGAGTTTATGCTATCTTAACTCACGGAATCTTCTCTGGCCCGGCCATTTCTCGCATTAATAATGCATGCTTTGAAGCAGTAGTGGTCACCAATACGATACCTCAGGAGGATAAGATGAAACATTGCTCCAAAATACAGGTGAGGATGAAATTCTTGCAAAATAAAACTCCACTAAGTATTTAGGAGGTGGTTTTATAAGTTGAATTACTAGAACATTTCCTGCTTTGCACTCAGGGGTTAAGTCTGTCATCAGGATCTATGATCCAAAAGTAAAAAATTGCATGTTTAAAAACTCTGATTCCTGGACCTCAGAGTCTCTGGAGGATGGAGCCCAGGAATCTACATTCTAATAGGCTCTCCCAGTGATCATGATGCTCACTCAAGTTTGCAAGTCTGTGTTTATAGTTTGTGTGTGTATCACTGTTAACTATTGGCCCCTCCAGACATAATGTGAAACCTTTAAATTGATGGTACGTTCCTTAGAACTCCAGTGTTTCTCAAAGTTGCTCTGGAATCAAACTAAGTTAATTACCTAGTGTTCTTGTTAAGATGCAGATTCCTTTGCTCCATCCAAGACCTACATAACCAGAGGTCTTGGGGCCACTACTTTCAAGTAATTCCCCAAGTAATTGTTAGGCACTCAAGTTTGAACGCTGTTGCATTAAAAGAGAAGGGCTTTGCTTAATTTTATATGTATACAAGAATCCCTTAGCTTTCTGAAATATGTAGAATTGGAGGGTTGATATTATTCTTAAGTTTTTTTTCAGCTTAAATATTCATTCCTAAAAGTTTTTTGTTTTTTATTTTTTAAGTATATTTTATTGATTATATTGTGACAGTAGTCCCAATTTTTTTCCTTTGCTCCCCTCTGCCCAGTACCCCCCTTCCCTCCAGCAATACCACCCCTCTTAGTTCATGTCCATGGGTCATGAATATAAGTTCTTTGGCTTTGCCCTTTCCTATATTATTCTTAACTTCCCCATCTATTTTGTATCAACCAATTATGCTTCTTAATCCCTGCACCATTTCCCTATTTCTCCCCCTTCCCCCTCCCAGCTGATCACCCTCCGAATGATCCCCATACCTATGATTCTGTTCCTATTCTGGTTTGCTTAGTTGGATTTTGTTTTTATTTTTTAAATTCAGTTGTTGATAGTTGTGAGTTTGTTGTTATTATAATGTTCATAATTTTGATCTTCTTTTTCTTAAGTAAGTCCCTTTGACATTTCATATAATAATAGCTTGGTGATGATGAACTACTTTAGCTTTACTTTGTCTACGAAGAACTTCATCTGCCTTTCCATTCCAAATGATAGCTTTGCTGGATAGAGTAATCTTGGTTTTAGGTCCTTGCTTCTCATCACCTTGAGTACTTCTTGCCAGCCCCTTCTTGCCTGCAAAGTTTCTTTTGAGAAATCATCTGACAGTCTTACAGGTACCCTTTTGTAGGTAATTCTCCTCTTCTCTCTTGCTGCTTTTAAGATTCTCTCTTTATCTTGAAACTTTGGGACTTTAATTATTATGTGTCTTGGTGTGGCCCTTTTGGGTCTAGCTTGTTTGGGACTCTCTGTGTTTCCTGGACTTGTATGTCTATTTCCTTCACCAAATTTGGGGGAGTTTTCTTTCATTATTTTCTCACATAAGCTTTCAGTTTCTTGCTGTTCCTCGTCTCCTTTTGGCACTCTTATGGTTTGGATGTTGGCACGTTTAAAGTTGTCTCAGAGGTTCCTAAGCCTCTCCTCATTATTTTCAATTCTTGTTTCCTCATTCTGTACTCGTTGACTGCTTTTTTCTTCCTTATGTTCCAAATTATTGATTTGAACTCGTTACCTTCCCTTCACCATTGGTTTTGTGTGGATTTTCCTTCGTTTCATTTAGCATAGCCTTCACTTCTTCCCTTATGCATTTGCCATACTTAAACATATCTGTCAAGCCTGTGAGCATCTTTATCACCAGTGTTTTGAACTCTACTTATATTAGGTTGGCTATCTCCTCGTTGCTTAGTTCTCCCACTAGAATCTTGATCCATTTCCCCTTTTGGGCCATACTTCTCTGTCTCCTCATCTTGACAGGATTTTGTGTTTGTTTGCCTCTCTGTCTTAGGTAGAGCTGTCACTTCTGTTACATTGTAAGGGGCGGAGCCTTAGGTATTCCTCAGTACAGGGCAAACCATTTCACCACATTGTGGCACTGTATGTGGGGGAGGGGTCAGAGACAGAACAATGCCACTCGCTCAGCACTCACCCATTTTCCAGGCACTTCTCCCACTTCTGTATGGGACTAGCACCTCTAGCTATTGCCCTGGTTGTCGTTCCCAGAGAGGGTGGGTCTGCGGATGTTCTAGGACTATGGGGGCCCTTTAAACAAGTGAACTCTGCTGAGAGACCGCCAGTTTCTTCTTCTGCCCCAACCCCCACTGGTTTACATAGTCAGAAGCAATGAGGCTTTATTTTCCCCAGCGCTGGGACTGTGAGCTGTGCGGTCTGGTCTGGTACGGGGATCGCTCCCCAGGTGTCCCACCCAACTTTTTAAATCATGTGACTGCGCTTTCCGCCAGCCTGCTGCTGCTGCCCCTGCTGCTGCCGCTGCTGCCACCACCACACTGCGTCCTTTCCGCCCCAGCTCTGCCCCTCCTACCTGTGGATGAGTATTTCTTCTTTATATCTTTGTTTGTTGGACTTCCATGCAGCTCGATTTTCTGTAACTTCTAGTTGCCTCTAATTTTGAGGTAGTTGTATTCCTTCTTAGCTGTGGAGGGAGACGCAGCGTGTCTGTCTAGGCCTCCATCTTGGCTGGAAGTGTCATTCCTAAAAATTTTTTAAATGTCAACCCATCACCATCTTGGTGAGTCCGAGTCAGAAATTTTCCTTGATTAGCATTTTAACTCTATCCTATGTGGTTATATTAAAAGTGTTATGAAGAATAGCTGGGTGTGGGCTCATGAGGGGAAACAGCACAGTGCAGCAACCTTAAGAGAAAGGATTCTCATTAGGATGCTCATCAGTGTCTGCAAATTGGCCATTCATCTCTGTCTATATGATACTAACCTGGTGTTTTTCATGTTTTTCTAGGTGATTGATATCTCCATGATCCTTGCAGAAGCCATCCGGAGAACTCACAATGGGGAATCTGTTTCCTACCTATTTAGCCATGTCCCTTTATAATAGAATAACTTCTGAGGCTTTTAAAAAATAAAGTGAACCCTGACCCTTGTTTTCCCTTGGTGTTCAATGAAAAATTTAGCAGAAGACCCAGCTTGCTCCAGTAGCTTTCTATATCCCGTGCCAGGTATATTAATGTTTCTCCAAAATTAGAGGGATACAGCTTGAGATTAACTGCTTGGATTTCCTACCTGCATTGTCTCATTCTGCCTTCTTTGATTTTGTGAGCCTTTCAGCTTTCACTATAGCTCAGCTGCTGCAGGATTTCAGACTTTGAAGGGTGTTGTGTGGGAGCGTTTATGTGATTGGGGAAGCTCAGACTACTTTTATGTGAATGCTTCAGGGTTTCCTTGGTTCAGAACTACTAACAACAAAGCCAATCCAATCTGCCCACCCCTATAACATGTGACATGTTCTCTAAGGTCTATACTAAATTGTAACAAGAGCCCTAGGCAGCCCAGAATCCAGCTCTCAGGTGGGGGCCTGAGGGAAAGCAGTGCACAATTCAGCAGATGCTTCTTGGAAGGAAAAAAAGCTTGGTACATCACCCTCTGTTTGGAAACTGTTGCTTAGTCTCTTTTGTACCTATTCCTTTTTCATTTGTTTTGACCTTCAGCCATCTTGAACTGTTCCTTGCCAAATAACTTTCCTGGGCCCAAATCATCATTACACCATAGTCTTCTGGAATGCAAACCTCACCTTTTGTTATGTATTGTTTAATATTTACATGAGATTATTTTGCTGTAGCTTAATCCTAGCTCGCTACCACCATAATAGAAGGTTCTAGGTGGTGGTGTAGTGCCTTTTGATTAATTTAAGTATTTAATTTTCTTCTTTCCTTGGCTCTTTTTGCCTCTCAAATAACTTGAGCTTTCTGTTAAAAAGAGTGATGTTACTAGCTCTTGTAGACGAAACTAATAAAGTATCTGTATGTGATCATGGGTTTATATCATATCTGTACTGCTCTCTGCCAAAAGTTTGGTTTAGGTGCCTTGCTGCCCAATGATAGTTCTTATTCTTTGTTTCCAAATTATTAGCTGCATTGTTAAGCCAGGAAGAGGCACTGGCAGCAGTTTTATTCAACTGTAAGGACTTAGGATGTCTTGGGTTTACGTAGAAATACATGTATATAGTAATTCTATGCATTATACCTCAACTGTAGGATATCTAATGCATGCTGGAGCTCTGGTTCTTATCCCTGGGGATAGTAATTAGAGAATAGATTCTGTAATTTATTCATTTTGAACCAATTTTGCCAAACATGGTAAAAATGTTTCTACATCACTAGTTGACACACATTTGGTATTTAATTTTAGCCCTTCTAAATAAAAACTATTTGGAGAAGGTAAGTGTTCAAAAATTAAGAATTAATTATAGTACATTCCAAAAATTTAAGTGAGTTTCTTTGTATATCATCAAACAAGGGCATTCTTTTATTTTGGGAAGCTACTTGCTTCTGGAACTTAACTGAAAAGTGCTCACTTTTCCTGGTTCTGGTTTTGTTTCCCTTGTATTTGATTTATGTTGCATGTTGGGATACCTATTTTACAATGAGTCTTGAAAAAAGTGATTCAGAAGGGAGCAAAGTGAGCTCTGACTCTACTCCTTAGCCTTCTTTTCACCCAAAATCTTTGCTCTGGGAGAAGCTGATCTGGAGCATCCATACCGTAACTTACTGATTATGCTATTTCCTAAAGTATTGGATCAGTTGACTCTTTTCCTAAACTTGTTACACAGGAACAATTTTAGGTACTGCCACTTTTATCATTTCTATGGTTCTTTGAAATGTGTTTTCATCATACAACATCCATCTTGATTTGTATATTTAAAATTTTTTTCTTGCAGTATGGAAATTAATAGTTACAACTTATTTGAGCCTCTATAATTTACAATTTGGATCTTTTAAGCTTTCACACAGCAATTTTAAAGCTGAAGTATTCAGTATTGTTTCACTAAATTCCAGGTCAATGAACAACTGACAGGTGCCAAGAACAGCTGCTAGCACCCCACAAGAAGCAGGAGAGATAAGGCATCTGTAGAACCTTCAAAGAACAGAAGAATGACCTCATTCCTTATTCATGCTCTTCCCCAACACAAACAATTGACAAAAATGATATAAGCACAGACAAATTTTCCTTCTTCAATGTTTGTAAGATACAGTTTGGCTGTTTTAACCCTTCACAACAGAGGTTTCATTTCTGATTCTTCCATGGTATTTTTACAAATCCCAAATCTGTCAGATACTAGTTTCAAAAACTAAGGAGAGTTCACTACTACAAGAAGCTGTGAGGTGGCAGTAAATCAGTCTGCATGGAGAAAAAGACCCTCACAGAACAAAGAAAATAGGATTCTCTTTAAAGGTACCTATTTTCACCTTACTGATGTAATTAATTGTTTCACTTCATTCAAGAATTAACTTATTGACTGCTTACCTCTGTTCTAGATGCTGAAAACACAGAAATAATTAAGGCCCAGACCCCGCCCTCAAGGAAGGAACAGTTAATGGGGAAAAATTAGAAAGTTCTGGATTATAGTACAATGTGAAAAATACTGCAAGTGGTATAAAAAAAAGTACCATGTAGACACAGAAAGGTGGCACAACTTAGCATATCTTCAGTTGGTTGGGGTTTGGAGGGTTATGAAATATAAAGAGGAAGAAGCAGTTAAGTGCTATTGTGAAAAATGAATAGTAATTGAACAGGAGTTAAGTGGATGAGAAGAATGGGAGTGGGGAGAGCAGGAGCAGCTGAGAAACAATCTGCTTATGGAGCATCCTGTGCAAAGGCCAAGAGGTAAGAAAGGATGCCTCATTTGAGAGACTGCCAATTACCTACTATGGCCTATTTTATATATGAAACTTAACCGTGGTTATCTTCCAGCTTAGTGGAAGGATGGGGTTATGGGGAGACATTTACTTTCTAGGTAAATAAAAATTATTTACATATGCAATTATATACTTAAAATTGTAAGAAGTTATCAGAAAAATAGTTCTTTAATTTTGAAAAACAATACATGCTTATTAATAAATTTTATAATAGAGAAAAGTATAAAGAATAAACTTTCAAAAATGTACTATATTTCTACCTCCCAGAGACAATCAATGTTAAGAGTCTGTTATATATCCTTCAACTCTTTCCCAGACACTTGTGCAAAGACACACACACACAGATTTGTTTGTACATTTTACAGAAATGGAGTTATAAAAAACATTAAATCAACCTCACATGCACTTTGTCATTCAGTCTTCATTGTAAGCACATAGATAGAAACTGAGATTCAGTTATAGCACAAGGTCATGTAGTAAGTGGCAAAGCAGGGCTCAATGTGGGGTCTGTCTGTTTTATCCCCACATAAAAGCCATGGTCAGATCCCTCCAATGACAACTTAGGACAAGAGACAGACCTGATATCAAATGGCTGCAGATGTCCAGGAAGAGAAATGGCTGGAATTGTGGGGGCTGGACTAGGATGGTGGGGGGTGTGGAGGTTGGTAGATTGAAGAGTGTCAGGGATACATAAGACCAGGATATATGACCATTTAGAGTGCCTACAGTGTTCAGTCCTGGGTCAGTACGGGATTAAGCTGTCCTCTGGCCTTACCCTCTTCCCCCAGAGGGTACTTGAGATCCTTGAGAGGGTAGGGCTCTCCTGCTTTAGAACTTTCCATATCTAGGAGAGGAGTGTCTCCTTTGAATGGAACAACCCATTGTGGCAGTGAAGGGGGTGAATTTTGTTTATACTTGATTACAAGTACTTTATGTTCTTGGTTCTAAGTATTTCCTGACCACTCCTGTTTCTTTCAACTTCAAGAACTGTCAAGAGTGTAGCAGGACCCCTAACGTCCTTTACATCCTGGGGTGGAGGGAGAAAGGACCTTCCTGGCCCATTAGCTTCCACCCCTGCTGTCTCTGGAAGTTGGAACAGTCCTGGGGTATAAGAATCCAGGGTTGCCTTTCCCCCAGAGCTGTTGCGGGAAAAGGGCACTTACCTCTTTAGGCTGGTAGGAGGGTGTGGTCAGCGTACACTTTTTCTGGCCCCCATCTGGAAAGGTGAAGCCTGGTTGAAGAGGTATCCAAGGGCAAGGAGAGGGTCTGAGGAGGGGGGGGACAATCCATTGGGAGGAGCCTGTGAGGAGAGGCTAACAAATACTGAGGGCTCTAACTGGTTGATTCATCCCGGCAGAACAGCTAGGCCCATAAAGCCCTCTGCAGTCATGGCCTTGAGGCCTGAGGATCCCACTTTTGGGTCCCAGCAAGGCAATGTGGTGGCCTTCATCAACGAAAAAATGGCCAGACACATAAAGGGCCCCGAGTTCTACCTGGAGAACATATCCCTGTCCTGGCCGGAGGTGAAAGACAAGCTCAGGGCCATCTGGAGGACAGCAGGATGACCAGCGAGGCTAAAGAGGCCTGTACCTGGGGTAGCCTGGCCCTGAGTATGCGCTTCGCCTGAAAGCAGGGTCGGTTACATGATTTCAGGGTGCAGTGGCTACACGAATTATCCAAGCTGCGCAAGTCAGGCTCACGGGCCCTAGCCTATGACCTGAAGGAGCTCAAAGCACAGCAGGAGATGGAGCGCAAGGAGGCAGCCTACCAGCTGCGGCTGGCCCAGACCAAATTGGCTGAGGTTCAGAAAGAAAAGGACCTGCTGAGGAGGAGGCTTCTCTGAGCTGTAAGATAACCTGACTTGACCCCCCCCTTTACCCGCTTTTCCCTACCCCACCCTCTGCCCACACCCCAGAATAGATCTCAACCATGCCCACTTCTCTCTAGGAGATGGGGTCTCCCCAGGACCATGAGGAGCCAGGCCAGGCCACTACCAGTAGAGCTGGGACAAAAGGAGCTGGTGAGGAGGAAAACAAGGTGTGTGTGTGGGGGGGTGCTGACACTGCAGGAGCAGGAGAAAGGCAGAAGGGTGCTGAGGAGGAGAAAAGGGAGAAAAGAGCAGTGGGGAGAGCAGGGGCAGAAGAGGCAGAGGCCCCTAAAGGAGCTGGGTGGAGGCCACATACAGCTTCACTGAGCTGCAAGGCAGAAAATATAACATTTCTAGCAGGCATAGACAGGGAGGTCTCAGGTCAGTAGAAAAAAAACGTGTTATTTCTGAGACCCTGAAGCCTAGGTCTGCAGTCTCCCCAATAGCACTTCCTGCCTCATTGGCATGCCCATATTCATGCCCCTTATCCCCCTTCATCGTTGCACCCTAACCATCCTCACCAGCAGAAACCTTAAAAGCAGGAGCTCCATCTCAGAAGTCTCACCATAGGGCGCCCTCTGATGTTAACTTACAGTCTCAAGTGGTGGTGGGGGGGCAGAGAGTAGACCCTCAAGAAGCCCAGTGGGACAGGAGAGACTTCAATTCCTGTCAACAAAGAAGATCTCCAGTATTTCGCAAGCTCCGGTATTGGGACTGCCCTTGTAGAGCTCTGAATTTTTCAGGACAAAAATCTTGCTTCCTCTGTGGGAGGCAAATCTAGCTACAGAAACATTAAACTCAGAAATGTGAAATTGAACAGAAACATATCTTAATGGGAAATCAATTTTCAAAGTGGAGGAGGGTTTGTAAAAATTGTGGGGAAAGGGTGAGTAGGCAGATGGGGCAAGGGGTGTGTAAGCGGTGAGGAAGTGGGGTGGGATTTGGGAAAGTGGTTAGGGAGGGTATACATTGTAGGGTTACAGGAAGAGAGAGACAGCCATGATTTGGTGACCCACTTTTTGTTCCAGAGCAGTAGCATTTGACACCACAGATGTGCTGCAGCTTCTGTTTGTGTGTCTTTCCCCCCAACCCTAATATCTGGTGGACCTGGGTACCCAATATCTCACCTCCAATTAGGCTCTAGATGTTTGCAACAAGAGTGGACATTTGACCAACCCTGAACCAAACAGATTCTTATACCAGAGAATCAGAACAGGAGCAGATTCCAGTCAGGCTGGTGTTGGGCAATGAAGCAGGGAGTCAGTTGGAGTTGGGGCCAAGGTCAGAGCCATAGATATGAAGGCCAGAGCAGAGGCCTGACCCTGGGTATGGGAAAGCAGAGTCACATTCTTTGCAGAGGCTAAATGTATTTTAAAGGACTTCAGTATGATATCCCAGGGAGCAGAGGGGCAGGGAAACAGAGAAGAGTTTATTCTGTGACCCCAGAGTTAAGAAAGTGGTGGTTCGACCACTTTTCTGCTGCTTGTAATTGAAGAGTGGTTGCAAACCACAGACAATACAAGAAAATGCTGGAACTGGCTGGGTAGGTGTCTCAGCGAGTGATGGGTGGTTGGGATTCCTGCACTCCAAGATCCTTCAGAGATGAATTGGGCAAGCTTGTTCATGTCCTGAGTTATATCAGAAGAAACAATAAAAACAGGCCTAGGATTAGCCCTGGGCTTACATAATAGCAAAGATGTGCCATGTCTAAGGGAATCCCCCAGGGGTACCTACAGAGGACACCAGCACCAGCTGCGGACCAGGACTGCTATGGCTGTTCAGCCCCAGGACAGGAGAATCCTCCCCAGTCCCCAGAGGGAAGAACTGGAGACAATCAAATCTGAACATGAAACTCAAGCCACTGCCAAGGAGGTGAGTCAGCAACTGCAGTGCACAGAGGTTTGCTGGTCTAAACCACTGACCAAAGTATAGCGGCATCCTGAGTGACCCTGGCCCCAAACCCTCAACCAGGATAAATGTAGGAGGAGAACCTGAGTACAAAGCCCTCAGTGAATTCAGAAATGTGGAATAGAATATATCCCAGTGGAAAGTCAATCTCCAACAGGAGGGGTTGAATAGGGAAAGGGGGTAGGGTGAGGATGGTCTGAGTCTCCACTTGGAAGGATGGTGAGGAGTCACACAAGACTGGAGGAGCCTAGGACATCATCTGGGGACTGGGGACCTAGAGACTGAAGGTGTTACAGCCCTGGGACATCTCTGCAGCAGCTGGATGTGACTTTGGGTTTTATCCTTTGGGGGCAGATGTGGATAATCATTCATTTTTAGGGCCATATCCCTAGCTAGTTATTAAAGGGGCTGCACTTGTCAGAAATGTCTTTGGGCATGTTCATATCTTTCTAGAGCAAGGTTTCCTAACTTCAGCATTGTTGACACTTGGGGCTAGATAACTTCTTTGTTTCAGGAGGCTTTCCTGTGCATTCGGGGTACTCATCAGAATCCCTAGCTTTTACCCACTAGATGCCATCCCATGGAGGCAATGATGTAATTAAAAGCAGTCATAACAAGGAAAGAATTAGAACAGAGACTCATGGAGGCTGAGGAGGAAGACATTTGTAAGGGGAGCATGTTCAGCTGTGCCCAGGGCTGCAGGGGAGCTCCTCAGTGTACATTGAGTCTGGCATGCACTTTTTGTTTTTGAGCAGATCTGTGCAGGGGAGGGAAAGGGGGAAGGGAGAGAACAGTCTGACTCCACTTCTCATGACAGTAAGATGTGTTGAGCAGGACTAAATGCATGCTATCACCCTTTGGGGCAGGTATGGACAACCATCAGAATTGGGTACTAGATTCCTAGCCTGCACTTGTCAGAAACGTCTTTGGGCTTGTTTATAATCGGGTAGGACATGACTTCTTAATCTCAGCACTCTTGACACTTGGGGTTAGATAATTCTATGTTGCAGGAGAGTATCTGGTACACTGTAGGATGTTTGGCAGAATCCCTGGCTTCCACCCAGATGCTACTAGCACATAGTTGTGACAACTATAAATGTCTCCAGATATTGACACATGTCCACTAGTGGGTAAAATCGTTCCTCACTGGGAATCATGGAGGGAATGAGATACTTAGTAGTCAGAATAGGGTGAAGATAGTTGACAGAGGAACATGCTCAGCAGTGCCCAGGGCTGCAGGGGAACCCCTAAGACAGGAGATGAAGAGTGTTCATTGGGTCTTGCTTTCCCTTTTGATCTCTGAGCAAATTTGGGTGGGGGAAGGGCAGAAGCCAAACTGACAGTACTGGGGAGAGAGGGAGCAGGAAGTAAGGAAGTACAGTCATTGAAGGGGGCTCTTCTACAACTTATGGCTGTGAAGGAAAGGAGTGAGGTGGAGTAAGTAGCTGAGAGAGGGTTCTTTCGAATATGGGAGAAACTGGAGCCACGAGAAAGAAGACAGCTGAAGAAAGCTTGAAAACACAATGAGTTAAAAAAATGAGGCAGAACCTGCATACTGTATTGGAGGCATATCCATTGTAATGTTTGAAAAAATACAAAAGGCCAATTTTTTTAATCAAATCTCCAAAAGTTCTGTGTGTGTTTGTATGCTATGTATATTATATATTCTTGTGTGCCTTATGTTATAGATTTATGTTTGAATAAGCAAAGAAAAGGGTCTGGAAAAACATTTAAGCAAACTTATTATCTAGGGAGGTTGGGATCAGGGTCAGGGGATAGGAAGCAGGAGTGGAGGGATGTGGGGGTATAGCGTGGGTTGGAGGGCTTGTATATCCTCATGTACTTCTGTACTGTGTGAAGTGAACTAATTAAATGCCCACTAAAGTAAAATAAATAAAATTAAAAAGTGAATTTACTAGCATAAATAGTTTTAAAAAGACCCTTTCTTCCTTTGGGACAAGAAGGAAGGAGAGCTGACAGCTCTGTGTGGCGAGGGAGTGGGAAACCAAGGGGGCTTATGCCTGTGTGCTAGTGATGTGGACAAGACAAGCAGACAAGGCACCTGAAACTGAGTAAGGACAGAAGGTCAGTGAAGAGGTGGAGGCTTTGAGCAGTGGCACTTTGGGGAATAACTGCAGGGAAGGGGTGCAGGGAGAGGAAAAGGTTATCAAACTGCATGGAGTGGTATAGGACCCAACTGCAAGAAAACCAAGGCGAGGTGGACAGTGGGAGTCTGGGAGGAAAAGGAAGGCGAGTAAGTCCAGGATGGGCACCAGGCACCAATCTCTTAGGTGTTATAACCTGCCAACCACTCTCTATAGCAAAAACAGCAAAAGGGAAAGGCAAGGGGAGCTGGTAGGATCTGTGCCTCACTCCCTACTTCTAGACTCACAGCATGTCTTTTCATTTGCCGTACTTCCATAGAGAAACAGCACTGGTTTTACTTTGTTTTCAAGTCCAATCAGCTGGGAGTGCAACTTCTAGACACCTAGTCTTTACCTGCAAATACCTAAGAGTTTGAAGGAAATTTCAACTAACTTTAGGTCTTTGATTTTACAGTATGGATTAGGCAGTGCTTGGCAGAGCAAGCATAGTTGAGACACTGGCAAACTGTACATCCGGAAGGACGTAAAAGAGGTGAGAAGGCAAAAATAATTTAAAACAAAGTAATTAGTATTAATTTATCTGTAGGAACAGAACAGAGGTCAGTACTCAGGTGTATTTGACTCCAAAGCCAAATCCATGTTACTCTGTGCCAGGCACTAAGGCAAGCACTTGACATACACAAATTATCTGGTCCTTAACCCAATAACAGGTATTACAATCACCATTTTGCAGATGCTCAGAGAGGTCAAGCTATCTTTACAATATAAGTAATTATTGGTTGTCATGCTAATAGAAGAACTAATGGCAATAATTAAAAACTTGGAAAGTTCAATAGTAAACTCTCAGTCAACATGTTTGAGAAAGGAGTATTTTGGGTTAAATTTTGAAGAGAGGTAAAGCCCTCTGATAAAGGCAATAGGGTAGGGGATGGAACTCCATCTAAGGCTGATTTTCTGGAACCAGAAGCTTCTTTTTATTTCAATAAGTTTTTTTTTTAAGTCTCTAAAGTGTTTATCCATTGTTTTACATTATAATATACAGTTGTATTGAAGCTGTCATCAATTCATCAGGACACTGTAGTCAAAGTCGTTCATGATCCCAAGTCCATGTAACCTCACCTCTCCTTTCCCTTCCCTTGTAGTCCCAAATTCTTGCTGCACCTCCTCACTTTTCTCAAACACACATACCCCATGCTCATTTCTATGACTATGGTACTGTCCCTGGAGAAATACAACTCTCAGGTTAACTCACTCCTCAAGTAGAGCCTTCTGCCCGCTTGTCTTCTCAAAGTCCCCTACCCACAATGAAGGGAGAGGCACTGTCAATCTTAACCAAGAACAGACTTAATGGCATTTTCTACATAACACAGATGTGTCTTCTTGGCTGCTTTAATCAATGTCAATAGAACAGTATTTTGTAGTATACAGAGTCTGTATTACATAAATGATTTACCTAAGCCTCTTTGAACTCCAGCTCTTGATCCTCTGTGAAGGTGCCAAGTCTGTTGGAACGAATCCAGGCTTTACACCAACATACATGAAGGATAACTCTACCCCTTACTAACCTGGAGCTCTCTGAGGCCTCAGTGGTGAAGTGTGCCTAGAGGTGAGTGGTGTGCAGGACAGTGCTGTTTATAATCTTTTCAAGAATTATCATAAACACCAAAATAGCAGAGCTCTCAATGATAATCTCGATGACTTACATGTTCATAATACATTGTAATTATAGAGCACATTCACAGAGTGACAATGAAGACAGATACATACATGCACACATACTTAGGGTGGCTAGCATGGTGCTTGGCATATAGTAAGTGTTCAAAAATGTTAGCTTTACCTCAGTGTCTACTTAGGCCAGTGTTCAATATATGATAGATATTTAGTAAATTCTTATTATGTTGATTGACATAAAATATGGAATGTGGAAAGGATTCTTTTTATTGACAATCCTAGAAATGATAATGTGTCTGAATATGTTTTTAAAAAAGGCCCATCATTTCTGAAAGCCAAAAAACTAGAGGAAAGATATTACTGTACTCATTGATTAGGTATCAAGGCTGGTGGTATGAATGCTGAGGCTCGCTCTTCCTCCTCAAATGCAAATAAGTGCTCACTCTTCAGAGACACTGACAGATGGCTGTGACTGCTTTTTACACAGAATAACAGCCAGAATGTCCATTTTTGTATAGGTAAGTTGGAACAGTATAATTGTAAATCTATTATTCTTTTTGGATATTCTTCCTGAATCTCATACAAATAATGAAACAAGTCTCTTGGCATGATCAGTAACATATCCTTTATTTCTTCCTCAGTACTTTTCTTTTTTTTTAATTTATTTATTTATTTATTTTTAGAGAGAGGAGAAAGAGAGGGAGAGAAACATCACTGTGTGGGTGCCTCTCACTCGCGTCCCCAACTGGGGACCTGACATGCAACCTAGTCATGTGTCCTGACTGGGAATTGAACCAGCAACACTTGGTTCACAAGCTGACACTCAATCCACTGAGCCACAGCAGTCAGGTTTCTTTCTCAGTACTTTTCAATTACTCTTCTCAAAGTCCTGGAGAGACTTTTCTTCTACCAGTAGTTTCCACAACTTTTCCCTTTCCTTTCTGTAAGAGACCAAATAAAAACAGTATCGTTAATGATTAAAAACCCTTTTCCATATTGTTGGAGTATTTCTTGCCCCATTTTGCTCATTTGATCAGAACACATCCAGCTTCTGTCACTTTTTTTAAATGTATATTGAATGCCTTATATTTTATTTATTGTGTAATTACATCATTAGGGGGATAAACTGTTAAATTTAGCAATCTATTAGTCCTTCATATGCTTACTCTCTTAAAAACACCAAAATGTATAATCTTTTATCTTTTGTATTTTCAAAAATAATTTTTCCAAATATTTAAGAAAAATTAATTCTGATTTTTGGGGGGATTTGGGAAATTCCTTCAATGTTTTGAAGTATTATCTTGATTTCTTTAGTTCATCAATGTTTGTCAATAGACTTAATTAAAGATCATAAATATTAATCTGTTATGTAATTTAAAACAGTGACACCTAAAAGCAAAGTCTATTATTGAAGATAAGTCTGGGAATTTTTAAAGTATATTTTATTGATTATGCTGTTAACAGTTGTCCCAGTTTCTTTGGCCTTTGCTCCCTTCTGCCCAGTACTCCCATTCCCTCCAGCAATCCCCCTGCCTCCATTCATGTCCATGGGTCATGTATATTAAGTTCTTTGGCTTCTCCCTTTCCTATACTATTCTTAACATCCCCTTGTCTACTTTGTACCTACCAATTATGCCTCTTAATCCCTGCACCATTTTCCCATTTTCCCACTTCCCCCTCCCAGCTGATAACCCTCCATATGATCCCCATACCTATTGATACTGTTTGTATTCTGGTTATTTGCTTAGTTTGTCTTTACTTTTATTTTTATTTTTGGGTTCTGTTGTGGATAGTGGTGAGTTTGTTGTCATTTTAATGTTCATAGGCTTGCTCTTCTTTTTCTTAAATAAATCCCTTTAACATTTCATATAATAATGGCTTGGTGATGATGAACTCCTTTAGCTTTACCTTGTCTGGGAAGCACTTTATCTGTCCTTCCATTCTAAAAAAAAAAGCTTTGCTGGATAAAGTAATCTAGGCTGTAGGTCCTTGCTTTTCATCACTTTAAATACTTCTTGCCAGTCCCTTCTTGCCTGCAAAGTCTCTTTTGAGAAATCAGCAGATAGTCTTAGAGGAACCCCTTTGTAAATAACTCTTCTTTTCTCTTACTGCTTTTAAGATTCTCTCCTTACCTTTAAACTTTAGCATTTTAATTATGATGTGTCTTGGTGTGGTTCTCTCTGGGTATAGCTTTTCTGGGACTCTCTGTGCTTCCTGGATTGTATGTCTATTTCCCTTGCCAAATTTTGGAAGTTTTCCTTCATTACTTTTTCACATAAGTTTTCAATTTTTTGCCCTTCCTTTTCTCCTTCTGGCACCCCTGTGATTTGGATGTTGGCACATTTGAAGTTGTTCCAGAGGTTCCCAAGCCTCTCTTCATTTTTTTTAAATTCTTGTTTCTTCATTATGTACTGGTTGACTGTTTATTTCTTCCTTATCTTCCCAATCATTGATTTTAATCCCAGTTTCCTTCCCTTCACCATTGGTTTCCTGTGGATTTTCCCTCATTTCACTTAGCATAGCCTTCACTTCTTCCCTTTTGCATTTGCCATACTCATGCATATCTGTCAAGTCTGTGAGCATCATTGTCACCAGTGTTTTGAACTCTGCATCTGTTAGGTTGACTATCTCCTTATCACTTAGTTCTCCCCCTGGAACCTTAATGTGCTCCCTCTTTTGGGCCATACTTCTCTTTCTCCTCAACTTGACAGGTCCTGTGTTTGCCTCTGTGTCTTTGGTATAGCTGTCACACCTGTTACATTGTAAGGGGTGGAGCCTTGGGTATTTGTCAGTGCGGGGTGACCTGTTTCACCATGCTGTTGCGCTATGTGTGGCAGAGGAGTCTGAGAGGGAACAGTGCTGCTTGCTCGGCACTTGCCCCTTTTCCAGGCACTTCTCCTACTTCTGTATGGGACTAGAGCCTCTCCTGCTGTTGCCCTGGTCGTCATTCCCAGAGTGGGTGTGCCTGCACACATTCTAGGACTGTGGGGGCCCATTAAACAAGTGGACTCTACTGAGAGATTGGCAGTTTCTTCCTCCACCCCAACCCCCACTGGTTTGTATAGTCAGAAGCAATGAGACTTTATTTTCCCCGGTGCTGGAACTGTGAGCTGTGTAGTCTGGTCTGTTGCTGGGAACACTCCCCAGGTTTCCCTTCCAACTTTAATGTGTTATTGCGCTTTCCACTGGCCAGCCACAGCCACTGCCACTGCCACCATACCACGTTTGCTTCACCCTGGCTCTGCCCCTCCTATCTGTCTGGATGAGGTTTTTTTCGTTTTTTGGTTTTTTTTTTATACCTGTGTTTGTTGGACTTCCATGCTGTTTTCTTTTCTGAAATTTCTGGTTGTCTCCAGTTTTGAGGTAATTGTATTCCTTCTTAGTTGTGTAGGGAGACATAGCGTGTCTACCTATGCCTCCATCTTGGCTGGAGGTCCCTAGTACTTCTTTATCTGTTGATCTACAATTCTTTATCTTGGTCAATCCCTGGAACAAAATGGCTCAGATACTATGTTCATAGCTTGCAGGTCCTCTGCGGCACAGGGTTGAATTGCTTGTCAGCATCCTGGAGACACATGGTCATGCATTCCAGTTCCTGGAATGACAGTTTCCATATGCATTAATCACTTAAGTTTATAAACTATAGCTAAGGCTAAAATCTTTAACTCTTCAGCTCCCCTATCAATCCCATTTTGTACCCCACTTGGAGGGTACCATGTTTCTGAGTAGCAGCAAACCTAGCCT
Organism: Furipterus horrens; assembly: GCF_987537825.1. Taxonomy (NCBI): domain Eukaryota; kingdom Metazoa; phylum Chordata; class Mammalia; order Chiroptera; family Furipteridae; genus Furipterus; species Furipterus horrens. Next base: position 53,237,576 of record NW_028327187.1, on the reverse strand, counting down.
AGAAGCCACACCAAGCCAAGCACAGGCTCACAGGAAAAGTAAGCAACAGCTCAGTCACCTGTTCCTTTTCTCCTCTCACAGAATCAAATGACACATGGCCAGTACCAAAGTAGCACATTTGGGTTTTCTCCTCACTTTAAACCATAATCTGGGGTCCGCAGATGGCTAGTCATGGACCCCAGACCCCTCTATGATGACATGCAAACCATTTGCCTATACTTTATTTGCCCTCTTTTTAAAATAGATGGTTAATAGTTTTCCTCGGGTTTTCACATGTACACCCTCTCTACCACTTCAAAAATAAAAAGTTATGCACGAATTTCAGCCTCACCAGCCAGAGCTTTGCTAACATCTTTACCTCGGTCCTGCATGTATGTAATGGCACTCCCAATACACTCTCCCCCGCCCTACACCCCATGTTGTCTGTCAGTGAGGCAGGATAGTTAGATGTTAGGAGAATTTTTGACAAGGGGGTAAAGGGAAACCAAGCCAGATGGTTAAACAAATTGGGCTAAACAAGTCAAGCAATTTATAGCCAACTAGTAAATGATAAGATGTTATCTCACCTAACCAAGGACACTTGAAAGCAAATAGTTTACATCTCTTGCCCCTAACCAGAGTCTAAATAGCTTAAGTCATGTTGTCAGGAAGAGATAACAGAGCCTCAATTAGAGCAATTAGTGCCAGCCAAACCCAAGGATAGATAAGGTCAGAGGAATAAATAACAAAACAAAACAAAGCAAATCAAAACAACTAGACTCAAACAAATTCAAAATAGAGACAAAGCTGATCAGAAAGTGATCCTGGTCCCTTAATGTACTCATTTTGGTACATCAGCATATTACTAAAAACACACCCTCCCTTAGGGTCCCCACCTGCAAAAGAGAGAAAAGCCCTCAAGACAAAAGATGCCAGCCTGGTTCTTTCAGGAGCACGCCTATGTGTTTTCTCTGTCCCACATAAACTTTCTCCTAAACTCTAAACTCTAAGGGACCCCAAGAGACTTGCAACCAGGGGAGAAATGGGCAGTAGCAGCTCATCCTGGACTTACCCCTTAAACCTGTTTCCAAGGCCCCCCTTTTCTCTGACTTTTCTAGAGGGCGAAAGCAGACCCACCTAGGCTCTCTCATTGTTTCTTTTATCCCAAGTCATTCCTTTGTTTCATTGTTCCCAGCTTTAATAAATCTATGCACAAAAGCACCTGCACTCATGTTGTAAAATCATTCCTGCACAAGTCAAGAACCCACATACTACAGGCCCCCAGGTAGACCTCACTGTGAGTCCCTTACAGGTGACATGAGCATTATTTTCCATTCTCCTCTCCCTCACACACTCCACACTCACGAGCTACGCACACCTTACAATTCACACACTTCCATACATGCACTGCCCCCTCCGGGCACAGGCTCATCCTCCTCCTAAGTCGAGTACACATATCTTTTCCCACTCCACCCCTCCACACATACACACATCCCTACATATGCTCATTTATACACTCCTCCACATGCACATCCCAGGGAGCCTTGCCTTTCTCCACTCTCCAGGGCTTACTGCTGGGCCTGGCAGGCCAGCTCTCCTCCACACCCCAGCTTCTCAGGCAGCAAGGTCTCTCCCAGGAAGCACTCTGTCCTCAAACAACTGGAGCCTACAGCAGACTCGCACTGTCTGATTTGGCTGCCGGTTCCCTCCCCACATCCCAGAAGTCACTGGGCAGGGTGTGGCACCTCCTACTTTCATTTGGCCACCAGGGCCTTCAGAGGAGAGAGGAAACTCCCTTGACTTCCTTTTCTCTATACGAGGAGGGTTTAGGATGGTTGCTCATCCTTGCTGGGCAAAGGGCTCACCTGGTTCCCAAAGCCAGTTTGCTTTCCCTCTGCTTCTTGCTAGAGGAAAAACTGGTGAATGAGAAATGACTCAGAGAGGAGGCAGCTCAGAGGGAGGGGCTGGCCTGGAAAGGGGAGAAGGCGTTAAGAGGCAGGGTAGAGGAAAGGAAAAAGGAGGGTCAAAACCATGACAGGGACGGTTTTAAGGGTGTTCAGTGTAGTCCTGGGAATCCTGCTTGGCCAACCTTGTATCTAGAAGCCACTGGACTGGGTCATTTCCTTGGTGCTGGCTTTAAATTTGTTCACCCTGCAACAAAGGCAGTCATAGACCCTTGGCTAGCAGCTCACCAGGTACTATGGAACCTGTTGGTCTGGACCAGGGCACAGGAATTGATTTTCATGGAGACAATAATAATCTTTATCTCATAGGGTTGATCAGAGGAATAAATTACTACTGCATTTCAAGTGCTTAGAATAATGTCAGGGACACTGGAAGCAATCAATCAGTGATAGCTCCTATTTATTACAAAAGTATTCATCTGTTGATTGTCTCCCCCCTATATTATGAGTCCCATGAGCACAGAGGGTATGTCTTCAGGGCAGAGTGTATGTATTTCATTCATCACTGAACTGCAGCACCTGACACTAAGAGGCTATTAATAAATTATTTAATAAATGGATAGATGAGTGCTTGAATAACTTGGACTAGTGGCTATGCCAAACCCTCTCTTCCATGTAGGGGGTGCATTTGTGGAGGTCTGAGGAAGAAAGACTATGATTGGGGTGGCAAATAGGACCCTTGTTGGTTGCGATATAAAGTGACTTGCTCTACCCTTGGAAATTGGAATGTCTTTGGCAGTTTCCTAAATGGGCACATTGAAGAATGTCAGTCAGCTGACCTGAAATTTGAAACTGAAGCATGGCTAGCTAAAGCAGTATTTGTATCTTTTTGTAGTTAGTGAGTAGAGCAGGATGGAAGTGGGGAGAGCTGTAGTGGAAAGCTCAAAAACATTGGTTCAAATGTAAATGTTCCATGTGAATTGAAGTAGCAGTATAGTCACCGCAAAAGGGATTCTGATGGAAGTCCTAAAGTAAAAATGTTATCTACCTCTCTGTTTTAGTCATAGGTTTTCTGATGATATGCCCCGATGTCCCAACATTTTGGAAGTAGGTATGCAGATTAGGCTCCTACCGGTACATTCAATAAATTTGCATTTATGAAAATTTATACTGTTAAAGCTAGAAGGGACCTTAGAAATTACTCACACATTTCAAGTTATACATGAAAATCTAAGAGCCAAAGTGAAACGGGAAAGGTCGGTGTTTGTGCTGCTTGTCACTACCAGAACCAGTAAATAGAGACAGGGATTGAATCGTTATGGGCACTTTTATTCAGATGGCTGGTGATTTGAGAAGATGGTTAGTTATGTACCTTCAAAAACTGCCTTAACATCTCATTTCAAGTCCACCTTTTTACAAGGAGAATACAGGGTGTGTAAGGGGTTTGGAAAAAGGTTAATTAAATAAGAGTTGTAGTCCAGCAGTGATTTTCCTAGGACGTCTTTATCTGTTGATCAACAATTATTTATCGGCATCATGGATATTCCCTCCCTGGAACACAATGTCTCAGATTCCATCTTACAGAACCCCTGGGGCACAAAGGTTGAATTGATTGTCTCCTCCTGGAGTCACGTGGTCATGTACTGTATCCATTTTAAAATGAGTCTTGAAAAAAGTGATTCAGAAGGGAGCAAAATGAGTTATGACTCTACTCTCTAGCCCTCTTTTCACCGAAAATCTTTGCTCTGGGAGAAGCTAATGTGGAGCATCTATACCATGACTTGCTGATCATGCAATTTTCTAAAGTATTGGATCAATTGGTCAACGTCTGGCCATGTCACAATATTTTGACATAGAGCCCCTACTGTGGGCACCCTTGGATAATCCAGATTTTTGAATGAGTTTTTTTTTTTAATGTATATTTTATTGATTATGTTGTTACAGTAGTCCCAATATTTTTCCCTTTGCTCCCTTGTGCCCAGTATCCCCCTTCCCTCCAGCAATCCCACCTCCCTTAGTTCATATCCATGGGTTGTGTAGATAAGTAAGTTCTTTGGCTTCACCCTTTCCTATATTATTCTTAACTTCCCGCTGTCTCTTTTGTACCAACCAATTATGCTTCTTAATCCCTGCATCATTTCCCCATTTCTCCCCCTTCCCATTCCCAACTGATAACCCTCCAAATGATTCCCATGCCTATGATTCTGTTCCTATTCTGGTTTGCTTAGTTGGATTTTGTTTTTATTTTTTAGAATCAGTTGTTGTTAATTGTGTGTTTCTTGTTATTTTAATGTTCATAATTTTGATCTTTTTCTTAAGTAAGTCCCTTTGACATTTCATATAATAATGGCTTGGTGATGATGAACTCCTTTAGCTTTACCTTGTTTGGGAAGCACTTCATCTGCCCTTCCATTCTAAATGATAGCTTTACTGGATATAATAACCTCGGCTATAAGTCTTTACTTATCATCACCTTGAATACTTCTTGCCAGTCCCTTCTTGCCTACAAAGTTTCTTTTGAGAAATCACATGATAGTCTTATAGGCACCCCTTTGTACGTAACTCTCTGTTTTTCTGCTGCTTTTAAGATTCTCTCTTTATCTTTAACCTTTGGCATTTTAATTATGGTGTGTCTTGGTGTAGTCCTTTTTGGGTCTAGCTTGTTTGGGACTCTCTGTGCTTCCTGGACTTGTTTGTCTATTTCCTTCACCAAATTTGGGGAGTTTTCCTTCATTATTTTCTCATGTAAGTTTTCATTTTCTCACTCTTCCTCTTCTTCTTCTGGCTCTCCTATGGTTCGGATCTTGGCACGTTTAAAGTTGTCCCCGAGGTTTCTGAGCCCCTCCTTTTTTTCAATTTTTGTTTTCTCATTCTGTACTGGTTTATTGTTTTTTTCTTCGTTATGTTCTAAATCATTGATTTGAACCCTGGTTTCTTTCCCTTCACCATTGGTTTTGTGTGGATTTTTATTTGTTTCATTTAGCATTAGCCTTCACTTCTTTCCTTATGCGTTTGCCATACTTAAGTTCATCCATCAAGGCTTTGAGCATCTTTATCACCGGTGTTTTGAACCCTACATCTGTTAGGTTGACTATCTCCTCATCTGTGAGGTTGGCTATCTCCTTGTCACTTAGTTCTCCCATTGGAACCTTGATCCATTTCCCCTTTTGGGCCATACTTTTCTGTCTCCTCATCTTGATAGGCTTTCGTGTTTGTTTGCCTCTGTGTCTTAGGTAGAGCTGTCGCTTCTGTTAAATTGTAAGGGGCAGAGCCTTAGGTATTCGTCAGTACAGAACGACCCATTTCACCACGTTGTGTCACTGTATGTTAGAGAGGGGTCTGAGAAGGAACAATGCCACTCGCTCAGCACTCGCCCCTTTTCCAGGCACTTCTCCCACTTCCGTATGGGACTGGTGCCTCTCTAGGTATTGCCCTGGCTGTCGTTCCCATAGAGGATTGGCCTGTGGACGTCCTAGGACCATGGAGGTCCTTTAAACAAGGTGAGGGACCCACAGTTTCTTCCTCTGTCCCAACCCCCACTGGTTTGCACAGTCAAAAGCAATGAGGTTTTGTTTTCCCCAGCGCTGGAGCCGTGAGCTGTTTGGTCTGATGCTAGGAGCATTCCCCAGGTGTCCCTCCAACTTTTTAAAACGTGTGACTGAGCTTCCTGCCAGCCTGCTGCTGCTGCAGCTGCTGCTGCCGCTGCCACCATACCATGTCCTCTGTACCCCGGCTCCACCCCTCCTATCTGTCTGAATGAGTATTTCTTCTTTATATATTTGTTGGACCTCATGCAACTCAATTTTCTGAAACTCCTGGTTGTCTCTAGTTTTGAGGTACAGTAGTCCCTCTCTATATTGCGGTTAACTTATCGCGGCCTCACTGTGTCGCGGGATTTTTAAAAATATTATATTTAATTATTTATCACGGATTTTTCCCTATATCATGGGATTTTGCGGTACTATATATGTATGTTGTTAAAGTTAGTAGGTTTAAGAGTGTAGAATATGTTTAAGAACATAAGTAGTGTTTACAAAATGTGGAAAAGGTTAATAAGGGAGTGGGAAAGGTTAATATTGGACTGGGAATGGTTTATAAGTGTATGGAAAGGGTTTATAAAGGCTTAAAATGTATATAAATACTAAAATAAATGTAAGGTTCCTGCTTCTCGGATTTTCACCTATCACGGTTAGGTCTAGAACATAATACCAGCGATAAGTGAGGGAATACTGTAGTTGTATTCCCTTTTAGTTGTGAAGGGAGACCCAGTGTGCCTATCTAGGCCTCTATCTTGGCTGGAAGTCTTGAATGAGCTTTTGTGGTCATTCAAGAAAGGCTCTCATCAGAGGCGGATTAAGGTTGGTTGAGGTCCTGGGCACAGAAGAAAATACTGGGCCCCTTAAAAAAGAGAGAGAAACGGGAAATAAAAATAGATGTTAACCGTATTTTATGCAGCGTAGTAATGAAACCAAAGTTGGTGTCATTGGAAAAAAGTGTAAAGTTGGGGTTTTGCGGGTCCCTTCAAGAGTTGGGGCCCAGGGGGCGTGCCCAGTGCTCTTGCCATTAAATCCACCTCTGGGTCTCGTTCCCCATTTTTGATCCCTATGCCTGGGGGAAGGTCAGTATTCAATTTCCTGTGACATTCAGCCAAGTGCCCTAATCACCTCCAAGGCCATTCTTACTTCCTCCAGTGGGAGACCCAAGTGTCCTTGATGGCAAGTGATCGATCATTCACTGGGGAACAGCAGCAGGAACAGACCATTGGGCTGTGAGGAGGCAGCACCAAAGCTGAATGGAGTTGCAGTGAGAGTGCAGTTGAAACTACCCAGGGATAGTTATGTGATTGCTTCTGAGCAAAAAGCATCATCAGGTTGTATTTCACATTCCTTCACCTCCTCCCAGCCCCAGAACCAGAGAAAAGGGATTAGTTAGACCAAGGCTAAGCTTATCAAGTCCCCAAGCTAATGCCTTAATAAAATATTTATTTTATATTAAATTGGGGCTTTTAGTCTTTTCCAGATTTGGAATAGAAGCATTTTCTGCTAAATGGTTTATTTAATTTGCCCATTAATTTTATGTAGTCCTTAACTTGAAGGTTGTCAGAATCATATGAAAAATGTGAAACTCATTAAGAAAGCATTGTCTCTTCCATTGACCTGCCCTCTCACCATCTCCTTCTGACTAGCTCTTGATTGTAGAGGAAAAAGAAGAGGCCTCAGGAAAGGAGTCTGGTTTCTTGGTGGCAACTCCCCTGCAAACTCCTAAAGTGGGGATTAAGGAAGAAAGCTCTTCACTACTGCCCAGGGCCCACCACTCAGACTAGAAACTGGAGGCAGCCGTCCATCTCGAGAGACGATGGTGTAGCTTCTTAAGAGTCTATCTGCACCGCCGAGAATGGAGTGACGCTGGAGTGTCCTCTCCAGTGAAGCTGAAGCTACAGAGCCTGGGCAGGGTGATATGGAGGATCTGCTGTTGCCCATGCAGCAGACCCCCCCTCTCTTCGCAGCTGAAGGGTCCAAGGGAAAGACGGAGTCAATACAGCTTGGCTTCAGGTGCGCCGCAGGAGTTGCCGGTGTTGACTACAATGTCAAACCGCCTTAGGGACTCCGGCTCCGGATTTTCTGTCGGGGTTTACTCCCTTAGCCTTTCCCCTGAAGAGGTATGCCGCAAGGCAGCGGAGGTTTTTTGGAGTCAGAGTTTTCCTTCTCTGATGTGCCCTGACTGGAAGATCGAACCAGCGACACTTAGCTCGCAGGCCGACGCTCAATCCACTGAGCCAAACCAGCCAGGGAGACTAGAAACTACTGAAGGAGTAAGTACCCTATTTGTGAAAAGAGCCATTTCATTCAGTCAGGAAATGGAGCCAGCCTCTGACCCTTAAGTTTAGTCTGAATCTCCAGCCTTTTAGCCAGATGCTTCTTCAGTTGATTCGCTTCCTTTGCCTCTTGTTTCCCCTTGTGGTGCCTTTGCAGAGGATTTGCTTTCATTGCCCTGGTGTGTAATATGACTAAAACAGACTCTGTTATAGGAGGGTCATGTGTCTATGGAGTCCTCAATATTACCTGGAAACTGAGGTTATCAGGGCCATCTATACAGTCCTCTTCATAGCTACAAATGAGAGAAGGGAGGATTAGAATGAACACAACCATGAGGTGGGAACACACACCACAGTTAATTCACACTTTATTTCCAGACTAAGGAATGACCGGTCACATGCCTGTTAGTCAGTTGTGGCCTTTTGCAGGTAATTGTTCAAAAACATGCTTATCAGTCTCCCACCCCTCAGAATTGTTCACTAGCTCCTAGACACCGCTGCTTGAAATAGGTAGCTTTTGTCATGACAGTCATAGTTTAAAGGTAAATGGTGCTAGAGCTAAATATTTTTCCTCCTGCTTTACTCTTCTGCTATGTTTAGATACCTGTTTTTCCCTTGAAGAACTTTTTCACAAGTCTGAGACTCCTTGTACAATAGTGAAGCAAATTCTGCTATAAATTATGATGGATAAAGCTCAGTGTTTCGTAGAGTCTTGGTTCATGCATTTCTTCTAAATCATCTTTTTCAAAGTCTGGGTCTTTGTTGGACAACTGCAGGGGAGCGAAGATGTTAATGGGCATATTCAGATCCCTTATACTAATTGTGTACCAAACATGTGTTGATTCTCAGGTTGCTTTTTCTGGGATGTTTCTGCTGGGGTGGGTGATGTCAGCTGCCTCAGAGGACTTTATGCTGTTAAGAGAAATCTATGTTCCTAAAAAGCAAAAACAAAACCAAAAAACAAAAAACCTCTATGTAAAAAATCTGCTACTTTAGGGATAAGATTAAACATAAGGGTAGATATTAAATCAGAAGTAAGGCCAGGTAATTAGTTGGCAAATATGAGAAAAATTGTAGTGGAACGTTAGTTTCTGAGAGTTTGTCATAAGTCTGATAAACAGGAAAGTGACTTGCAGTCATGTTTGGTATATTCGGTTGGGGGAGGGAGCAACCATTTCTTTTGAGTGTGGAATCAAATGGGATAAGGGATATAGGAAGTAATACGAAGAAGCAATAGCCTTTTCCTTCAAGCTTCAGGAAGTTACTTTGACCTAGAAGACCTTTGGTAATGATTGTTCAAGTTGTTGCTTTACTTGGCCTTCAAGATTGCAAAGTGCAGGGCTTTCAGGGGCTGGACAAATTCCCACTGCCTTGCACTTCCTGCGACTGCTTTTCTGTCTCAGCACTGACAGCCATGAGAAAGAAGATACTTCCCGACTACCACCCTCCATTCCTTTCTCCTGCACTATTCTGTTCTGAAACCTGGATGCCCTTAGCCTTTGATATTCTTAAGGAGATGTTGACAAAAATCTTCTTAGGACCTCTGTTCTCAGAGAATGTTCCCTTGTGTATTTTCCTGTGCAGTGAAAGGGAAGGAGAGAGAGGGGCAGGGTAGATTTTTCCATCCCATCCCTTGGTAACCTTACCAGCTCTAGAGCCTCAGAAACCTGGCTGGCTCCTTATTCTTGCTGAGTCCATGTGGGTGTGATCCTCTTTACTGTTGGCCTATTGTTTGCTACTCCATGACAGCCTGCTGTCCCTGCCTCATGCCCAAAAGGAAACCAGAGGATTTCCACTGGCCACCTGAGTCAGACTCTTCCATCTTTTCCCTTTCCTGAGCTTTTTTCCCCAATATATTTTCTCCAGTAGTCCAGTTAGCAACTATAGAATTAAATACAGAGGAAGAGGAAGCTCATTTTTTGAAGCAAAAGTATCTGAAACTATGCAGTGTGACAATAGGCCTTATTCCCAATTCTGTCTGCCTTGCTTTGGTTTTTCAACCAGCTCAATTTTTATATTCTTCAAGTTTCCATAGTCACACTGAGTTTTTCACTTACTACAGTAGCTGAGGTTTGTTACTTCACCCACAGAGTTCCATGAGCTCACTCACATGTTGTGGTTTTGATTCAGGGTTTGAATATAAAACAAAACAGGGCAGTCAGGGTTGGTCAATTCATTTTGCTTGGGCAATACACTAAACAGAGGTTTTTGACCTCTAGCATATAAATTAGCCTGGAGGTACACCACCCAACTTTAGTCATCACCCTCAAAATTTGTGGGGTAAGGCCTCTGATAACACAGCGAATGGGGACTTTGAGGTGTGGGAGGGGCTGCATCAAGGCAGGGGAGGAGCATCCACAGAAGGACTGCCCAGCAGCTGAAGCCTGGCTGAGGACACCCACCTCCAGTCCCTTTCTTGCATCCACTCTCTAGCCCATGGGGCCTGTTACTACGGTCCACCAGCCCCTAGGGAAAGCCAAGCAGAGCGTGGAGGGCCAGGACACATGGAGAAAATGGCTTGGGGAGTGGCAGTCCTCCAGGTCTCCTCTTCTTTTTTATGCATGCCCCAAGCAGCCAGGGTGACAACATGGTGACCAATTTTCACTCATTTAGCAGAGTGAAAGCACACAAAATGTAAGTGTATAATCTGAGGTACTCTCATCTAGAGGAGGAAACAGGACATTACAACTTGCTGTGATAAATACAATGATGAGGGAAAAGCAAGGTATGATGAGAGCACACTAAGCCAGTGTTGGGAGTCATGAAAGGTTTCCTAGAGAAAATTATTTTTATTCTTGAAGCAGTTGATTTGAAGTTAGCCAAAGATGGAGTGGAGAGAAGGATCTTCAGGCAAACAAAATAGCACATACTTACCTGGACTACCAAAAGAATGTGGATGGGTGTGTGTGTGTGTGTGTGTGTGTGTGGTGGGGGGGGTGTGGTTTGAGCTGTGATGAGGACTGGGGCTGGTGAGACCAGATCATAAAGGATCTTATAAGTAGAGTAACCATGCACGTAATATCCCAGCATACTTATTAGTAGTACCTCCTTTCACTCCTGAAAGTGTCCTGGTTTGGGTGATATGGTAACCCTATCATTTGGTAATTCTACTTGTAAGACATATTAAGAAGTTTGAATATTATCATGGGAGCAAAGACGAGCCAGTGAGGGTTTTAAGCAGGGTACTGACAGAATCAGATCCACACAGTTAAAATAATAGACTGGCAATAATGTGAAGCATAGATTGGGTGGGGGCAAGAGTGAAGGAAGGGAGACCAGGTAGTAAGCCATGCAATTGTCCAGGGTTGAGATGAGGTGGCCAAGAGAAGAGAAATGCTAGTGGAGGGACCAATATGCAATATATTTTGGAGGAAAATTCAACAGAACTTGGGGATGTGTTGATGTAGGGATTGAGAGAGAAGGAGGAATACACGACAACTTCCATTTTTCTGGCCTGAGTGCCTGATCGATGCTGGCTGATACTGTGGAATATTAGGGATGATGCTCAAGTTCAACTGAGAAACTACTAAATTTAAGTTGTCTAGCAGACCTCACCAGGAGGACTTAACCAGCAGCCGTTGCAGCCAGTGGAGAGATTGAGGTCATCAATACACTTTTGCAAACATACTCTCTCTAGATAGTCATGAAACAGTGAGGCTGTAAACTAGGCCCACCTTATGTATCCTGTATGTCTGAATCCAAAGTACAAGAAAAAATGAGAGAGGTTATAGAATGGGAGCAAAAATAGGGAAGAATAAAGAAAGGTAAAAAGGGTTTTAAATGCACAAGATGAAAATATGCATTATAGGTTACCTAAAGGAGAAAGATAACTAGAAGCCAACAAAGAACGCTGTAATGAGGGAGAGAAAGACAGAGAGAGAGAGGTGGGTCTTTAAAACTACAGACCATTTACAACAGCATTACAGAAAATTTGGAAAACGTGTAAAAAGTCTTAACGCATAATCTGCTACCCCTTCACAATGAGGATTATTTTGGTGCATTTGGAAGGTATGCATGAGTGAAGCAAGAGCAGCAGCAGAAGGTTAAGTAAAAAAAATCTACGTTAACAGTTTAACACGGTCCAAGCTCAGACTTGGAAGGCTACATCAGCAACCCAGATATGGAATGGCAATCAAGGCTTCGTTGAAAAGGGGGGGAAGGGCTTCAGAAAACAGAACAGGAAGTCCCTATGCCTTTGTTTAAATTAACATGTTTACTTTGAAATAAGTACAGATTTACATGCAGTTGTGAAAAATAATACACAGAGATCTCATATGCCCTTTACCCAGCTTCTTCCAATTGTAACATTTTGCAGAATCAATGCAGAACAGACAAGCAGTGCCATCACCACAAGTTGACCTTTGTATACCCACAGCCACTTCCTTCCTATGCCTGCCCCCTCTTTAACCCCTGACAATTACTAATCTGTTATTCATTTCCATAATTTTGCCATTTCAAGAATCATAGAACATGTAACCTTTGTGGACTGGCCTATATTTTCCCCCTCAGTCTAATTCTCTGAGATTCATCCAAGTTGCATACTCATATATTAGTATTTTGTTCCTTTCCAGTGAGTAGAATTTCATTGTATATATGTGCCAGTTTGTTTAACCATTCACCCATTGAAAGACATACATGTTTCCAGTTTTGGACTATCAAGAATAAAAATGCTATGAACATTGATGTACAGATTTTTGTGTAAACATAAGTTTTTAGTTGTCTGAGATAAATGCCCAAAAATGCACTTGCTGAGTTCTATAGTAGTTGCATGTTTAATTTTTTAAGAAACTGCCAAACTGGCTTTCACAGTGACCATCCTATTTTACATTTCCACTAGTAGAGAATTAATGAATGGTCCAGTTTCTCCCCATCCCCACCAGCCTCTGGTGGTGTCACTATTTCGTTCTTTGGGTTTTGTTGCAGCATCCTGATAGGTATGTAGTGATCTCTTGATGTGGTTTATTTGTATTTCCTAATGGCTGATGATATTGAACATTTTTTCATGTGCTTATTTGTAATTCTTGATATCTTCTTTGCTGAAGTGTGTGTCAAGTTTTTTTGGATCTTTTTTAAGCTTTCTGTTTTAGCTGGCTCCCTCTGACAGCACTCCAGCAAGGGAAGGTGGGATCAGGCACTACCTTATGACTACCAGTGTGGGGTTGTGGGGAGGACAAAGTACATGTCCCCACTCAGCCCTCATTGGCAACCAAATTAAGAACCTCCCTATTACTGCTAGGAAGGATGGGAGTTCCAGCCTTCACTAGGCCTCCACTGATACCTCCTTCCCAGGAGGAATAGGAGTTCCTCATTTACCGCTAAGCACAGGAACTCCCCTGACACCAAATGGTGGGGATGGTGTGGCTTCATTATTGCTGGGTGATGGTGAAAGTCTTAGCTCCCTATTAGACCTTCTGATGCCACCCAGCCAGGAAGGGAAGAGTCACCTTATAACTGCCTAGTAGGGGTAGAAGTCTGAGCTGGCCATGTGGTCTCCATTGACACCCCTAGAGGGGGGCCAAGATACAACTCAGCTGGGATGAAAGTCCCAGCTCCCTACTAGGCCTGCTCTGACACACACTGCAGGGGGCATAGACAGGAAGCTTGGGGGCAGGGTCTCCTTACAGCCTGAAATTGAAGTTTCTTCTCCCCTTTAGGGTCTTTGCTGGTGGGGATGGGGCCATTGTTTTTCCTGTTGTGTTTAGCTACAGTTGAGAGATTATTATCTATCATTTTCTTTCTTCCCAGGCTGCCCCTTTCCTAGACTTTTGCTGTTTTACTTTTTGTCTGCACCCATTGTTGTTTCCAGATTGTTGGCTTCTTTAGCCAAATCTGGAATATTATGAGGCAAAAAGAAAACCTGGGCAACTCACCACTATGGTGTTCCTTGAGTCTGAAAGCCCTAGTCGATCAGCCTTCTCTCTGCCTTTCATAGTCTTCTATGATTGTTTCATATATACTGTTCAGAGTTTTTGATAGTACTTAGCAGAAAGAATAGTCAAAGGTACATTTACTTCTTCCCAGACTCAAAACATTTTGTTGACATAAAATATATAAAAAAGTGCATATTATAATAATTTTACAGCTCAGTGAATTTTGACAAATTGAACATACCTAGACCTAGATCCAAAAACAATATTACCAGCACTCCAGAAGTCTTCTTTCACTCCTTGTCAGCCACAACTCTCCCCACTAGAGTAGCTCCTAATTGTGTGGCTCTTACCTGGCTGGCCTAGCAGAAGGGTGTTCAAACCTTGAGCTAGAGCCTGTGGTTTTTGTCAAATACATTTTATCAATTTGATTTCCTCACCTAGGCCCTTAGGTTTGAAAGTTCTTCACAAACCCAGGTTCGAATTTGGGCTCCATTACTTACCAAATGTGTGCAAGTAAATTGGATGTTTAGCTTAATTCCCCTAAAAAAAAGTGCAGTGTAGTGACTAAGAGCATGGGCTTTGAAGTCAAACCTGAGTTCAAATTATAGTTCTATCACTTTTCGCTATGTAGTCTAAGAAAGGGTGTCAATAGTACCAACCTTGTGGCACTGATGTTGTGAAGATTAAATGAAACAGCTCATGTGGACCTTTTAAGTGGTGCTGAGTACATAAGCCAACCCTCAATCAATGGTAGGTATTAACCCTTACTAGCATTAGGATGTTGTGAATATTAAATTATATAAAGTACCTGCTTCTGGCCAGGTAGCTCAGTTAGTTGGAGCATCATCCCATGCACCAAAGGGTTGTGTTTGATTCCCGGTCAGGGCACATACCTAGGTTGCAGATTCAATCCACAGTTGGGGCGCATATGGGAGGCAACCAATCCATGATTCTCTATCACATTGATGTTTTCCTCTCTCCCTTTCCCTCCCTATAAAAATTAATAAACAAATCCTCAGGTGAGAATTAAAAAATTATGTAAAGTACCTGATATAGTTCCTGGCATTCAATCTTTGTTCTCTTCTTTCCTCCCTGAAGGGGAACAAGAAAGAGTTGTATCAACTGTAACTTTGGCCTCATGGGTTGGAGGGAGGGAGAGAAAAGCTTCAGTGGGAGGAGTAGCTGTGCTGTAGTGTCCTTCTCAGGGCCTCCTAGGACTATGCATCATGCTCCCTTTGGACAGATTTCCTTCCCTTGCTTGGGAACAAGGTCAGCTCCCATTGTCTTCTTTCTTGCCCCTACTGAGGACTCTTATCATTGAAGGACTGCATGGAGCAGAAAGCAATGCTGATGGGAAATCCAGCTGTTCTTCATAAACTGAGCTCTACCTGCCCCCAGCTCTAACACTATTCTACTTCCCTCTTAGTTTGGTGGAGTAAAGTCCCTGGAGAGTCCTAGGCTAGTACAATTCCATGCTCTAGTTTGATCCCTCTGAGTCCTTTCCTCTTTCTGGCAAATGGTATCAGCTGCCTTTTCCCACATTTGCCTCAGTGAAACCCCAAGGTGGCTCCCAATACCCAAATTTGGGGGTTACGGGGAGAGTTGGTCACTAAATATCAAAAGTGCAGTTTGACATAAACTTCATCTTTAAACTATGTTGCTAAACATTTTTGTGAGGAGGAAAGAATATCTTGAAGTTAAGCAGCATTATAGCTTCCTAAAGTTTGGGGGTTGGTTGGCTACTCTCAGAGTGTAATTTATGAACTCACAACCTACCTTGTTCCACTGCTGAGAAATTTGCTATAGCCTTTAGACTTATGGTGTTGCCCTTCCATATGCAGACAGAAGAGGGCCTTGTTAGAACAAACGCAATGTCATGGCAAATACATGGGAAGAGAAGTTTGCCGAGGTTCTAGAGGCTCATTGCCAAGGTTCTAGAGGCTCAGTAAAATTTTGATTAACAGAAATGTGTGCAAGTAAATTGGATGTTCAGCTTAATTCCCTAAAAAAAAAAACAAAAAAAAACAACAACATTATTTTCTACATATTTGCCAATGATACCTCAGACAAGGGATTGATCTCCAAAATATACAAAGAGCTTGTACATCTCAACACCAAGAAGACAGACAACCCAATTTAAAAATGGGCAAAGGAACTGAACAAACACTTCTCCAAAGAGGACATACAGAGGGTTCATAGGCATATGAAAGAGCATTCAACATCACTAGCCATCCGAGAGATGCAAATAAAAACCACAATGAGATACCACTTCACACCATTCAGAATGGCCATCATCAACAAATCAACAAACATCAAGTGCTGGTGAGGATGCGGAGAAACGGGAACCCTACTGCACTGTTGGTGGGAATGCAGACTGGTGCAGCCACTATGGAAAACACTACGGAACTTCCTCAAAAAACTAAAACTGGAACTGCCTTTTGAACCAGCGATTTCACTGCTAGGATTATACCTGAAGAGTCCTGACACACCAATTCAAAAGAACTTATGCACCCCTATGTTCATAGCAGTGCTATTTACAATAGTGAAGTGCTGGAAACAGCCTACGTGTCCATCTGTAGATGAGTGGATCAAAAAACTGTGGTACATTACACAATGGAATACTATGCAGCAGAAAGAAAAAAGGAACTCCTACCATTTGCGATAACAGGGATGGAACTAGAGAGAATTATGCTTAGCAAAATAAGTCAGGCAATGAAAGAAAAATAGCATGTGATATCACCTAATACAGGAAACTAATGAACAGCACAAACAAATGAGCAAAATTGAACCAGAGGCATGTAAACAGGGAACAGACTAATGGGGGGGGGGAGAAAAAGGGGGTAAGTAGGGGAAGGGTTTAGTAAAGGAACTAATATAAATAACCCATGGACATGTACAAAGAGGTGGGGATTGACTATAGGAGAAGGGGTGGGCTGGGTGGGGGTGAGAAATGGGGGAAAAATTGGGGCAACTGTAATAGAAAAACAATAAACTCAAAAATGTAAGAAAAAAGATTTTCTAAATTAATAGGGTGGGTAAGCAGAACTTCTAATTGTTCCACTCCTTGTGGTTGAAACTTCATCCAAAATTCCCAAGTCATCTTCACTGCCTCAACTAGTAATAGGGATCTTGGATAGGGTCATCAGATTTAGAAAATAAAAATACATGGTGTCAAATAAGAACACTGCACATTACATATTTTTAAAAATAAGACAGATGGAGAGAGGAAGGCAGACCACCTAGGGTTCTAAGGGTCTGAGAAACAGCATAGCAATGAGTTCCCTGCATCTTCTTTTTGCCTTGTTTATCCTGGACTGGGTGCTGGAGAGGCAAGCCACCCAGAAATGCCAATGGGCACAGACAAAGAGGCCCTAACAAAATACACCTCTCTCTAGGCAAAGGAGCAGGAAAAAGACAGCTTTGAAAGATAGAAAACTTAGTCCTGGCTGGGGTGGCTCAGTGGATTGAGTGCCAGCCTGTGAAGCAAAGGATCATCGGTTTGATTCCTGGTTAGGGCACATGCATGGGTAGTGGGCCAGGTCTCTGGTTGGGGGCGTGCGAGAGGCAACCACACATTGATGTTTCTCTCCCTCTCTTTCTCCCTCCCTTCCCTCCTCTCTAAGAATAAAGTAAATAAAATCTTTTTTTTAAAAGAAAACTTATAGACAGTTATCACTTTATGGCAACCAAAAACCACAAAGAAAACCTGCCATGCCTGCCCCATGCCAACAAAGGTCTAGTGGGAAGCTACAATGTCCACTTTGCACCAGGCTGTAAGGAAGTCCCCAGAACCCCCACTAGGGTGGTTTCAGAAAAGGCCCAACATGGGGCTTGGGCTTTCATCACCAATAACTAGTAAAGAGGATTCTCACCTCATAGTGCCAGTGGAGACATCTTACTCCCCTCTCAGTGGGGGCCTGGTGGGGAGCCTGAACTCTCACCCTTGCTCAGCCTCCGGGTGTCAACCAAGGCTGAGCAGGGACTCTTGACTTCCATCTCATATGGCTGTTATCAGACCATGTCTTCCTTCTCTCCTACCAGCAGAGTATCTGAGAAGGTTGGCTAAAACAGAAGGTTTAAAGAAGATTCAGATTCTCATAATACCCCAAATATTCAAGCTGCAATAAAAAATTACTCTTCTTTCCAAGAGCCAGGAAGACCTCAAGTTGATTGAGAAAAAGATCATCAATAGATGCCAACACCAGGCTAGCAGATGCTAGAATTATCTGACAAAGATTTTAAAGCTGCCATCACCATAAAAATGCTTCAATGAGCAAATACAAACAAGCTTGAAACAAAAGTAAAAATCAAAAGTTTCAGCATAGAAATTGAGATATAAAGAGACAGTTGGAAATTTTAGAACTGAAAAATACAAAAACTCAATGGATGACCTAAACATCAGAGTGGAGGGGTGAGAGGAAAGTGTCAGTGAACTTAAAACAATAGACATGACCCATTCTGAATGGTAAGAGAAAGTAGGTGGGAAGGAAAAAAAAATCAGAATCTCAGGGACTTGTACAACTGTAACAAAAGAAAGGGGGGAGAAAGAGGATGGGACTTAAAAGGCAGCAGAAAAAATAATGGCTAAAAGAATTTCTAAATTTTGCAAAAGACATAAACCAACAGATTCAAGAAACTGAGTAAACCCTGAACAGGATAAACCCAAAAATAATCCACACCAAAATACACCACAGTCACACTTCTAAAAACCAAAGAGAAAATGTCTTAAAAGCAAGGAAACAGAAATGACAACTAACCTATAGGGAAAAAAAATGTAAATGACAGCATGACAGCAGATTTCTCATCAGAACCATGGGGGCCAGAAAGGAATGCTGAAAGAAAAGAACTATCAACCTAGAATCCAGTGAAAGTAACCTTAAGGAATGAAGGAAGAAGAATCAAGACATTCTTAGATAAAGGAAAATTAAGGACTATCTGTCATCAGCTACCTACTCTGAAAGCATAGCTAAAGGAAGTTCTCTATGCAAACAAGAATTGATAAAAGAAGGTGTCAAATCTCAGAAAAGAGGAAAGGAATCCCAGCCAAGATGGAGGCCTAGAAAGACACACTGCAATTCCCTTCACAACAAAGAAGGACTACAACTATCTCAAAACTAGAGACAACTAGAAGTTCCAGAAAATTGAGCTGCATGGAAGTCCAGCAAATGAAGATATAAAGAAAAAATACTCATCCAGATAGGTAGGAGGGGCGGAGCCGGGGGGTGGGGGGGAGAGGACATGGTGTGGTGGCAGTGGCTGTGGCTGGCCAGTGGAAAGTGCAGTACACATTAAAGTAGGAAGGGACACCTGGGTAGTGCTCCCAGCACCAGACCAGACCAAACAGCTCATGGTTCCAACGCCAGTGAAAATAAAGCCTCATGGCTTCTGACTGTGAAAATAAGTGAGGGTTGGGGCAGAGGAAGAAACTGCCAGTCTTTCAGCAGAGTCTGCTTGTTTAAAGGGCCCCCACAGTCCTAGGATGTCCTCAGACCCACCACTCTGGAAACAACAGCCAGGGCAACAGCTTGAGGGGTGCCAGTCCCATACAGGAAGCAGGAGAAGTGCCTGGAAAAGGGTCAAGTGCTGAGCAACTGGCATAGTTCCCTCTCAGACCACTCCCCCACATACAGCACCACAACATGGTGAAACTGGTCCCCCCATAATGATGAATACCTAAGGCCTCTGCCCCCTTACAGCATAACAGGTGCAACAGCTCTACCTAAGACACAGAGGCAAACAAACACAGGAGCCTGTCAAGATGAGGAGACAGAGAAGTATGGCCCAAAAGTGTGAATGGATCAAGATTCCAGTGGAAGAACTAAGCGACAAGGAGATAGCCAATTTAACAGATGCAGAACTCAAAACACTGGTGATAAAGATGCTCACAGACTTGACAGATATGCTTGAGTACAACAAACACGTAAGGCAAGAAGTGAAGGCTATGCTAAGTGAAACGAAGGAAAATCCGCACAAAACCAATGGTAAAGGGAAGGTAACCGGAGTTCAAATCAGTTATTTGGAACGTAAGGAAGAAATAAACAGTCAACGAGTACAGAATGAGGAGACAAAATTGAAAAAAATGAGGAGAGGCTTAGGAACCTCTGGGACAACTTTAAACATGCTAACATCTGAATCGTAAGAGTGCCAGAAGGAGAAGAGGAAGAGCAAGATATTGAAAGCTTATATGAAAATATAATGAAGGACAACTTCCCCAATTTGGCGAAGGAAATAGACATACAAGTCCAAGAAGTACACAGAGTCCCCAAAAAGCTAGACCCAACGAGGACTACACCAAGGCACATCAAAATTAAAATGCCAAAGATAAAGATAAAGAGAGAATCTTAAAAGCAGCAAGAAAAAAGCAGAGAGTTACCTTCAAAGGGGTTCTTATAAGACTATCAGTGAATTTTTCAAAAGAAACTTTGCAGGCTAGAAGGGACTGGCAAGAAGTATTCAATGTGATGAAAAGCAAGGACCTACAACCAGGATTACTCCATTCAGAAAGCTATCATTTAGAATGGAAGGGCAGATAAAGTGCTTCCCAAACAAGGTAAAGCTAAAGAAGTTCATCATCACCAAGCCATTATTATATGAAATGTTAAAGGGACTTATTTAAGAAAAAGAAGATCAAAACTATGAACATTGAAATGACAACGAACTCACAACTATCAACACCTGAATCTAAAAAATGAAAACAAAATCCAACTAAGCAAACCAGGATAGGAACAGAATCATGGGTATGAGGATCATTTGGAGGGTTATCAGCTGGGAAGGGGTAGGGGAGAAATGGGGAAATGGTGCAAGGATTAAGAAGCATAATTGGTTGGTACAAAATAGACAGGGGTAAGTTAAGAATGACATAGGAAAAGGTGAAGTCAAAGAACTTATATGCATTACCCATGGACATGAACTAAGGGGCGTGGGATTGCTGGAGGGTAGGGGGTACTGAGTAGAGAGGAGCAAAGGGAAAATAAATTGGGACAACTGTAACAACATAATCAATAAAATATACTTAAAAAAGACATCCTACTCAAACCAGGGAAAATATGTTATGGGTGATATGAATAAAGTATCATTTTTCAAGCCAACTTTTGAAGGATACCTATAAAAAAGAGAAAACATGGTAAACTACAATATGGCTAATACAAGAGACTTTCCGTCTCTTGAGTTTTATAAATTATATTTGATGGTTAAAGCAAAACTTATTGTCCTGTCTGTTGTAGTTCTCAATGTTTATAGAAGAAGTATTTAAGATAATTATATACTTGTAAATTATACTTAAATAAAGTCAGAAAAAAATTTAAGAATACTAGAAAAAGGTTTTATTATAAATGAGGGTGTGTAAAGGGACATGAAGAGAGATAAGATTTCTACACTTCACTCGAACTGGTACAATATCAACACCAATAGACTGTGACAAATTATGTATATATTATATATTGTCTAGAGCAACCACTAGAAAAGTTATACAATGAGTTATGAAAACACCCCAAAGCACTATAGATAATGAAAACAGAATTCTAAAAATGCTACAAGTAACCCACAGGAAGTTAGGAAAAAGGAGAACAAAGAAACAAAAACTAGAACAAACAGGAAGCAAACAATGAAATGGTGGTCTTGATCTCCAGCACATCTAGCAACTAATTACATTTGATGAATAAAGTGTAAATGCAGCAATTAAAAATCTTAGATTGGCACAGTGGATCAAAAAACATGAAAAAATACTGGCTGGATACTAACTAGGCTTCATCGTCATCGGCAGCCGTCCGTCTCGAGAGACGATGGTGTAGCTTCTTAAGAGTCTATCTGCACCGCCGAGAATGGTTGTGCAGTCCGACTCGGGAGTGACACGGTATCTGTCTCCTCCCGTGTTGAATCGACATCTTGCGAAGATGCTGGAGTGTCCTCTCCAGTGAAGCTGAAGCTACAGAGCCTGGGCAGGGTGATATGGAGGGTCTGCTGTTGCCCATGCAGCAGATACCCCCTCTCTTCGCAGCTGAAGGGTCCAAGGGAAAGACGCAGTCAATACAGCTTGGTTTCAGGTGCGCCGCAGGAGTTGCTTACTGTGGTGATTATTTCACAATATATACACACATCAAATTATTATATTGTATACCTGAAGCTAATATAATGTTATATGTCAATTATATCTCAATTTTTAAAATGTATTTTATTGATTATATTATTACAATAGTTCCAACTTTCTCCCCTTTATTCCCCTCCACCCAGCATCTCCCTCGCCCAGCAATCCCCCCCCCAAGTCCATACCCATGGTTCTTACATACAAGCTTTCCCGCTTCACCCTTTCATATATTCTTCTTCTTCTTCTCTCTTTTTTTTTTAGTAAATATGTCATTAATTATTTTAACAATAAAAAATAACTATCCCTCCCTCTCAAATATTAAGACCCTTTGTAATCTTGTAAAGGACAATGGGCGAAGGTCTCAAGCTCCTCTAGCTGCTTCAAGCTGGACATGGTCGTCGTCCTACCTACCCTTGGGTCCAGAAATCCCTATTAATAGTGGGGGTGTGGAGGGGAGGGTGGCCTTCCCACATGGGGAAGGATCGTGCAGACTCCAGGTCAGTTGGTGGTCTCTGGACAACAGTGTGCTTGGTTTAACAGGCTGGCATCCTTGTTGTGTTCTGGGGGCAACAGATTTGGCAAAAAAGGATTAAAAGACATCATTCAATCCATAACCACTAGATGACAAAAGGCAGGGACTAGTTTTTGAATTTTCCACATTAGGGAAAAAAAAAGAGAGAAAAAGAAAAAAGGGCTTCTCTGGAGGAAGGTGTGCTAGGCACATCTCACCTGTCCAAAACCCTTTTGCCCACCATACTTAGTTTGGGCTGAGGGAAATAGTTTAGGTTTCCCCCCTCTCAGATCTCTGGGTCCTTTCTGTCCAAGCCATTAGGATAGAAAAGAGAAACCAGTTTTAAAGTGAAGCCCACAGACAACCCCATTCTTCACCAACCCAGCCATTTAGTTTAGCCAAACCATTGAGTCTCAGGAGGCAGCGCTGCAGAGAGGATTAAGTGAGGCTTATACGTACAGACAATCACTCAGGTAATGCGGTCATAGGCTTATGCCCTTTGAAAACAGAAAACACATGTTAATTTATGTAACATAACCCACAAACAAGTCTCTCAATCTGTAAGACTGTCTTATTGGGAAGACATCCAGTTGCAAGGCACTTGACATTCTACTTGCCTGCAACTTGAATATCTTTGATGATATCACAGACATGGTTTAATTTTCAAGTGAAACCATATTTTAAATGAAAAGAAACTTTTAAGATGGTTAGTTGCACTACTTTATAGTCTACCACTGATCATTGTGATTTTCCTTGAATAATGATTTTTCTCCCTAAGATTACCCTCCATGTCATTAAAGGGACTGCATTAAGTCCATTTTTTAATTTATCCCGTTCATTTGCATAAACACAAGAAGAGCAGCAAATGATCACTTATGATCTTTAGTTCCGCTTTGCTGGAACTTACCCAAGGAACATTTAGGGTGACCCTCAGTCTGCTCTTCAGGGCACAGAAGCTGGGCCACATACCTGGCATTCATCCTTGCCTGTACACACCTGTCCTTTCCAAGTCTTTCTGGTTTTTCATTGTGCCTTAAGGTCCCTTCTAGCCATCTTTCAGGAAAACAACCTTCATTCCTTCCTTGGAAAGATTGCCGTGGACCATGCATCCAACCAAGGTACCAGGCCTTTTATCTCATGGGCTTTTATTACCTTTGAAAGTCAATCCCAGTTCCTCGCGGCTTTTTGGTAACAACCACAGCCCAAGCATGTCTCCTTTAGGCATGACATTCCAGTCAAAGTCTTAGTCAAAAAAATCTCTATTAACAACTGGTCTTATTAGTTTTATGCAAAGAAACTTATATTATTACTTACTTGTTTAGAATGCCAAACTCTGGAGGGCTCAGACAGGGAGAAAAATATACAACGTGAAGGAAAATCTTTGTCCTAATATTCACTGAACTGGCATTTCCATTCTTCATATTTTCATTTTTCCCCCACTAAAAAAATTTTTTGTTTTTTTTTCCATTACAGTTGTCTCACTTTTCCCCCCCTCTTACTTCCCTGCATCCTGTCCTTCCTTCCCTCACATTCAGTCCCCACTCAGTTGCCCACGTCTGTGGGTCATTTATACATGTTCTTTGACTTGACCCTTCCCCTTCTTACTCCCTTCTCTCCCTTCCATGTCCCCCCTTGTTACTGTTAGTCTACTCCTTGTTTACATACCTCTGGTTCAATTTTGCTCATTTGTTTGTGTTGTTCATTAGTTTCCTGTAATAGGTGACAGCATAAGGTATTTTTCTTTCATTGCCTGGCTTATTTCACTAAGCATAATTCTCTCTGGTTCAATCCATGTTGTTGCAAATGGTAGAAGTTCCTCCTTTCTTTCTGCTACATAGTACTCCATTGTGTAAATGTACCACAGTTTTTTGATCCACTCATCTACAGATGGGCATTCAGGTTGTTTCCAGCACTTGGCTATTGTAAATAGTGCTGCTATGAACATTGGAGTGCATCGGTTCTTTTGAATTGGAGTTTAAGGATTTTTTGGATATAATCCTAGCAATGGAATTGCTGGTTCAAAAGGCAGTTCCATTTTTAGTTTTTTTGAGGAAATTCCAAACTGTTTTCCATAGTGGCTGCACCAGTCTGCATTCCCACCAGCAATGGACCAGGGTTGCCATTTCTCTGCATCCTCTCCACCACAGGTTGGTTGTTGATTTGTTGACGATGGCCATTCTGACTGGTGTGAGGTGGTATCTCATTGTGGTTTATATTTGCATCTCTCTGATGGCTAGTGATGTTGAGCATTCCTTCATATGTCTATGGGCCCTCTGTATGTCTTCTTTGGAGAAATGTTTGTTCAGGTCCTTTGCCCATTTTTTAATTGGGTTGTCTGTCTTCTTGGTGTTGAGTCATATGAGTTCTTTATATATTTTGGAGATCAGTCCCTTGTCTCAGGTGTCATTGGTGAATATATTTTCCCATATGGTTGGTTTCCTTTTCATTTGGCTGATGTTTTCTTTAGCTGAGCAGAAACTTTTTAGTTTGATGTAGTCCCATTTGTTTATTCTTTCCTTTATTTCCCTTGCCTTAGGAGATATATCAGTGAAAATGTTGCTACGTGGGATATCTGAAATTTTCCTGCTTATTTTTTCCTATAGGATTTTTATGGTATCACAGCTTACATTTAAATCTTTGATCCATTTTGAGTTTATTCTGGTGTATGGTGTAAGTTGGTGGTCTAGTTTCATTTTTTTTGCATGTCCCTGTCCAGTTCTCCCAACACCATTTGTTGAAGAGGCTCTTTTCACTCTATTTGATGTTCGTTCCCCCTTTGTCAAATATTAGTTGACCATACGAACCTGGGTTTATTTCTGGGCTGTCAATTCTGTTCCATTGATCTATATGTCTGTTTTTATGCCAGTACCAGACTGTTTTGATTACCGTGGCCTTGTAGTATAGTTTGATATCAGGTATTGTGATCCCTCCTACTCTGTTCTTCCTCAAAATTGCTGTGGCTATTCAGGCTCTTTTTTGGTTACATATAAATTTTTGAAGTATTTGTTCTAGTCTGTGAAATACGTTGCTGGTATTTTAATAGGGATTGTATTAAATCTATAAATTGCTTTGGGTAGTATGGACATTTTAATGATGTTGATTCTTCCCATCCATGAGCATGGTATATGCTTACATTTATTTGTATCTTCTTTAATTTCTTTCTTCAGTGTTATGTAGTTTTCTGGGTACAGGTCTTTTACCTCCTTGGTTAAGTTTATTCCTAGGTATTTTATTTTTCTTGTTGCAATGGTAAATGGGATTTTTCTTTCAGTTTCTATCTTCGACTTTTTATTGTTGGTGTATAAAAATGCCTTCAATTTCTTAATATTGACTTTGTATCCTGCTATTTTGCTGAATTCACTTATTAGGTTGAGTAGTTTTTTTGTGGAGTCTATAGGGTTTTCTATGTGCACTATCATGTCATCTGCGAATAATGATAGTTTTACTTCCTCTTTTCCAATTGGGATGCCTTTCATTTCTCTTTCTTGTCTGATTGCTGTGGCTAGAACTACCAAGACTATGTTGAATAGGAGTGGGGAGAGCAGACATCCTTGTCTTGTTCCTGATCTCAGGGGGAATGCTCTCAGTTTTTGCCCATTGAGTATGATGTTGGCTTCAGGTTTCTCGTATATGGCCTTTATTATGTTGAGGTATGCTCCCTCTATTCCCATTTTGCTGAGAGTTTTTATCATAAATGGGTGTTGTACTTTATCAAATGCTTTTTCTGCATCTATTGTTATGATCATGTGGTTTTTGTCTTTCATTTTGTTTATGTGTTGTATTACGTTTATTGATTTGCGAATATTAAACCATCCTTGCATCCCTGGGATGATTCCCACTTGATCATGATGTATGATCTTTCTAATGTGTTGCTGGATCCGGTTTGCCAATATTTTGTTGAGGATTTTAGCATCTATGTTCATCAGCGATATTGGCCTGTAGTTTTCTTTCTTTGTTGTGTCTTGACCTGGTTTTGGAATTAGGGTTATACTGGCCTCATAGAACGAGTTTGGGAGTGTTCCCTCTTCTTGTATCTTTTGGAATAGTCTGAGGCGGATAGGAGTTAGTTCTTTCCTAAATGTTTTGTAGAATTCACTTGTGAAGCCATCCGGTCCAGGGCTTTTGTGTGCTGGGAGTTTTTTGATTACTGCTTCAATTTCACTAGCTGTTATTGGTCTATTCAGACTTTCTGCTTCCTCTTGATTCAGTTTGGGAAGACTATAGGTTTCCAGGAATTTATCCATTTCCTCTAGGTTGTCAAATTTCTTGCCATACAGTTGTTTGTAATAATTTCTTACAATCCTTTGTATTTCTGTTGTATCAGTTGTGATTTCTCCTCTTTCGTTTCTGATTTTATTTATTTGGGTCCTCTATCTTTTTTTCTTGATGAGCCTGGTTAAAGGCTTGTCAATATTGTTTATCTTTTCAAAGAACCAGCTCCTACTTTGTTGATCTTTTGAAATGTTAGTTTAGTCTCTATGTCATTTAATTCTGCTCAGATCTTGATGATTTTCTTCCTTCTACTTGATCCGGGCTTTGCTTGTTGTTCTTCCTCTAGTTCTTGTAGCTGTAGGGTTAAATTTTTTATTAGAGACTCTTTTAGCTTTTTTAGATAGACTTGTATTTCTATGAACTTTCCTCTCAGGACTGCTTTCGCTGTATCCCATAGGTTTTGGGTTGTTGTGTGTTCATTATCATTAGTTTCCAGAAACTTTTTGATTTCTTCCTTGATGTCTTTGTTAACCCATTCATTATTTAATAGCATGTTACTCATTCTCCATGAGTTTGAATGTTTTTGAGTTTTTTCCTTGAGGTTGATTTCCAATTTATGCCATTGTGATCTAAGAAGATGCTTGATATAATTTCAATTTTCTTGAATTTGTTCAGGCTTGTTTTGTGTCCTACCATGTGGTCTATCTTTGAAAATGTCCCATGTGCACTTGAGAAGAATGTATATTTTGCTTCTTTGGGGTGAAAACTTCTATATATATCGACTAAGTCCATTTGATCTAGAGTGTTGTTCAGTGCCTCAATATCTTTGGTGTTTCTTTGCTTCAAAGATCTGTCCATTGTTGACAATGGGGTGTTAAAGTCCCCTACTATGAGTTTGTTGCTGTCTCTATCTTTCTTGGAGTCTTTCAAAATTTTTCTTATATATTTGGGTGCTCCTAAGTTGGGTGCATATATATTTATAAGGGTTATATCTTCTTGATGAATTTTTCCCTTAAGTATTATGAAGTGCCCTTCTTTGTCTTTTTTTATGGACTTTGCTGTGAAATCTGTTTTGTCTGATATAAGTATTGCTACCCCAGCTTTTTTTCATCTCCATTTGCTTGAAATACATTTTTCCATCCCTTTATTTTCAGTCTGTGTAGATCTTTTGTTCTAAGGTGGGTCTCTTGTAGACAGCATATATGTGGGTCATTCTTTCTAATCCATTCAGCTACCCTATGTCTTTTAATTGGAGCGTTTAATCCATTTACGTTTAAGGTTATTACTGATAAGTACTTATTCATTGTCATTTTTCCCCCTTGTACTTGTGTTCTTCTCTGTCTCTCTCTGTTTCTTTATCTTCTTAAAGCAGACCCTTTAGCATCTCTTGCTTTGCTGGTTTGGTGGAGATGTATTCTTTTAGCCTTCTTTTGTCTTGGAAGCTCCTTATTTCACACTCCATTTTGAATGAGAGCTTTGCTGTGTAGAGTATTGTAGTTTGTAGGCCTTTGTTTTTCATTGCTTGGATTATTTTTTGCCATTTCCTTCTGGCTTGTAGTGTTTCTGCTGAGAAATCTGAGGATAGCCTTATTGGAGCTCCCTTGTATGTTATTAGTTGTTTCTCTCTTGCTGCTTTTAGGATTCTCTCTTTGTCTTTGAATGTTGCCATTTTAATGATCATGTGTCTTGAAGTGGGCCTGTTGGGGTTCATCTTCATTGGGACCCTCTGTGCTTCCTGGACTTGCGTGACTCTTCCTCTCCTCATGTTAGGAAAGTTTTATGTCATTAGGTTTTCAAAGAGGTTTTCTATCCCTTGCTCCTCTTCTTCTCCTTCTGGAATTCCTATGATATGGATATTATTACGTTTCATGTTGTCCTGCAGCTGTCTTAGAACCTCTTCAGTCTTGTTCAGTCTTTTTTCATTTTGTTGCATTGTCTGGGAGTTTTTGTTTACGTTGTCCTCCAGCTCGCTGATCCGATCTTCTGCTTCCTCTAGCCTGCTTTTAATTCCTTCTACTGTGTTCTTCAATTCAGAGATCGTATTCTTCATTTCTTCCTGGCTCTTATTAATAGCTTCCATGTCCTTTTTCATGCTCGTGTAATTCTCTGTAAGTTCCTTGTATTTTTTCTGGAGTTCCTTGTAGTTTTCCTGGAGTTCTTTGTAGTTTCCGCTAAGCTCATTGAGCTTCTCCATAATCCATGCTTTCAATTCCATATCTGATATTTTGCTCCCTTCTATTTCATTTAGCACTCTTTCTGGGGATTCTACCTTTCCTTTCGATGAGGGGTTGTTTCTCTGTCTCCCCATTTTTGTGACTCCTATTTTTTGTTGGTGCTTCATAGAATGATTTGCACTTCCTGGATCTGCCTCTGGTAGCATCAGATTATGTACCAGACTGGCCCTAGGCAGCCTATTGGAGACTTTCAGGGATCTACTGCCTTTGTCTGTCTTCTTTAATTGTTAATCTACTCAATATGTGATTAGCCATCAGGCTTAAGGACTGTGGGTGTGGCAGCTTAATTCCTGTAGGCAGGGCTTTTATTTCCCCTTAGTCTGACGCCACTTGGAGGTGAATGGTCTGCCTGCTGTACTGGGGCTGAGTCAGCACTGGCTGGTCCTGGGAGGAGGTTAGTGTAGCTTCCACTTACTCCTCCGCCATCTTGGATCTCCGTCTGTGTTGTCCTTGATGTTATTTCTTTAATCTGTCTGGTTGTATTTCAGCTACTCTTTGGTGGTTTTTTTCTCTGATTAGCTGATTGAGAGTCACTCTGCCCACCTTGTCTTGAGATCTTTTGTGGAGGTGCTGCTAAAACATAATCACACAACCCAGGCAAGAAACCCACACCCTCCAATATCTCCCCCAACTACAATCTCACTATAGGTTGCAAATGAGCCCATATTAATATACTTGTGGAGATATTGGGACTCTTATTTCGTAGGAGAAACAGATAGGAGTTGTTTTAAATGAAGGAAGGGTAATTTTTGAGCAGAAAGTTGATAGGGTAATAATATTAGCAATTAGGATCAAGGTTATGTCAGACACCAATTAACATTTGCACCGTATGTTTGAAAAGGAGGAGAGGGTTACAGTGTGTAGTGAGAAAGTGGAAGTGTGTAGTATTAGGATTATATAATCTGTATATGCTATATGTTTAGTGTGGAAGGGAGGATAGGCACAACAGACATCCAGGCAGACAGACAGACAGAAATTGAAGCAGAGAGTTGAGGAGGTTAGAAGGTAGGAAACAGATTGAGAAAGAATTTTTCAAGAATAATAATACAGAGTAGAAAATAGCAAGACAGGAAGGGAGAGAGGAAAGAGAGAGAGAAAGTAGAGAAGAGAAGGGTAGGAGAGAGAATGAAAGAAGAAGGGGAGGGAGAAGAGGGGGGACCAGATAAAAATTTTAAAATATATATATATATTATTTAAAAAATTAGGAGATTAAAACATGATATAAAATAGCAAGATAGAGAGAATATATAGGGAGAAGAATAAGAGATGGGAAAGCAAGAAGATGGGGGAGGGAAAGAACACAGGGGAGGGAAGGAAATCAAGAGGAAGAGGAGATATTAGGGAGGGAAAGATTGAAATTGAAGAGTTGACAAAAGATAGGATGAAGAAGAGAAATACAAGAGGGAGAGAAAGAAGTGAGGGGATGGGGTGGAAATAGAGAAGGGTTAAGAAGGGGAGGGTGAAGGGGGAGGGGAATAGATTAGAATTAAAATTTAACTATTAAAAGATTAGAATATAAAGTGGAATAGGGAGAGAGAATGAAAGAGAGAGAATATTTATAGGGAGAGAAAGAAAATAAGGGCAAGGGAGGGAAGAAAAACTAATGTAGACTGAAGGGGGACAAAATAAAGAAAGAAATTTAATAAAATTGAAAATGCTTAGCGCAGAGAAAGGAGAGAGAGAGAAAGGAAACTGAGGGAGGACAAGGATAAGGGGGAGGGAAGGGGATTAGAAGAAGGGAATAGGAAGGAAAGGGAGAGAACTTAAAATTAAAAAATTAACAAAGAAGAGAAAAAAAACAAAAAAAATTAAAGAATAGGATGAAGGGGAGACATGCTAAGGGGAGAGAAGTGAGGGAAGAGGAGGGGAGAAAAGGAGAGAGAATAAGCAAGGGCGGGAGGGGCAGTTAGAGAGAGAGTGAGAAATAAAAGAATGAGAGGATTTTAACTCAATTCAACTTTTAGGCACAGTCTCTGGGTATTTTTGATTTGTTTGTTTTTTGTTTTTCCTTCCTTCCTTCCTGAGTCCGCCCCTATTCAAAATTCCTTGGGTTTCCAATCTTTTCTGGTTGGTTGGCTGGCTGTGGGAAGGTCCTGCTTGATTCTGGGATTGCTAGTCTTTTATTCGTGGGCCTACCGCCGCTCTGCTGTGAGCTGCGTTTAGTTGTCCCCTCCTGTGGCACCCTCAGCCCTCCTCAGGCTTGTCTAGCTACTCCTTCCCACTGTTGATCCAGCCTGTGCCTGCCAGCAATCCCCGCCCTGCCTCCAGTCATGTCTCTATTCTCAGGCTACAGCTTCTGCTCTTCCCTGTCTATATGCCTGCGCACCCTACCTCTCTCCCTGTCTCAAGACCATCCCTTTGTTCTGCAGGACTCTGGCACAGTCGGTCAAAGCGCCGGGCCCAGTGGCCCTCTCCTGCCCATGACCTCTCCCCTGGTCTGGAGCTCTGCAGCGGCTTTCCCGCTGGGCTCTTCCCCTTGCCCCAAAACTGTCTCTATTCCGACTACAGGTTCCGCTGGCTTCCCTGTCTATAGGCCTGCGCGCTCTATCTCTCTTCCTGCCCCAGCACCCTTCCTTTGTTCTGCAGGATTCTAGTGTGGTTGGTCAGCGCAGTGCTCTCCTACCCAGGAGCTCTCCCCCAGTCTGGAGCTCCGCAGCAGCCTCTCCCTGCAGGCCCTTCTCCCTGCCCTAAAACCATCTCCACTCCAGAACCACCGCCTCCGCTCTCTTCCCTACTTACAGGTCCTGCGCATCCTATTTCTCTCCAAGCCCCAAACCCACCTTTTGTTCTGTGGGATTCTAGCATGATTGCTCAAAGCTCTGGGGGCATGCACTGCTCTCTTGATCAGGAGCTCTCCCCTAGTCTGGAGTTCCGCAGCAGCTTTTCTATCCGGCCAGTCTCCTTGCCCCAAAACTGTCTCTTTGTTCTGTAGGGCCCTAGCACAAGTGCTGGGTGCGCCCGGGATGCCGAGCTTTTGGTCGGAGGTTGCAGCTGAGGAGGTTTCCCTCTAGACTCAGATCACACAGTTTCTCCTCGTCCTGGTTGTTCACTGTTCTCTCACTCCTCTGGTTTTTTCAGCCAAATCCTCTTCCTAACTCCCTACAAGAATTCACTTATCGGTGTGCCCCTAGCAGGGGGAGCCTCCAAGCAGCTCTCGGCTAGTGAGCTCTCTGGCTTGGTACTGCAGATTCATGGGGTCCCAGAATGACTCAGCCTGCAGTGTGTGGTAAACCCCTCCACCCCCCTCCACGCTGCTCCCACGCTCTCCTCCCTGTTCACGCTATCAGAGATCCACACTCACTCAGTCACTCCTTTCTACATTCGTTCCTGGAGTCTCTCCTTAACAGGAGCGAGCTGAGAACACTGCCCCTACTCCGCCGCCATCCTCAATTTTTTTAAAGTTAAAAAATACTGGACACCCAGCTAAATTAGAATTTCAGATAAATGCTGAGTAATTTTTTAGTATAAGTGTGTCCCATACAACTGCTAACTTAAATTTCCTATGACTGCTTGTTTTCTTCCCAATTGTTCATTTCTCCTAGAAATTAGTAGCAGGAAGAAAAACAAGCAGTTGTTTGATTCATGTGTCTTCTTAAAGGAAATAATTCATGGTCTACGAGGTAGATTTCTCTCATAGGATTATTGTGTGGATTAAATGAGCTAATGGAAATGAAATCCCTTATCATCCAGGAATTGCTCAATAACTGTTACTCTCCTTCTTTCCTTAAACATCAAGAACTTTCAGACATCCTCAGTCTGACTGTGGCTCGGAGATAAAACCCAAATCATCCCCTTGAATTTGGAATGTCATTATTATTTTATTAACTAATGTTTTTATTGAAAAAATAAGACATGGTTAACAAAAATTCAGGAAGTACAAAATGGTATATGATGAAAAGGAAGTTTCTCTCCTACTCCAGGCCACAGACATCCACTTCCTCTCCCTGGAAGCAACTGCTGTTATCAATTTATTCTTCCGAAGGAGTTCTATGCCATATGGATGCCTATATATAACCCTTATTTTTCCCATAAGTGCAAACATACTAGACACACTGTTCTGCACCTTCATACACTATTTTTAGCTCCTAATTGCCTGACTGCAGTGGTATACAGGCAGTTGATCCTGAGGGTCCTTATGATAAACAGCCCGTTGGAACTTGTTCCTACTGCTGTATAAGGATGTTGTCAAGGATGTAGTTCATTGTGTCCCACAGCATCCTCTCGGAGGACCCCCAGGGAGGAAGTCCTGTCATATCTTAGTACTGAGGACAGTTGCCCTTCTGAGCAATGACTTTGTTTTTATCTCCTGGACATTGTGAATTGTGTAACAAGGTTTCCCATTTCCTGTTGGCTGCTAGAAAGCTTAGAGCCAACTTTTGGGCCTGCTCTTTGTGGGAGCAGAGGTTTTTATGATATGCATTTCTACCCTTATTCTTGGCTCCACTTTCTGCCCACCCTTGTTTTTCTATTTTTAACTTACGCTGCCTTAACTTATCTTGTGTGTCCTTGTAAGCTACTTGATTTTTCCTGAGGAAAGATGAAGTTAGAATAATCAAATAACCATCTGGATATACTCACTCACTACCTCCAGTCCCCACCCACCCCTTCCTTCACCCCCATCATATCCTTTCATCATCTTCCTGGTGCTCCTCTATGGCCTGCTTGGCAATTATACTCCTGCCAACCATTTATCTCAGTCAGACTTTATTGCTTTTTGGCCTTGGGAGGCTTCTCTTGCTTCTCCCCACCTCCCCACCCCTCACCTCCATATGCATTATGGGCAGCCTTTCAATGCTTGATTTGATCATTCTAGGACTGAAGATTCTGGCTCCTGGCCACATATTAGGACTATTATTCATCCACCCAAGGCTCAAACTTGTACCCTGGGCAGCCAGGCCTGCATTTGCTAACATGAATAGTGTGTGTTACAAGAAGAGAGCTCTCACAGGCTCAGGTTACCCCTCTGGACTGACCTGGGCAAAGCTTCAAGTGAGAGCTCCAGAGAAGAGATAGATTTTGAAGGGAGCTATATCCCAAAACAGCTAACCTTGTCTCCCACATGAGAGGCGTGAAGGACCAGGACGGCAGAGTGGTACCTGGAAAACAGCACAAAGCCCATGTAGAAAAATTAGAAGCTGTGAGTTGTGTTCCCACACCTGCCACTGAGTGGTTAGGCAACATCAGACAAACCCTGTGTCCTCCCTGGGCTCTGGTTTTCTAACCCATAAAGATCAAAAAATTAGATGATCTCTAAGGGCCCTTCCAGCTTTGACAGTTTATGGTCATATGCTTCCTACAACTTTTTTTGGCCTCTATCCCTGCCCCTGGGATTTTCCAGCCTCTGTTAGCCAGTCAACATATTTAAACAGGTCAGCAAAGTCTTCCCCCATTGGAGGATATGCTCATTCCCTCTGGTCTGCTGCTGGTCGACCAGATCTGGGCTTGATCATAAGATACTTCTACTCCTCAGCCAGAGAAGAGGGGTTCCTGCAATTACCAATCATCTACACTGGCAGAGATGCTTCTATAGACTACAGTATTCCCTCACTTATCGCATGTATTACATTCTAGACACCCCCGCGATAGGTAAAAATCCTCTAACTAGGAACCTTACATTTATTTTAGTATTTATACATATCTTAAGGCTTTATAAACCCTTCTCACAATTATAAACTGTTCCCAGTACTTTATTAACTTTCCCACTCCCTTATTAACCTTTTCCACACTTTTCTAAACACTATGTTCTTAAACATATTCTACACTCTCAAACCTATGTAACTTTAACAACATACATATACAGTACTGCAAAATCCTGCGATATAGTGAAAAATCCGCTATAAATAATTAAATATAATATTTTTTAAAATCCCACGATACAGTGAGGCCATGATAAGTGAACCGCGATATAGAGAGGGACTACTTGTACAGTAGTCTGAATTCCAGTTTAACATAGTAAGAGCCCAGATGGATGGTCTGATGAGTCCACTGCTTAGCTAGTTGCATTTTCCTTTCTATGCATCTGCAATATTGTCTATTTTGCACTGCAGCATTGTGGCTGATAGATGGTCTGGATCACAATGAATGCCATTTTACTGTGGTATTAATTAGCACAGCGATCATTCTTATGGGAGCTGAAATTGCTCAGAAGTTAGTGGTTACCTTTTTCCATGAAATGGAATATATATTTTTAAAATTTAGAAAATCTTCAAACATACAGAAAAAAATAGCTGATTATAATAATCATTTTTATGGATCAAGTCATTCTTTACAACAATCTATTGAAGTTGGTACCACTATAACAAATACCTATGTAGCCATGACCCAGATTTAACAAATGTTCACTTTTTTGCTATATTTACCTTAGATCCTTTAAAGAGAGAGAGAGAGAGAGAGAGAGAGAGAGAGAGAGAGAGAGAGAGAGAGAGAGAGAGAGAGAGAGAAAGGAAGAAAGAAAGAAGAATAAAAAAAGAGAAAAGGAAAGGAAAGAAATAAAACACTGGAGAAAGTTAACATTCTCCCCATCCCATTCCTCTTCTACCTACCCCATTGGCAACCAGTATTCTGAAGTTGGTAGTTGGTGAGAATCTTTCTTATTTATGTTTTTGTACTTTATCACATAGTGTATATCCGTAAATATTCTGTAGTATTGATTTATATTTTCTTTAAATTTTGAATAAATGGTGTCATGATGTACATTTCCTTTTGAAACTTGAGTGGTTAATTTTGTAACTTGCTATAGTAGATGACCTTGTTTACACAGTTCCCAGATCATAAAATGTCAACAATTAGGGCCCATCTAGACTCACCTTCACCATAGAGCTCCTAATTCCCTCAAAGCCTTGGCTTCAAGAGGTCTTCCCATCAGTCTTCTATGGACCAGCTTTATATCCTTTATACTAGGACCAAGCTAAGTAGCTCCCATCAGCCCAGTAGCCAGGAATTTCCTCGACTTCCAGCTTGCTACCCTCCTACTGATATGTGTCCTTATTCACTACCTTAACCATTTTTCTTCCAATTTCATCAATTCACAGAGTTTAAGTGAATGACTCACAAGTCTGTATACAGCCCTGACTTTGCTCCTGATATCCAGGCCTAACTGGACACTCTGGATGTCTTAGAGGCACCCCAGATTCAACTTGCCTCAAACTGAACTATTTCCACCCTCCTCTCTAAAACAAATCACAACTCTTGAAAGAATTTTCTACATACAGTTTTAATGTTTCACTTTCTATTCACTCTTCTTTTTTAATCCATTCATTCTTCAGCCTATTCCCATCTAGCTTCCATGCCCACCACTTCACCAAAACTGTTCTTGTCAAGGTCCCTAATTCCCTCCAAGTTACCAACATGAACGGTCAGTTGTCTGTCCTCAACTTACTAGGCCTCTCAGCACCAATTGGGCAAATGATCACTCACTCTTTGAAACACTTTCTTCATTTTGTTTTTGGAATCCCTCCACACTTTTCTCATTTTTCTACCTCACTGGTTACTACTTCTCAGTCTGCTTTGCAGGACCTTTTCATCATATTTTTTAAATGATTTTATTTATTTTTAGTACTCTAAGAAAGACAATTGGAAATCTTGCAGGAAAAAGTACAAATTCTTACAAAACAAAGAAAATACTAACAACAGAAAGTACTTCTCCATGCTCTGGGCCATGCTTCCCTGCCCATCTCCTGTCTAGGCCTCTACCACACTCCTTATGTTTTGGTTACAGCTGACCACTGGCATGGCTTTCAGCGCCCTTGGCTCCCCCGGCAGTTTCAGCCCTTAACGCACAAATGTCCTAACCTACCTTCCTGCTCTGCCACAGTCTGACAAGCTTCTCTTTCAAGTGTCTACATAAACATCAGCACTGCCTCTGCAAAGTCTTGCCTCAACTCCTCCAGGAGGATTTAGGGAGACCTTCTTCAAACTGTCTCAGCATACTCTGAACATTCCTTTTTCTTGGCCTGGGTACCTTGATGGCAGAGATCTTACTCTGCTTATCTCTGTATGCCACTGTCACCTAGTTTGTAATGGATGAGCAGACTGAAGTGATAGTCCTGACCCTATTAATAAACTCTATTAATATGTTGATTTAACCAACAGGACTAACTAAATATAGGGCTATATACTAATAATCATGAAATACATGGAGTCTGGTTTCTTCTCTCCAAGCCTGGAAGCCATAATCAATGTATGTACCCACTCTGTCACAGGTTCCTGAGGGGAAAGAGAGGTTTCTTAAAGCCAATTGCTGTTGGCAGCTTTCCTGAGCCATATTTGGCCTAAGTGGGAGCCCACCTGGACCTCCAGCTTATCATGCACACAATGGGTACAATATGCTGGGATTCAGGAGTGAAGAGAATACTGTCTATAGCCTTTATATTGTTTAAACTAACTTAACAAAAGCATTTCACACAAGTGGAGTGGTGCCAGACTGAGAAGACTATCAACACAGGGAAGTGGGTGGGAGTGGCCAAAGAGGGAAGTCTATCAGTTTAACACCAACCCTCCCCAGAAAACATACTGAGGTGGCTCCCACTATCTCCCGGATGTGTATTTTTTTGTTTGTTTGTTTGTTTTAATTTCAAAGAGGCAGTAAGGGGAAGAAAGGGGCCCTATCAATAACAGCTCCCATTTATTTAACATTTACTATGCATCAGGCATTTCACTTATGGCTTTCTGTATGTCATACTATTTAGTTCATCATAAGCCTTTCAGATATATATGATCATTGTCCTCATTTTACAGATGGAGAAACTGAGGCAGTGGAGCCAAGTAGCTTGCCCAA
Source organism: Furipterus horrens (assembly GCF_987537825.1). Taxonomy (NCBI): domain Eukaryota; kingdom Metazoa; phylum Chordata; class Mammalia; order Chiroptera; family Furipteridae; genus Furipterus; species Furipterus horrens. The sequence continues at coordinate 53,200,192 of NW_028327187.1, read as the reverse complement.
GTTTACACAATGAGTGAGCCAGGATTCAAACCTCGGCAGTTTGGTCCCAAAGCCCATGTCCTTAACCACTGCACAACACTGTCTCCCAAAGGCCATTTTGGGTAGCTAAAAAAGAGGGCAATCAAAGACTGACATGGTCTTCAAGGGGAGAGAATATGACCAGAAGTACACAGGGAAGAAATAGAAAATGAAGCCCAAAGAGGCTCACCAGTTAGAATTGGTGCTGGAGATCATTGGCAACAGGGTGGGGGTAGTATGGGATGAAGTGAGGAGTTTTCCTTACAGTTGCTAACAGGTGCACTGAGACAAAGCAGAGTCAGGGCAGAAATCTTCTAAGGCAAGTTTACTCTGAGGAAGGCCAGGCCTGACATGGGGAATGGGCAAACATCCTCAAACTCTACTCCCAGGTAGATATCCCCAAGAACTGAAAGCAGAGACTCAAACAGACACCTGTACACCCATGCTCAAAGCACCACTATTTATAATAGAAAAAAGTGGACATCCAAATGTCTATCAATAGATAGATAAATAATCAAAATATGATATATACGTTCAGTGGATTATTAGTCAGCTTTAAAAAATAATGAAATTCTTACACATTCTGAAACTTGGATGAACTTTGATGACATTAGACTAAGTGAAAGAAGCCAGACATAAAAGGACAAATGCTGTATGAGTCTCCTGATATGAGGTAGCTAGAATAATCAAATTCATAGAGACAGAAGGTAGCATAGTGGTAACCAGGGGCTGGGGGTAAGGGAGGAGTGGGAAATTGTTAAATGGGTACAGAATTTCAGTTTAGGATGATGAAAAATTTCTAGAGATGGGTAGTAGTGATGGTTGCACAATAATGTGAATGTACTTAATGCCACTGAATTATACACTTAAAAATGACTCAAATGGTAAAAACAAAAACAAAAACAAAAAAACAGCGAAAACAGGCTCAGCAGCAGCCTGCTCCATTGAGTTTACAGCCCATAGGGAATGGTGGTGGGTTTTGAGGTCCAGGGGACAGAGCCTCAGATGACAGAAACTGGTCACTCAGAGAGGCGTGGCAGTGAGTGTATATTGCCTGAAGAGGGTGCCAGAGAGCTCCCGGATGGTGAGTTTTCTTAGCTACTTCCTTCCCTTATCACACCACACCTCCAGATACCACTTGAGTGCCTGTACAAACACACACTCATGTACCCCACTGTAAAGCAGACACTGCCCACCAGCCCAGCAGAAACAGAAGTTGGGTGTGGTGTGACTCCCAGGGAGTCGTGGGGAATCCCTATAACTGAGCAAAGGTTGTGCCTGTCTCATCCAGCTTCTTCAGGGAGCTGTCCTTCGCTCTGAGGCCTGAGCAGTCTATTCTCTAGTGAAAAGATTGCCAAGAGGTGCTGCTTGTCCAGTCCTCAGGATTGTCATGGGGGAAGAGGAGGGAGTCCAGTCCAGTGGAAAGATCATGGATTCAGGAGTACACCAGACTTGGGTTCAAATCCTGAATCTACCACTTGGTAGTATCTGACCTTGGGCACACTATTTAACATCACTGTGTCTCAATTTCCTTTTCTATAAAATGTAGTTAGTAATAATACAAGAGTTTATCTTAGAATTGTTGTGAGAATTAATGAGATATGTCAAGTGCTTACAGCAGTGTCTGCACATAGTCAGTGTGAAATAAGTATTAGTAATTCCCTGACAAGGTGTTTGCACTTGAGTTGTGGTAGCTGATGATAATAATAATAATAATAATAATAATAATAATAATAATAATGTTAATACCAGATATCGAGGACCCTGAGCAATCACCATCATGGCCAGGGAAATGCGGAGACCCTGAATGCTACTAGAGAAAGGAAAGCCATGCTTCAGAGTCTCTTGGAAAGACAATGATAGCCAGTATCAAAAAAGCATGCTTTGCATCCAACCTAGATGATTGTTTGGTGGCTCAGGTGGCCAAGAAAGCATGGGGAGGGATCAAAAAACAAGCAGTAGACACTGTTGGCCTTCCCTGCATGGGATGCCTTCAGAGAAGGGGAAGGGGGCTGGTCCACCCAGAGTCTTCAGGGACCAGCTGTACGGTAACAGCCTCTGTTTCAATTCCTCCCTCCGTGTCTAAGCTTGTTTTTGTGGTTGGAGAGGAAAGGCATGGGCGGGGCTCTGCTGTACAGCACGGAGAACCACAAACCCGCCCCCAGAGTAAGGGTACAGAATGTACCGGGACTGCAAACCACACCCTGTGGCTTGGGGAGGCCCCTAGGGCAGGCTAGGGAACTGTCATACTACATTGAGAGCCCTGTGCATAGCAACTGGCCTGGGATTCCACAGCACTTAGACAATGGGATGTCCCACAGTGCCAGGATGGAGTTAAAGACTTCCTGCCAAAGGATATCCCAGGACTGAGTATTTCTCTGAGCTGAAGGGAAGTCCACAGGCCCCTGATACTCTCCTGGGGCCAAATTAGGTCTGAAGCTGGGCTAGGAGCGCTTCTACCTTGAGCCCACCATGAGGGGACACTCCTAGCCACAGCCAGACCCTCATCCACTCCCAACCAATTTAGAGGCACAGATTTGGCCTCCCTCCATGTATCTGCACCATTCCTCAGGAGCTTCACAAGGGTTCCCAGAACAGTGAAAGGAGGGAGGCAGATGGGACATTTGCAAAAAGTGGAGACAGTTTCCCCAGGTCTGAATTGACTTGAAAATGAAAGAAGATTGGGAGGTGGACAACCCCACAGGAGGTGGGGGGAAGAACTTTAAGTTGAATGGGTTGTAGGAAGAAGGTGCTGCAAAACCAGAATGCAATACAATGAGAACAAGTGCAAGGGGGCCGTTAGTGACAAAACCTAACAACATAATTTGGCTCAACACAAATAAACAAGCAATACACCAAGTGAAAGAGGGAGTTGACCACAAGTTGAATATGAATCAGCCTCAAAATAGAGCATGGCTCACTTATGTTGGCCACATTTTCCAAACCAAAGGTCAGGACACATATTTGACAAAGATTAGTGTAATTATGGAGAAACAAGCCTGAGTGTTTGGAATTGAGACTCTCCTCAGAGAACCTAGATCCTAGGTTCTCTGAGGCCATGCTCTGTGGTTGTTTAGTCTTCATCAAAGAGATATGTCCAGAATCTGGAGGAAATGGAGAAAATTCAGAAGAAAAAAAAGAGATTAAAAATGGAGTCTCTGGGCAAAGACCAGTAAAGTGGAGGCTGAGCGATGAAGTGCAAAGAGCTCGGGAACCAACGTCCAGGACCAGGACACTTAGCAACTGTGCAACATCCAGAAAGTTACTTCACCTCTCTGAGCTCTAGGTTCCTTGTCTTTAATACTAGGATAATAATATTTGTCATAAAGATTGTTGTAAAGCAAAATTATAATGTACCATCACAGGTCCCCAGTAAATGCATAGCTGTCAGTTTGGAGAAGGAAAGAATAAGACCTAAGAGGATTTTATGAGATGGCTATTAAGTAGTTATTCCTCCACCTCCATGTGACCTGAAACAAGGAAAAATGGACTCTGGCTGGAGTGGGAAGGATCTTGGTGGGCGTGGGTAAGAACCTGGTGACCATCAGGAATTGAAAACTGGCAACTGACAGGCTGAGTCCAGCCCTCAGGCATGTTTTGTTTGGCCTGAACAGTGTTTTCCAAAAATTTGAATTAGTTGCCAACCTTTTAAAAAGTGAAAGATATCACATAAAAATCCAGATTTCTGGCTTCTCTTAAAAAAGCAGAAAATCTAGCAGTTTTGGACCCACATGTCTGCATGACAAGGATGTGGGAGAGGAGAGAGGGCTGCTTCTTTTAGAAGATCTCTTACATTGGTGCTTCTCAAACTGTAATGTGCAGAGAAATTGCTGGGAATGCGGTTAACATGCAGATGCTAATATCCAAAATAGGCAAATCTATGGAGTCAGAAAGTATAATAGTGTTTGCTCATGGTTGGAGGGAGGAAAAAATGGGGAGTGAATTTGCTAATGGGTGATGTAAATGAAACCAGTTAGATAGAGGTGGTGGTTACATAGAATTGTGAATATACAAAACAAAAACAAACAAAAAACCCACTGAATTGTACACTTTAAAGGAGTACGTTGTGTGGTATGTGAATGATATCTTAAGAAAGCTGTTACTTAAAAAATACACGTGCTGATTCAGTGGGGCTGAAGTAGGGCTGAAGATTTTGTGTTTATAACAAGCTCTCAGGGGTCAAGGCTGCTAGTCCCCAACCAGCTTTGAGTTCTTATGCCACTGCTTTTCAACCTCTGCTGCACATTGGAACCACCTGGAGAGTTTTAAACATTACTCATGCATGGGTCTCACACTGCCGGCATTCTGGGTCTGGGGTGAGTCCTGCACATCAGGAGTTTTCAAGATGGCCCAGGTGATTCTAATTTGCAGCCAAATTTGGGACCCATGATCTTGCATTGCACCCTGGCCACTTTCCCCATCCCCTTACCTGCAGGTGCATTGAACCCTTACCTGCTCAGATCTCAAAGCTTGGCTTCTCAGGCACTGCCCACGACCTTCATACCATTCTAGTGCTGGGATTCTGAGCCAAATATTTCCTCCCAATCCTCCCTCCCCAAGTGCATTGTTAGTGTAGGTTGTTTTGTTTTCTTGGGTGGCTTTGTGTAAGGACATTTGTCACGGGCTTTTGGAAAACCTAAATAACTTCCATCTCCCAGGTACCCCTGGTAGGTAATCCAGGATTCTCCAGGAGCTGCCACTAAGCCTCATGCCACGCCCTCATCTGGCAGTCTGGTGGCAGGAGCGATGGTCCACATGTCCTTCCATGTCCCCCCTCCCCAACTCCCAGGGAGGAGGAGGCAGCATGGGGATAACATGTGCTCACAGAGGAGGGTGAGCAAGAGCTACAGGTCTGCTTGGGCTTGGAAGCTGCCTAAGCACCAACCACAGTGACTCTTCAAGTGGGAGGAGGAGGACCAAGGGAGGGGAAGAATGGGGGCTGGGCGGGGGAGGGGACCTCGCACTGAGGCTGACTGGGTAATTTAGTATATTGCATGAGAGCTTCTTAGAGTGGCAAGGTCCAGACCCGGGCAAGTAATTCCAACTGCAAAGAGGTTATAACCACAAAAGACAGAACATTTTGTTCTGAGTGGGAGGAAGACAGCTGGGCAAGGCCAATGGAAAGCACTGCCCCCCCCACCACGGCCAGCCTTGCTTTCACAGGACTGATACCACTTCCCAGATGTTTTAAGCATAACATCTCTTTTCCCCACCACTGACTACTTAGTTTCTCTGTGCAGTAGGCTTAAATGCAGTTATTTGTGTTCTATTTTTCTCAAGTGTTTGCTTGTATCTTTTCCTAGAGATTGGAAAGGCTATAATGAGATTCCACCTAGAAGGTGCAGTAAAAACTGGGGAAAAACTGGTATTATATCACAGGCTTGATTGCTAAGGTGATGCTAATAATTTAGCACTGGAGACATTTTCACACTTGGTCTTGGTAACTCTTCTGAAGGGCAGGGGCACATAAGTGCCCTTTGGGAGCCTGGTATACAGTTTAGGGAGAAAACAAAGGCCTCTGGGTGTGGGTCACTGCCTGGCCCTCCAGGACCCCCTCTCCTTTCAAGACTAGCTTTGTCCCTTGGGTTTTCAGTGTGTGTTGTGAGTCAGGACACATGGATATGTGCAAGGACAACAAAGGATGACAGCCCCACACTAGGCTGAGGGGTTACCAGAAGGGATATGTGGGAGGTGAGCTTTAGAGTTCTTTGAGCTTCTTTTTCCTCCCTTCCACCGAAGAAATCAGAAATCCTGCTGCTGTGAGGGCAGTGGCTCCAGGGCAGGCCTGCTTGGGACAGAAGCGGGGTGGCACATTCTCAGAAAGCTCAGTTCCTCAGCAGCCACACTGAGAAAGCACTGACAGGGCAGACTCTCAGCATTTCCTCTGTCCCACCTAGCCTAGTCAGCCTGCTCTCTGCTCCTGCCCTTTGTCCTCATCTCTGGCTCCTTATCCAACAATGGTACAAGAGATAACAGGAAAAATACTGAGGTATAGAGGGCAAGTGGCTCTGAATTAGAATGAGAGGTCTGGGCGAATTACCATCTGTGGAGCAAGGAAGGAGTTCCTCAGAGAAGTATCCATGGGGAGGGCTCTGTGGTCTGAAGGAGATAGTTCTCAGCCGTGACCTTGGGGGAAAAAATCTTATGAAGTGTGAGGTAGAACAGAGAAGCAATGGATGATGAAGGGGAATAATTATACTAGCTAAACTTTATTCAATGCTTACTAAGTGCTGGATGCAGGGCAAAATGCTTTACATGGGTAGTTAATTTAATTCCCTCAGCTACCCTAATTATCATGGTTTTATACATTGGTAGCAGAAATTCAGACTCAGAGAATTTGAGTAACTTGTCCAAGGCCACATCTAGTAAGGGGGGAGTGAGGCCGAGAACTCATCTCCATCTGAGTTTAGAGCCACTCCCCTTAACCAGGCAGCCTCCCCACTAATGGCATAAGTGCCTCAGAGGTTACCAAAGAAAGTGCTTGCAGCTCCATCACAGGCCCTGAAGGATGAGTGCATCCCACAGATCCTGGGGCAAGATGGCAGGGTCATAGGAAAATTCTCACCCCCACTCTCTATGCCCTCTTTTGAGCAGCAGAGAAGAGCCCTTCCCTGATGTCACAGCCTCCAGTCCCTGCCAGAGCCATGTGCAGATCCACGTGCACCCAGGAGGATAGGGGACGGATTTCAGCTTGGCACAAGTGTCTGGACTAGAGCAAAACAAATCAACACACAAGCCGGCTCTGCCTTCTTGGCTCTTGTATCCCCAAAGGCTGCAAGTCTTGAGCTAGGAGAGTATTCTAGATATTCCTGGCCAGCAGGGCAAGATGGGGCATCTCTTTCATCATCAGTGCTAAAAATCACCTCATAACAGGCTAACACTGTTTTGATACCTGTTGTTTTATGCCATGTGAACTTTTCCATAAGGATTTACACAGGGGACCCTTTAGAATGTTTTTCTGGGGGGATTGCCTGGTCCTTGCTGCAGCAGGCCAGCCCTTCTAGCCAGGGACAATGAGTCACCCAGTCCAGAATGCATGCATCTGCTTGGGAGAACACTGTGTGCCCTGGACTGGTGCTGGAGCCAGAGGGGAAAGGGAAATGTGCAAGACTGACTAGCCAGGGGAAAGACAGGGAGGGGTTTCTGCTATGGCAGCTAGCTGCTCAGACTCCTCCACCTGAGCTTCATTAGTGAGTGCCTCACCTCCTTTCTTTGGATAGCAGGAGGTCGTGGAAGAAATCACATGATGCTTGGCCAAGCCACCACTTACAGGCTGCTCCTTTGTGGGCCCTGACCATTGAGTCACAACCCCCATATATTAATCCCCAATGTGTACTTATTGCTGATGTAACATCATCTGATTTGAGCTGGGTTGCTCCTAAACTCTAGCCTTTTCTCTGCCCACCACCTCTGTCATTACTCAGGCCTTGATCCTCTGTCCTCTGAATTGCTGTCACAGCCCCCAGCCACCCCCCAACCCATTCTTCTCACCACTACCTGAGCCATCTTTCTAAAAGGCACATCTGATCATGTAAGTCCTATAGTTAAAACCCTTCAGTGGCTCCTCATTACCATCAGAGCATAAGGTAAAGATTTTGGCATGGCATTCAAGACTTTTATGGTTTGGTCCAACCTGTTGTCCCCCAGCATAGTGATGCTCAGTTAAATGTGTATTTCGGACACACAACAAATAATTTTTAAGTTTAAGTATGTCCCTTGTATTTTGTCCTTTATTTTTATTTGCTAAATCTGGAAAACCTACTCCAGCCACACAGCCATTCCTACTGATATAGCTGGGCTTCAGGCCCTTATCATCACTGTCTTTTATGAAGTCACCAGTGTCCAAACTGATTCCATGCTCCCCTCTGCCACAAGATGTTGCTCAGGCTATTTCATTGCTGCCATTGAAGAATGCTGTTTACGTTTTTCACTCCTGTCCAAACCCCTCCCCACCCTCAAGTTTCTTCTTCATGATGCTGTCTCTAAGAGTTTCAACAACAGTCATGCCCCTCTCTTCTGGGCTCCTGACACACCCCACTGTCCCACCTAACATTTGGTCATGTCATGTTTTGCATTGCAACCTGCTGATCTGTGGAGAGTATATCTTTTCGACTACATTATAAGCTCCAAGAGACCTTATCCTTTTGATTATCTACCTTCTCTCACTGTTGCATAATGGGGCCTCAATAAATGCAGGTTGGGTGATCAATGGCTTATTTACTCTCTGACAAGACAGCGAGATCCTCAAGGGCAGTTTCTGGACTGAGTCTCACGCAGTTCTGTTTGACTTAACAAACACTGAGTGCCCATTCTGAGCCAGGAGCTATTCCCGATGTGAGGATACAGAGATGGATAGGTTAGTTCCTGTGCCCTCAAGGAACTCATGGTCTAGTTAGGGAGTTCTGATGTGTATGGATATTTACAAAGCAACATGAGTTGTGTAATGAATAAAGCATATACAGGGTGTAGCATTCTTACAGAGGTGGAAATGATGAACAAAAATTAAGAAATGGGTTGTTGGACACATTATAGCAGAGGTTAGGCCTCTTTAGGTGGAGACTAAGGGCATTCTAGGCAGGAGAATCATAGGCAGAAAGCCATGGAGGCAAGAAAGCATGGTGTGTGTTAGTGAACCATAGGAAGTTCAAGAGCAGGGGCAGGCATGAAGGACCTTGAAAAGTAACAGGAGATGTTTAGATGGTGGATGATGGAAAGCTGTTCAAGGATTTTATTCTCACCAGCTTTATTGAGATATAATTGACACATAACATTGTATAAGTTTAAGGTGTACAGCCTGATGATTAAATATATGCATAAACAGGGGTGGACAAAAGTAGGTAAATTACCAGCCATCATTACATAAAAGATAAATCATAAGTAAGGATACAAATTAATAACAATAATAATAAGACAAAAAATACAAATAGTACAATAATTAATAAATAAGTAATAATACAAAAATAAACCTTGTTTCATGTACTCACAACTGTAAACCTACTTTTGCCTACCCTTGTATTGCAAAATAATTACTACAGTAAGGTTAGTTAACACATCCATCAACTAGTTAACATTTCATTCAAGGGTTTCAACTTAGCAAAATTCTGTATTAATATAGGCAATCAAAGCCAAACAAAAAAGACCACATGATGCTTGATTGCATTTATATGAAATGCTCAGAAAATGCAAATCCAGAGAGACAGAAAGTAGATTAGTGATTGTTTGAGGTGGGGGGTGGGGGTGGGATGGGGGGTTGGAACAGAAAGTGACTGCTAATGGGCACAAGGGACCTTTCTGGGGTGATTAAAGCTTCTAAAATTGGATTTTGGTGGTAACAAGTCTGAATATACAAAAATAATTGGGCTGTACACTTAAAATAAGTTAATTTTATGGTATGTAAACTATACCTTGATTTAGTTGTTTAAAAATAAGAGACCATCAGGCTGGTCACAGTGTGGGAAATGGATTGGAGTGAGACAAGCCTGGGTGTGGCAAGATCAGAGAAGAAACTTCTGCAAGATCCAGGTAGGAGTTAGTGATCTCTGGTACTAAGGCAATGGCAGAGGAGCTGGAGAGGAAGGTTGGGGTCAACAGACATTTAGAAGGTTGGACCAATAAAGTTTGGTAACCAGATTGCCTGGAGGGGATAAGTAAGAGAGACAGAAGAGTCTAGGATTACACTATGGTTTCTGGCTTTGACAGGTGGTCAGAAGGTGGCACCACCAAACTTCACAGCACTTGAGGTTTGTACAGTGCCTGGCCCTCAGCACACATTTGTAGAATGAATAAATAATTGAAAGAATTAATGAAGTACATTCCTGCTATTTCCTCCTGTGCTATTGCTCCTTTTCACCTGTAGGCTTGGCCTTTGGATCCCAGCATACTTGTTTCTACCACTGCCCAACTGGAGACATGGAGCAGTTTGGACATTCTGCTGTTCCTGAGTTCATCTCTAGAAAAACTCTCATCTTGTTTCTTCCCATCTGGCCCAGAAATCCCCTGAGAGATCCGTATCCTGCGGCAGGCAGAACACTCAGGAATAGATGGTCACCAAGACCCTGAGGACTGTTGTCATGGACTCAGGACTTCTCTCTTACACCATTAACCCCACCCTCACTCAGACTCTGCCACTTACCGACAAACTCAGTCTTTCCCTCATCAATCAGTGATGTACTCTTAAGTCCTCAAGATGCACTGTGGTCCTCAGCTTTAAGTTCCCACTTGCATCTGTCATGTGCCAGTCCACCTGACCAATGTTCCTTTGAGTGTTCTCTTTGGACCACCAACCTCAGAACAACATGGGGAATGTTTATGAAATATGCAGATGGTTGAATCCCATGCCTGACCCACACAATCAGAATCTACAGGCTGGGTCAGAGGAAGGGATAGCTTCTGTATATTTCAAAAGTTCTGTGAATGGTGCTGAGATCCAGTAATGTGAGAGTTGCTGTGGTGGATTGTGTGAGCATGGATTGGAGGTGCTTATGGGTCTGCTGTTCCAGCACACAGTGTCTGGTGGCACCTCAATGGACAGAGAGCCCTTTGCAATATGGGCCTCCTTTTTTGAGGCTCAGTTTTTCATCAGGAAAGATCCTCCTATTTTGCTACTAATTGGATTACCCTCTTGCACAATCTTCTGCCCCTCTTTCTTCCCCGAGTAAATAGACACAGGACAATCAGTGCTCAATTGCTCTTTCCTGACTGGTCCTCCCAGGCACTTAGCAAACTGATGTGCATGAGAATTTGTTATTTATATGTGAGCTCTCAAAGAGCCTAGACCAAGTCTGGGAAGACAAATGCCTTTAGATTAGCAGACTTTAGACAGGTCCAGGTATATAGTAGGTGCCTAATATCTACTTGGGGGATCAAATCACTAATGAAAGGAGCCAAGGGCATTCATAACATACACCAAATTGTTTTGTTCTGGGCTTTAGGAGTGACCTCATTTAGAATCTTCCAACAACAGTTTTGCCCTCCTGGCTTATCTGACAGTGAGGTCATTAGGTTAATGTGTTAGAGACCCAGAGAGGGCAGGAACACCGTGACCTGGCTAAGGAGTTGTGGGACAGGCACTGTGGGCTGCCCATGTTTGCAGAGAGTTTCATTCACTTATTCATTCATTCATTCAGCCAATTTTTAGTGAGCTCCTATTATGCACCAGGCACTGCACAAGATACCAAAGATAAAATAGTGAGCAGGACATACAACGTTTCTGCCCTCAGAGAGTTCAGAGTTTAGTGGGGAAGACAGACATTAAAGAATTATAGTTGTGAGAAGTGCTGTGAAAGAAAAGAACAGAGTCTTGTGAAAGTATATAGTAGTCCCTCTCTATATCGCAGTTCACTTATCACAGCCTCACTGTATCGTGGGATTTTTAGAAATATTATATTTATTTATCGTGGATTTTTTGCTATATTGCGGGATTTTGTGGTACTGTGTACGTATGTTGTTAAAGTTACGTAGGTTTAAGAGTGTAGAATATGTTTAAGAACATAAGTAGTGTTTATAAAAGTGTAGAAAAGGTTAATAAGGGAGTGGGAAAGGTTAATAAGGGACTGGGAATGGTTTATAAAGCCTTAAAATATATATAAATACTAAAATAAATGTAAGGTTCCTATTTCACAGATTTTCACCTATCGCGGGGGCGTCTAGAACATAATACCCACGATAAGTGAGGGAATACTGTACATTACAGGAGAACTTGAATGAGCCTGGCAGGAATGGAGGGAGAGAGGCTATTCAAGGCGGGTTTACCCAAGAAAGTGACCTTGAGTCAAGACCATAAGCATGACCAGGAATTAAATAGGCAAAAAACTGAGGGAGGGCATCTTAGGCAGAGAGTATGTGAAGACCTCAGGCAGTTACAAGCTTGGCATGTTTGTAGATATACCAACAGACTGATGTAGCTGGAACAGAGGGAGTGAGGTGGTGGGAGGCAGAAGATAAGACTAGGCAGCTAGATGGGGGCCTTGCAGGTTATAGTAAGGAGTTTGCATTTTATTTAAAGCTGGGGAGTAATACAATCTAATTTGTGTTTTAAAGAATCCCCTGGCTGCCTTGTTGGTAATGAAGGGGGATAGGAGTGGAATCAGGAGAGACAAATCAGGAGGTTTTGATGGTGACATGGCCTAGGGTGGCAACTGTGAAGACTTGAGTGAAGGAGTTCAGCCCACACATTACACAGATTAGGAAACTGAGGCCTAGATAAGGGGAATAACTTGCCCAAGGTCACTCTGTCTCTTGGTCCTCTTCTCCCATGAGAGGGAGGTTAATAGAGAACCAAGGATAGAAAGCAAAGTTAATTCTGGCAGAATAAATTCATTGATGACCTGTGGCACACCTGCAGTTCTGGAAGCCGATGCAGACGCTCATAGTGGGAAGGAAATGAAGCGACTCTGGTATCCATTATTTGGGGTGCTCTGGAATTCTACTGCCTGGTGGTGTAGTGAAGTCAGTGGCATCCCTCAGCTGCACATCCCAACACTGTTTAGTCTGGCCATTGCTCAGCCAGGAGCCAAGTATTTACTGGCCAGTTCCTTCCTGCCTCCATAGTATAACTAAGTGCCGAGCTGGGCAGCACTCCCAGTGCTTCTCAGTCTCAGCAAGCAAGCAACAACCTCATGCAGGGCCATGTCGGGTCAGGGGGGAGGGGCCTCACTTCTGAGCGTGCATGGAATTGGCTGCTCTTGGACACACCACTTCTTTGGAATGCCAATCTCAAGAGCCCCAGCATCCTTGTTCCCCCCTCCCTGCTACTCTGTGCTTGTCCTTGTGAAAACCACAGAACTTCCTGACACTAAGTGAGCTGGGGAGAGAAGTTCCTTCCCTACCCAGCCCCACTCCCAGCCGGAAAGGCCTTTGGGAGTGGTGCCTGGCTCACAGCCCAAGGCAGATGAATGTTCTGCTTCCCAAAGCCAAACATTTGCTCTTTGGGGATAGCTCAGTTGACAAATGATTAGGGATAAGTGACACCAAATGGACGGTCAGCCAAGGATTTGCTGAAATAGCCTTGGGTGTAGATAACCATGAAAATAATCCTAGAGAGGAAATTCTCATAGGCTTCATTTGCTAGCCAGCATTGCTGCCCATTTACACAGCACCAAACAAAATGGGTTTTGTTATCTCCCTGATCTGGGCTCCAGCAGGTCAGGCCTCACTTCACTATCTACCCATCTGCTTTGGGAGTGCCATTCTTTGGGCAAGAGTGGCACCATAGTGGATTGAAAAGGGTTAGGGAAATTTTCTAATCCTGATTCTTTCATTAACAGGCTGGGAAACCTGCATGTCCATTTTTTTATCTAGAAAATGAGGAATCTGAGTAAATGCTCTCCAAGGTCATTTCTAGTTGTGACATGCCAGGGGCCTCATAGCTGCTATGCATCAGAGGCCCAGGGTGAGCATTTTACATTCCTCATCTCATTTAATCCCCACACTAACTCCTATGAGGTAGATACTATTGTGCTCCTACCCCCTCCACTTTAGAGATGAGGAAAATGAAGCTCAGAGAGGTTAAGTGACTTACCCCACATCACACAGCAAGGGGCAGCAAAAGGCAGAGTCAGGATCTGAGTTCAGGTCTGTCTGATCTCACACCTCACACTCATAATTGCTTCTCTAAGCAAAGACTTTATAGGCTCTACACTATCCAAATTTATCTTGAAGCTCTAACAAGCTTGGAATGCCCAAGAGAGAAAATGACTATGCCTCCCCATTTTTCACTTGCAGGGACAGCCTGACATGTTGGTGGAAGCAGGAGGACAGTATGCTGCTGTGAACTGAGGGCTCAAGAGAAGGCCTTTCTCAATTAGCTTGTGATAATGGTGTTATGGTGGGGGAGGTTCTGAGCACCCAGGGAGAAGCAGGAGGGTGCTGGCAGCTGGGAAAGTTGGCAGGAGTGTTTCATGAGAGCATTACCTGCTTTATGGCCTCAGATCCCTCCCTTGTGTTCTGGGATGTCTGGACAAATACTGGACAGGTTCTCAGGGCTCTACTGTAATGATATTAATGAGGGCAAGGGAGCCAGTGAAAATTTAATAGACACATATAAAAAGTTTCACAGACTCTGTCTGCAGAAGTCCTTTTGAAGGTCTGCACAAAGCTGCAAGTGCTGCTTGGAACTCTCCATCCAAGAAAATGATTAACCTTCCTTGTTTCTGGAGAATGATGCAATCTGTTTATTAAATGCCTAAATTAAAGGGAGAGGATGCAGTGCAGTTGGGGGTTTTCCACCATAATTCATCTGAGGCTCTTGGTAAGGGAAATTTGAGCCTGGGGCAGACTTGGCTTCCTGACCACTTCCTGATCCCAGTCTTCCTCTTACCCTGTGCCTCTAATAAGTTCAGGTTTTTCAGAGTTCAGCTCTCATTAACCCTTTGATGTTTGGGTGGCTAAATCAAAGTTAAAGTCCACAAACCACTTGATATACATTAAAAATTGGCCAAGGAAGCAACTGTTCCAGCATGGATGCTTCTATTGTAAGGATCAAACAAGTCAGTGTGTGTGTGTGAAAGCGCTTTGTGATCCTTGAAGCACAGTAAATTACTTTTATCATTATTTTTCTCAATAGGATGGTTTATTTATTCACAAAATGGATGCCTGTTCTTATTATGGGCATTTGAATGAACCAGATTGGTACTTGGTGATCCTGGAACAGTAATAAACTTCCTTGTACTTCCTCCTGTATTCCTCAAGCTAACTTAGCCTTGATTAAGAAGCTTCTGATAGCCCTGTTGCCTTGTACACTTGGAGCCAGTATAATTTGCTTATTGTTTCTCCTCAACAACAACAACAACAAAATGTGAAAGGCACAAGAAGTAGGAGCATTGTCAGCAATGTAGGACTTGGTTTTGTCCATGTTCCTTCTGGGATGGGAATTCTCAAGGGGAAGGACTGTGTGCTGAGTGGATGAGGGGCCTTTGTGCACAATGGGATGGATCAGTCATAGACAAAGACAGGTCAGCAAAGAAACATCACTAGTTAATGTCCTGAGAAAACCCTCTTCCAAAAATGCCTGAAGTGACTCTCATACATTACTGGTGAAAAAGGAAATTGGTACAACCCTTTGGAGGGGCATTTGACAATAGCTCACAAAAATTATATAAGCATTTATCTTTTGACTCACCAATCCTATTTCTAGGGATTTATCCTTGTGATGCACCTCCAATAATATGGAAATCATATGCACAAGGTTATTCATATACCATTGTTTTTAACTGCAAAATATTTGAAACTACCTAAATGTTCTTACATAGGGGAATGATTAAACAGAGTTTGGTACAGCCACAGAATGGAGCACTATGCTGCAGTAAAAAATAATGACGATGCTCCCTATGAACGGATAGGGAGTGATTTCCAGTGTATGTTAATAAGAAAAAAAGATAAAGTGCCAAAAGTATCTTTAATATGCTATCTTTTGTGTACGAAAGAAGGGCAGTGAGAAAATGTAGATGCATCTGCTTATCTGTACAAGAAGAAAACAAGAAGAATAAACCAGAAACTAATGGAATTGTTCACTGACAAGAGTGGGTGGGAACAACGCACAATAGGTATTTCCTGGCAATGACTTATAGATGCTATAGATGACAGTATAGGGAATGGTAGATTCAGCCCAGGAGTAACAAGAAGTTTCTATTGCTATCTTGAAAGATGAGTATGTGATCACCAGGTTGTCTGGCCATAACAGGGAGATTATTCCAGGCAGAGGCAACAGTTACCAACAAAGATCCAGAAACCAGAATGTGGACTTCCTTTTCTACATTGGTAGGAAGTTTGAATTTTATTCTAAGGGAGGTGAGAAGCCATTGTGAGCAAAAAAGTGATATGGGCCTTTTTATACTGCATCAGTCCCTCTGGCTGTAAATGCGGCGTATGGACTGAAAGGAAGGGGAAATAAGTGGAAGCATGGAGACTAATTAGGAGGCTGCTACAGCCATCCAGGTGAGAGGATGGTGGCTTGGACCAGGAAGGTAGTAGTAGAGGTGAAAAAAAGTGGTCATGTTCTTGATATATTTTGAAGGTACAGCTGGCAGAACAAATTGATGGATTGGATGTAGAGGAGAGTGAAAGAGAAAAAATAATCTGGTATAATTTCCATATTTCTGGCTTAATTTATTGGGTGTCTGAGGGAGCCATTCAGCAATATGGGGAACACAGTAGAACCATTTAGGGGAAAGGTGATGAATTGTCTTGCGTGTGTCAAGTGTGAGGTGACAGTGAGTCACCAGCAGTTGGATATATAGGTCTGGGGCTCAGAGTAGAGGTCTGGGATGGGGACATATATTTGGGACCATATAGATGGAGGTTGAAAAGATGAGGCCAGGATGTGAGAACATATTATTATCACGAGAAGAGAAGAGGTCTGGGGATGGAGTCCTGGGGAACACTAACATGAAAGGGAGGCAGTGTATGAAGACTGCATCAAGGTAGCTAAAAAGAAGTTTAATAGAACTAGGAGGAGAACAAGAAAAGGAGAGAAGAAGGTCACGGAGGCCCAGGGGGAGAGAGTTTCAAGGGGAGAGTGCTTAGCAGTGCCTGAGGCTTCAGAGAAGTCCCAAAGATAGGAGCTGCAAAATGTCCATTGGGTCTGGCTTCACTTTTGATCTTTGAGCAAATGGAGGCCGAGAGAGGGATGAAGGCAAACTGCTAGTACTGTTGACTGTGCAAGAAGTGAAGCACAGGCATTGAGGGAGGATTTTCTTCAAAGACCTTTTACCGTAAAGGGAAGAAGTAAGGCAGGATGGCAGCTCAGAGGGGAGGGTAAAGGTTTGGAAAGCCGTTATAAGGATGAGACAAATACTCCCACTTTAGCTATAGATAAAGTCAGTAGACATGCAAGGTTAAAAAAACAGAAAGAAAGGTATTAATCAGTGAAGTCACGTGGAGGTGGGAGTGGGGGGCTAGGTTGCATGGAGAGGTCAGGGAGAAGGGGTAGGCTTGAACAAAAATTGCAGACCTCTTTCTGAAAGGCTACTTTTCATGAAATCACTGTCAGTGCAAAGGGAGCAGCAAAGATCAAATTATCCATGCATACATTGGGGCTCTTCCCAAACTTGGAGAGTGAGGGTGTAATCATGTGTTAATTCAAATAGGACCTTGGGCTTGGGTCATAGGCCTCTGGAGAGGACAGGGCTGACAGAGGAGCTGGTTCTCTACTGCCAACTGCAAACAGTGCACACTTCAGATGTGTTTGAACAGGCCAAAACAGAGGTTAATGTGTGCATGGGAGCCTATGGTATTAATCAAGGTTAAATAAAGTCTCCTTTAAAACAAATGATGACACTTTACAATGAATACATAGTACCTAATCAATGGGTTTTTCAGTTGTTCTTTCCTGCTCTGAACTTTGGCTAGAAGCTTGAGGGCTGAGAACAGTAGGGCAAAAGGCCCCAGGCTCCATTTCTGGTTCTCCCCTTTGAGGCTACCCCTAGCTCTGAAGGTTCAGCAGAACTTGGGACAGAAGTGAGGCCTGGGTGTGACAGCAGTCTGATTTTTTTAAGAATCACGGAGGCCCATTGGTCATGGAGTTTGTACTTCAAGGGCAAAAGGATTTAGGGCTAAGACATTCTGTCCCTTTGCAGATAATGGAGCCTGTAAACTATTTCAGAAGACCTCATGCAAGTCATTGTCTAACTGAAAAACAATGTGCTAGCCCTTGCATGATATATATTGGAAAGAGAAGCAAAACATTTGGTTCGGGCCCAGACTCAGCTACAAGCTTGCTGTGTGACTTCAGGTAAGTACCTTCTGGTCTTTGGGCCTCAGCTGCTCCATCTGCCAAATAAGTAGACTGGACATATGATCTCTAAGGGACCTTCTCTACCCAATCATTTTATGTTTTTTTTTAATTAATAGAATTTATTTTTAGAGCAGTTTCAGGTTCACAGCAATTTGAACAGAAAGTACAAAGCATTCCCATGTGTTTCTGTATCCCCACATATACAACCTCCTCCACTGTGGGCATTCTGCACCAGAGTAGTACATGTGTTACAATCAATGAACCTACATTGATATGTCATTATCACCCAATGTCTGTAATGATGTTGTATATTTTGTGGGTTTGGACAAATTATAATGACATGTATCCATCATTACAGCATCATACAAAATAGTTTTATCGCCCTAAAAATCCTCTGTACTCCTCTAATCCATCCCTCCCTCCCCTCCATTCCTAGCAACTTTTTATTGTTTTCATAGTTTTGCCTTTTCTAGAATATCATACTATAATTGGAACCATTCTGTATGTAGGCTTTTTCAGATTGGCTCTTTTACTTAGTAACATACAATTAAAGTTCCTTCATGCCTTTTGGTGGCTCAGTAGTTCATTTCCTTTTAGTACTGAAAAGTATCTCATTGTCTGCAGTAAAACAGTTTATTTATCCATTCACTTACTGAAGGACATCTTAGTTGCTTCCAAGTTTTGGCAATTATGAACAAAGCTGCTATAAACATCCATATGTAGATTTTTGTGTTGAACATAAGTTTTCAACTCATTCGGATAAATACCAAGGAGTATGATTGCTGGATTGTATGGTTAAGTATATATTTAGTTATTTAAGAAGCCACCAAATTGTTGTCCAAAGTGGCTGTACTATTTTGCATCCCCCACCCCAGCAATAAATGAGAGTTCCCGTTGCTTCATATCTTCTCTAGCATTTGGTGTTGTCAGTTTGGGATTTTGTGCAATAGTATCTCATTGTTTTAATTTGCATTTCCCTAATCACATATGATGTTGAACATTTTCCTGTGCTTACTTGTCATCTGTGTGGTGTCTATTCAGGTGAAGTTTCTGTTCAGGTCTTTTGGCTCCTTTTTAAATTGGATCGTTCATTTTGTTATTGTTAAGTTTTAAGAGTTCTTTGTATATTTTGGATAACAGTCCTTTATTAGATGTGTCTTTTGCAAATATTTTCTCCCAGTTTGTGGTTTTCTTCTCATTCTCTTGACAATGCCTTTCACAGAGCAGAAGTTTTTAATTTAATGAAGTCCAACTTATCAATTATTTTTCATGGATTATGCCTTTGGTGTTGTATCTAAAAAGTCATTGCTATACCTCAGGTCATCTAGATTTTCTCCTACCTTCTAGAAGTCAATATTATCATAGTTTTATGTTTTCCATTTAGGTCTATGATCCATTTTTAATTGATTTTTGCAAAGAGTGTATGGTCTGTGTCTAGATTAATTTTCTTTTGTACATGGATGTTTAGTTGTTCCAGTACAATTTGTTGAAAAAAAAAAAAACAACTATCTTTGCTTCACTGTACTACCTTTGCTCCTTTGTCAAAGATCCATTAAGTATATTTATTTGGATCTATTTATGGGCTCTCTGCTCTGTTCTGTCAATTTCTTTGTGTATTCTTTAACCAGTATCATACTGTCTTCATTGCTGTAGCTTTGTATTAAGTCTTATAGTCGAGTAGTGTCACTTATTTTTGTTCTCCTTCCCTATTGAGTTGGCTATTCTGGGTCATTTGCCTCCTCATATAAATTTTAGAATCAGTTTGTCAATATCCACGAAATAACATGTTGGGTTTTTGTTTGAGATTTTGTTGAATCTTATCTATACATCAAGTTGAGAAAAAGAGACATCATGGCAATATTGAGTCTTCCTATTCATGAACATGGCATATTTCACACTTTATTTTAGTTCTTCTTTGATTGTCTTTCATCAGAGTTTTATAGTTTTCCTCATATAGATCTTGTATGTATTTTGTTAGATTTACACCTAAGTATTCTGTGGGTGCTAATGTAAATGATAGTATGTTTTAAATTTCAAATACCACTTGTTTATTGCTGGTATATTGGAAAGCAATGGATTTTTTGTACACAAACTGTGTATCCTGCAACCTTGCTATAATTGCTTATTGGTTTCAAGAGATTTTTGTTGGTCAATTATTTCTTATTTTCTATGTAGACTATCATGACATCTGTGAATAAAGACAGTTTTATTTCTTCTCTTCTAATCTGTTTACCTTTTCTTGTCTTGTCTTATTACATTAACTAGGACATTCAGTATGAGTTTTAAAAGGAATGATGAAAGAGGCCATTTGTGCCTTATTCACAATCTAATTGGGAAAAACTCTAGTTTCTTATCACTATGTATGCTGTTAGCTGTAGGGTTTTATGTAGATGTTCTTTATCAAATTGAGGAAGTCCCCCCATTCCTAGATTTCTGGGAGATTTTATCATGAATGGGTGTGGGATTTGGTCAAATGCTTTCTCTGTTTCTATTGATATAATCCTGTGATCTCTTTTCTTTTTCAGCCTATGACTGGGATAGATTACATTATTTTATTTTTACTTAAAAATTTTTATTTGTATTGGTTTTGGGTGAACAGCTTAATGGTTTGACAATGATATACTTTACATAATGTTCCCCTTGATATTTCCGGGACCCCTACTGACACCATACATAGTTATTACAATATTATTGACTATATTTCCTATGCTTTACTTACTTCCCCATGACTATTTTGTAGCTACCAATTGTTACTTCTTAGCCCCTTTACCTATTTCATCCAGTGCCCCAACCCCTCCCTCTGGAAACCACTAGTTCTCTTTCCATATCTATGAGGCTGTTTAAATTGTGCCTGTTCTTTTATCGTGTTCTTTAGATTCCACATATAAGTGAAATCATATGGTATTTGTCTTTCTCTGACTGACCTATTTCACCGAGTATAATACTCTCTGGGTCCACCCATGATGTTGCAAATGGTAGAACTTTATTTTTCTTTTACTGCAGAGTACTATTTGATTGTATATATATACCACCATATTTTTATCCATTCTTCTATTGATGGGAACTAGGGCTGCTTCCAAAGCTTGACTATTGCAAATAATGCTGCAATGAACATAAGGTGCATATATTCTTTTGAATTAGTGTTTTGGCTTCTTAGGATAAAACCCCAGGAGTGGAATCACTGGGTCATAAGACAGTTCTATTTTTATTTTTTGAAGGAACTCTATACTGCTTTCCACAGTGGCTGCACCAGTCTGTATTCCCACCAACAGTGCACTAGGGTTCTCTTTTCTCCACACCCTTGCCAGCACTTGTTGTTTGTGGATTTATTGATAGCCATTCTGACGGGTATGAGGTGGTATCTCATTGTGGTTTTAATTTTCATTTTTCTGACAATTAGTGATGTTGAGCATCTTTTCATATATCTAGTGGCTTTCTGTATATCCTATTTGGAGAAGAATCTATTCAGGTCTTCTGCCCATTTTTCATATTTGGGTTATTATATATTTTATAATTGGATTGTTTATATTTTTGGTGTTGAGTTGTATGAGTTCTTTATAAATTTTGGATATTAACTCCTTATCAAATGTATCAGTGGCAAATATGTTCTCCTATTTAGTAGGTTGTCTCTGTTTTTGTTGTTATTGTTGTTTGTTTTGGGTTATTTGGCATTAAACAGAAGAAATTTATTCTTTCATAGTTCTAGAGGTAAGAAGTGTCAAATTAGTTTCCCTGAGCTGAAATCAGTGTGTCAGTGGGACTACACTCTTTTCAGAGGCTCTAGGAGAGAATATCCTCCTTGTCTCTTCCAGGTTCTGTTGGCAGCCAGAATACCTTGGCTTGTGGTTACATCAATCCAATATCTGCCTCCATTTTCCCATTCCCTTCTTCTCTTCTGTCTGTATCAATACTGCTTCTGCCTCTCTTAGTTAAGTACACTTGTGATATATTTAGGGCTCACCTAGATAATTCAAGATAATCTAGTTATCTTATGATCTTTAACTTAATATCATCTGCAAAGTCTGTTTTGTTGCTGTATAAAGTAACACTCATAGATTTAAAAATTAGGATACAGCGAAAATTTTGGAGGCCATTTTTCAGTCTAGCACACTGCCCTCTGGTCACAAAAGTTTAACATCCAACCCACGTATAAAACACAAACACTCTGTTCCCCAAGTTCCATATTTCTGACTCCAATTTAGTATCAGTTCAATTCCAAAACCTCATCTAAGTATCATCAGCTCAGTAATACCCACTCTGACTATTTAATGAGGTATCAGGTAGATCTCAGGGTTTGAGCCCTCCTGGTCAAAATTACATTTTAGACTTGGACACTAGAAAATAAGTAACCTGTTCCCAAAATACAATGGTGGGAGAAGTATAGGTTAATAAGTATAGGCAGTCCCATTTAAAAAGGAAAAAATGAAAGAAAGGAAGAAAAATGTCACTGGTCCCAATAATTGTTAAAACCATTAGGTTTCAAAGCCTAGGAACAATCCTCTGTGGCTGGAGTCTCTATCCTGTGGGAATATACTTCTGCTCTCAGAGTTACTTTTCCTGTCTCTTGAAGGGAAGCACATGTTTATAATTGAGTAGTTTTCTTATTGTTTAAAATATTTTATTATAAAATAAAGTTTATATTATATTAAAGTTTCATGTGTACAATTCTATAATACATTAGCTGTACACTATATTGTGTCATCACCACTCCAAGCCAAGTTTCCTTCCATCACCATTTATCCTCCCTATACCATCTTGTACCTCCTCCCACCTCCTTTCCCTCTGGTAATCACCATATTGTTTTCTGTGTCTATGGTTTTTTCTTAATCCCTTCACCTTTTTCACCCAGCCCCCACCCCATCCCCTCTGACAGTTTTCAGTCTGTTCTCTGTATTTATGAGTCTGTTTCTATTCTGTTATTTATTTTGTTCATCAGATTCCATGTATAAGTGAGATCATATGGTATTTGCCTTTCTTGGACTGGCTTATGTTACTTAGCATAACAATCTTCAGGTCCATCCATGCTGTCACAAAAGGTGAGATTTCCCTGTCTTCCTTTTTTTTTTTTGTAATTTTTTAAAGTGTATTTTATTGATTATACTGTTAAAATAGTTCCATTTTTCCCCCTTTGCTTCCCTCTGCCCAGCACAACCCCTCCCCCAGCAATCCCCCTCGCCCTCGTCCATGTCCATGGGTCATACATACAAGTTCTCTGCCTTCACCCTTTCCTATACTATTCTTTTTAAAAAATTAATTAATTAGTTAATTAATTATTTTAACAATAAAAAATAACAATCCCTCCCTCGCAAACTTAAGATCATTTATAATCTTATAAAGGACAATGGGCAAAGGTCTCGAGCTCCTCTAGCTGCTTCAAGCTGGACATGGTCATCGTCCTACCTACCCTTGGGTCCAGAAATCCCTAATAGGAATGGGGGCATGGAAGGGAGGGTGACCCTTTTGGGGCCATACTTCTCTGTCTCCTCATCTTGACAGGCTCCTGGGTTTGTTTGCCTCTGTGTCTTAGGTAGAGCTGTCGCTCCTGTTATGTTGTAAGGGGTGGGGCCTTAGGCTCTTGTCAGTAGAGGGTGACCTGTTTCACCATGTCCTGGCACTGTATGTGGGGGAGGGGTCTGAGAGGGAACAATGTAGCTTGCTCAGCACTCGCCCCTTTTCCAGGCACTTCTCCCACTTTGTATGGGACTGGCGCCTCTCTACCTGTTGCCCTGGCTGTCGTTTCCAGAGTGGGTGGGTCTGCAGACATTCTAGGACCATGGAGTCCTTTAAACAAGCGGACTCTGCTGAGAGACCGGCAGTCTCTTCCTCCACCCAAACTCCCACTGGTTTGCACAGTCAGAAGCAATGAGGCTTTATTTTCCCTGGCGCTGGGACCATGAGCTGTGTGGTCTGGTTTGGTGCTGTGAATACTCCCCAGGTGTCCCTCCTGACTTTTTTAAATGTGTGACTGCACTTCCTGGCAGCCTGCCACTGTCACCATTGCTGCTGCCACCACACTGCATCCTCTCTGCCCCGCCTCCGCCCCTCCTACTGTCTGGATGAGTATTTCTTCTTTATATCTTTGTTCGTTGGACTTCCATGCAGCTCGATTTTCTGGAACTTCTGGTTGTCTCTGGCTTTGAGGTAGTTGTATTCCTTCTTAGTTGTGGAGGGAGACACAGCATGTCTATTTAGGCCTCCATCTTGGACGGAAGTCCAGGGTTATTATTATTTATTTATTTTTTCTAGCATTGTTCCAGTGCTGACTCATTCCCCATACTGCAGGCAGATCAATCCCCTCCAAATGGCCAGGTCTTGTTTTCTTATCCATTCAGCTACCTATGTTTTTTGTTGGTGCATTTTAAGCCATTAACATTTAAGGTGATTATTGATAGATACATATGTAGTACCATTTTATTGTTAGACTATTTTCCTCTGTTTTTTTTCTTACCCTCCTCCTCCTCCTTCTTCCCCTTTCCTCTTCTTCTTTCTCCTTTCTCCTTTCTCCTTTCTTTTCTTCTTTCTTCTTCCATGTCTTTTAACATTTGTTGCAGTCCTGGTTCATTGTTAACAAACCCCTTTAGCTTTTTCTTGTCTGAGAAGCTCCTTATTTCTCCTTTGATTTTCAGTGATAGCCTTGCTGGGTAAAGTGGCCTCGGATGTAAGTCCTTGCTTTTCATCACTTTGAATATTTCATGCCACTCCGTCTGACCTGAAATGTTTCTGTTGACAAATCAGATGACAGTCTAATTGATGCTTTCTTATACGTAATTACCTACTTTTCTCTTGTGGTTTCAGGATTCTCTCCTTGTCTTAAAACCTTGTCATTTTAATTATGATGTGTTTCAGTGTAGGTCTCTTCGGTTCCAGTTTGTTTGGGACTCTCTGAGCTTCCTGAATTTGTGTATCTTTTCCCTTCACCATATTAGGGAAGTTTTCAGTCATTATTCCTTCAGATAGGTTCTTGATTCCTTGCTCACTCTTTTCTCCTTCTGGTATCCCCATAATGCAGATGCTGTTATGCTTCATGTTGTTGAAAATGTTTCTTAAGTCATCCTCACTCTTGTAAAAAAATTTTTTTTCCTTTTTGCTGCTTTGCCTGGGTGTTTTCTTCTATCCTGTCTTCCAAATCACTGATTTGATCCTCTGCTTCATCTAACCTATTCCTTATTCCTTTCAGTATGTTATTTATTTCAGATATTTATTGCATTCTTTATTTCTGACTGGTTCTTTTTAAATGGGTTTCTATGTCTTTTTTCATGCTGTTGAGTATCCTTATAATATTTACTCTAAACTCTATCTGATAAATTGCTTGCCTCCATTTCATGTAGCTTTTCTGGAGAATTCTCTTGTTATTTCAGTTGGGGTCTATTTCTTTGTCTTCTCATTTTGGCTGCTTCTTTGTATGTGTTTATTTGTATAAGGTAGATATGTAAATACCCTGGTGAATGCCTTTGTCAGATGCTGCTTGTGACTGGCCCTGGTCAACCTGCTCTCAGTAATCCACAGTGTGTGGCTCTCTCTACTGGGCCTGTTTATGTGCAGAAAGAAGCAGACTTTCCACCAAGGCTGGCTTTTATCAGCACAGGACCAGCTGAAGTCTTATAGTGCTCCCAGAGATCAGCCTTACTAGTTGAACTAATCAATTATATAGCCTCAAGCTATAATCAGCAGCCCACTTAAGCTCTACAGTGTAGGGCAGAGTAATTCCTGTGACAAGGCTATTGCTTCCCCTCAGGCTGATGCCACTTGGAGAGGAGTGCTCTATCTGAGAAAGATGGCTACTTCAGTATGGGGGATTACTCAGCATGGGAATGTTATTGGCTGCTCCCTTAGTTCTCTCCCCAAAGCCACCAACCCCAGACTCTCCTCAAGTGTCTCTAGCCCATTCTGCCCTCCCTCTGCCAGAGTACAGGGTAAGTGGCTGCAAGTGAAATTTTGTGTATTGGCCCTTTAGAAGGCTCTGTGAGTTCCAGCTGTCTCTCCCTGGCATACAGAAACCCTGTTGCTTTTCACAGTTGCATATTATCTGGGTTCCTATCCTGGCTCTGGTGCTGTAGGCTAGGGAGCCCAGCTTGGGGTTTAGACCCCACACTTCTTAGTGGGAACCACCTGGCAACTGAAATATGCCTCCAGAACTTCAGCTGCCACCCACGGAAGCCCAGCCAGCTCTCTCACACCTCCTCCGTACTCCCTACTAGTCTTGTTGTGGTGAGGTGGTTTCTTTTGTCTGTCTGTGGTTATAAGGCTTCTCTCTATCTAGTGTTCTGTTGGTTATTAAGGATGATTTCTCTAGTTTAGTTGTAATTCCAGGTTGGTCCTGGAAGGAGGTTACTGTAGCTTCTCCCTACTCCTCCATCATCTTGGATCTCCAATTCCATCTATTCTTAAGGTCTTACGTAACATCATCACACTGATGACTCCCAAATTCATATTTCTAGCCCTAAGCATTCCCCTGAGTTCTAGACTCAAATATTTAACTGTCTCCTCAATCTTTCCATTTGTATGTTTTACAAGTACATCAATATCTGTGTGATTAAAATCAAAATCTTGATGCGCACTTCCCTGAGTTCATTCCACCTCAGTGACATTTGATTTCTTACCCCCTCTGAGCTCCCACAGCCAATGTATTGCTCACTTTAGTCTGCTCAATATCCAAGGCACACCCCAAGTTCTCTCTTTCCAGCCCCATTGCCACGACCTGTTCTAAGCCACCCTCTTCTCTCAAATGGAGGCAAAGCCTCACACCTTAGGCTCCCTGTTTGCACATTGGACTTTGTCTGATTCCACACAGCAGCCAGAGTGACTTTCTTAATGAAAAACCAGATCTTTGTGTTCCTGTACTTTAAGCTTATCAAAGGCTTATCACTGCACTTAGGATAAAGTCCAAACTCCTTCCCACAGCCTACAGATACCTGCATGATCTGGCCTCTAATGACCTCTACAGGCTTTTTGTGTGTCATTCCCCTGCTCTTACCCAGCTCTGGCCTCACTGAACTTTCATTCCTTAAACACACCTCAGAGCCTTTGTTCATGTGGTCCCCTCAGTCTAGAATGCTCCCATCAGTGATGCCACTCCACTATTTGCATGGCTCTTAATTCCTATCCTTCAGCTTACTCTCTTCCTTTGAGAGGATTTTACCCACAACCCAGTCTAAAGAAGTTTTCCCCATTATTGTTTCTCTCTTTGCACTTATCACACATTATAATGACTTGTTCACATAATTTTTTTTTACTGTTTCTCAGCTTTCCCAAGTAAATTGGCCTATTGATTATGTCAGTTATGAAAGCAACAAGCTGTTTATTCTTTCAGAAATTTTTAATTGAGTCTGTTTTAAGTGTCAAGCAAAGGGATAGGCATTGAGGAGACTGTGGCAAATATGAAACATGTGACATGGCCTGTCATGGAGTTTACCTGATAGGAAACAGCATACAGCCTAGTGGTATTACCATGCCTCTTGCCTAGGGAAATCCCGAGTGTTATTCCTTAAAATATTCTAAATGCCCACATTTTTCCATATCCATATTTTAATCTATAAAACTTCATCTCATTATCTGGAGTTACTTGTCAAGCTACAATCTCATTTTAGGAATTAATTAGGATTATTTCTGGTTTAAATAATGGAAAAATTATAACAGTTGTTTTAAAAAGATGAAGGTATATTTATCTCTTCCATAAGAGAAGAAAGTAGACAGTACAGGTTTGGAGATCCAAGATGGCGGAGGAGTAAGTGGAAGCTACACTAACCTCCTCCCAGGACCAATCTGGAATTACAACTCAACTGCAGAAATCATCTGGAATAACCAGCTGAACACTAGCTGGAGAGAAGTTTTATAACCACAGAAATACAGAGAAGGCCACTTCATCACAATGTGACTGGTAGGTAGTGAAGAGACATGAAAGGGCTGGCTGGGCTCCCACGGGTGGCAGCTGAAGGGACTGAGAAACAGTTCAGCAGCTGGGGGTTCCCCTGAGAAGGGCAGGGTCTAAATCCCAAGCTGGCCTTCCCAGCCTACAGCAACAGAGCAGAAAGTAAAATAGAATCCAGCTGAGAAAAGCAAAAAGCCACAGGGTTTTTTGCTGGCCTGAAAGAAACAGCTGGAGACAAAGAGCTCTTAAATGGATCACATATAAAAATACTTTGGCACCCACTTAACCTGGGCTCAAGCAGAGGAAGGGCAGAGAGGACTAGAGATGCTTGGGGAGAACTTGGGGCAGTGGCTATGAGGAGAGAACTGAGGGAGCAGCTGACCGGGTTCCATGCTGACTCATTCCCCATATTGCAGGCAGACCATTACCATTCAAGTGGTTTCAGCCTGAGGGGAAGCAAAAACCCCACCTGCAGGAATTAATCTGCCCCACCCTCGGTGCATAAGCCTGACTGCTGCTCACAGATTGAATAAATTAACAACTAAAGGAGACAGACAAAGGCAGTAGATCTCTGGTAGTCTCCAACAAGCTGCCTAGGCCCAAACTGGTACATGATCTGATGCCACCAGGAGCAGATCCAAGAAGTGCAGATCAATCTAAGAAGCAGCAACAAACAAGAGTCACAAAAATGGGGAGACAAACAACCTCTCATCGAAAGGAAAGGAGGAATCCCCAGAAAGAGTGCTGAATGAAACAGAAGAAAGCAAACTATGAGATATGGAATTCAAAACATGGATTATAGGGAAGCTCAGTAAGCTCAGCGAGCTCAAAGAAAACTACAGAGAACTCCAGGGAAACTACAAGGAACTTACTGAGAATTACACCAGTATGAAAAGGGACATAGGAGCTATCAATAAGAGCCAGAAGTAAATGAAGAATACAATTTCTGAATTGAAAAACACCGTAGAAGGAATTAAAAGCAGGATAGAGGAAACATAAAATCAGATCAGCGAGCTAGAGGACAACATAGGAAAAAATTCCCAGACAGTGCAACAAAACAAAACAAAAAAGGACTGAGAAAGAATGAAGAGGTTTTAAGAAAGATGCAGGACAACATAAAACGCAATAATATCCATATCATAGGAATACCAGAAGAAGAAGAAGAGCAAGGAATAGAAAACCTGTTTGAAAAAATAAGGACAGAAAACTTCCTTAACTTGATGAGAGAAAATGTCACACAAGTCCAGGAAGCACAGAGGGACCCAATGAAGATAAACCCAAACAGGCCTACTCCAAGACATATCATAATTAAAATGGCAACATTGAAAGACAAAGAGAGAATCCTAAGAGCAGCAAGAGAGAAACAGCTAATAACATACAAGGGAGCTCCGATAAGGCTATCATCAGATTTTTCAACAGAAACACTACAAGTCAGAAGGGAATGGCAAAAAATATTCAAGCAATGAAAAACAAAGGCCTACAAACTACTACTTTACCCAGCAAGGCTCTCATTCAAAATGGAAGGTGAAATAAGGAATTTCCCAGACAAAAATAACGCTAAAAGTATACATCTCTACCAAACCAGCATTGCAAGAGATGCTAAAGGGTCTGCTTTAAGAAGATGAAGAAACAAAGAGAGGCAGAGAGAAACAAAAGTATAAAGGGGAAAAATGACAATGAATAAGTACCTATCAATAATAACAAAAGGACTTATGCACCCATGTGTTCATAGCAGCACTAGTCACAATAACCAAGTGCTAGAAACAACCTAACTGCCCATCTGTAGATGAGTGGGTCAAAAAACTGTGGTACTTCTATGCAATGAAGTACTATGTAGCAGAAGGAAAGAACTCCTACCATTTGCAACAACATGGATAGAACTAGAGAGAATTATGCTTAGCGAAAAGAGCCAGGCAATGAAAGACAAACACCATATGATATCACCTATTACAGGAAAGTAATGAACAACACAAACAAATGAGCAAAACTGAAACAGAGGTATGTAAACAAGGAGCAGACTAACAGTTACAAGGCGGGAGTGAGGAGGGAGAGAAGGTGCGTAAGAAGGGGAAGGGTCTAGTTAAAGAACATGTATAAATGACCCATGGACATGGACAATGGGGTGGGAATTGACTGTGGGAGGGGGGAACAATGGGGGGAAAAGTGGGACAACTGTAACAGAAAAAGAAACAAACAAAAATTTTAGTGCAAAAAAATGAAAGCAAAATAAATAAATAAATGAGCCAGCAAATTCTCCCTCCCCACCCTCCACCCCCCAAAAAACCTTCACATATAAGAAAGTGAACAAAAGAAAATGTAAAGCATGGAAGTGCAATTGTAGTGAATAAGTATTAGAGGGACAAGAATTTTCCTTCACACTGTATATTTTTCTCCCTACCTGATCCCTCCAGAATTTGGCATTCTGAAGAAGTATGTAATGACATAAGGTTCTTTGCATAAAACTAATAAGACCACTTGTTAATAGAGGTTTTATTTACAAAACTTTGGCTAGAATGTCATGCCTAAAGGAGGCATGCCTGGGCTCTCATTGTTACCAAAAAACCCTGAGGAACTGGTATTGACTTTCGAAGGTAATAAAAGCCCATGAGAAAAAAAGGCCTGGTACCTTTGTTGGTTGTGCAGTTCATGGTACTCTTTCCAGGGAAGAAACAAAGGTTGCCTTCCTGAAGATGGCTAGAAGGAACCTTAAGGCACAATGGAAAACCTAAAGGACTTGGAAAAGACAGGTGTTTGCAGTCAAGGCTGAATGGCAGGTATGTGGCTCAGCTTCTGTGCCCTGAAGGGCAAACTGAAGGTAACCCTGAAGGTTTCCTGTGTAAGTTCCAGCAAAGCAGATGTAAAGATCATATGTGATCATTTGCTGCTCTTGTTGTGTTTATGCACATGTACAGCATAAGTTAAAACTGGACTTAATGCAGTCCCTTTGCTGACGAGGGTAATCTTAAGGAGAAAAATCATGATTCAAGGAAAATCACAATGCTCAGCGGTAGAGTATAAACTAGTGCACCTAACTGTCTTTAAAGTTTATTTTCATTTAAACTTTATTTTCATTTGAAAGTTAAACTAGGTCTGTGACATCATCATAGATGCTTAATTTATAGGCAAGAAGAATGTCAAATGTCTTGGAAATGGATGTTTTCCCAATAAGATAGTCTCACAGATCTAGAGACTGGTTTGTGGGTCATGTTACATAAATTAACATGTATGTTCTGTTTACATAGGGCATAAGCTTATGATTGAATTACCTGAGTGATTGTCTGTATGTATAGGCCTCAATCCTGTCTGCATCACTGCCTCCTGAGACTCAACGGTTTGGCTGAACTAAGTGGTTGGGTTGGTGAAGTATGGGATGGTCTGTGGGCCTCACTTTAAAACTGGTTTCTCTTTTTTATCCTAATGGCTTGGACAGAAAGGCCTCAGAGGTCTGAGGGGGGAAAGCTAAAAAAGTCCCCTGAGCCCAAACTAAGTATAGTGGGCAAAAGGGCTTTGGACAGGTGTGACATGCCTTGCACACCTTCCTCCAAAGAATCATTTTCTTTTCGAATGTGGGACATTGAAAAATTAATTCTTGCCTTTTGTCATGTAGTGGTTATGGTTTTAATGATGCCATTTAATCCTGTTGCCAAATCTGTTGCCCTCAGAATACAACAAGGATGCCAGCTTGTTAAACCGAGCATGTCGTTGCCCAGAGACAGCCAACTGACCTGGAGCATGAAAGATCCTTCCCCATGTGGGAAAGCCACCCTCCCCTCCACACCCCCACTCTTATTAGGGATTTCTGGACCCAAGCATAGGTAGAACGACAACCCTGTCCGGCTTGAAGCAGCTAGAGGAGCACGAGACCTTCACCCATTGTCCTTTAGAAGATTATAAAGGGTCGTAAGTCTCAGAAGGGGGAGTTGTTATGGAGCGGGGTCCCCCCCCAATAATTAATTAATTAGTTAATTTAAAAATTTTTTTAAATCCTATTAAGCAAACAAGAATAGGCATAGAATCATAGGTATGAGGATTATTTGGAGGGTTATGAGCTGGGAGGGGGAAGGGGGAGAAATGGGGAAATGGTGCAGGGACTAAGAAACATAATTGGTTGGTACAAAATAGACAGGGGGAAGTTAAGAATAATAGAGGAAAGGGTGAAGCCAAAGAACTTATATGCACGGCCCATGGACATGAACTAAGGGGGGTGGGATTGCTGGAGAGAAGGGGGATACTGGATAGAGAATAGGAAAGGGGAAAAATTGGGACTATTGTAACAACATAATCAATAAAATATACTTAAAAAATAATGTAGGCAGTACAGGTTTCATAGGTGGACTTTATAAAGTCACCGGACACCCAAACTTCTTCTAAGTTACTGCTTCACCATATTTAGCATGTTGCCTCATTGTCCATGATGACCGTTTAAGCTTCAGTCATTGTAACTACAATCCAGACAGCAGGAAGGAGGAAGGGGAAGAAAAATAACTCCTTCCTTTTGAGGAAGCTTCCCAGAAATACTGCACACTTCTGCTTACATTTCATTGACCAGAACTTAGTCTGGCCACTCCTCCTAAGGGAGGCTTTCTTTAACTGGGTACATTGCCATCCCCAAACAAATTCAAATTTCTGTTTTTAAGAAAGAGAAGAATGGATGTTAGAGTAAGCAACCAGCTGTTTCTTCTTTCGGTGTTTGGTTATATTGAAAGATGAGAAGGATGGAGAAGAAAAGAAGAGAGCGTGGAAAAGTCTACCAGAAAAGATTCTATGACCCCTGCCTACTCCAATCAGCAAGAACTGGCTGGCAGGTGTGGCGACATGCTTGGGAAACAGAGTGGTCAGAGTAGACCATTGTGGGAGGAGGTGTCCCTGCTGCACAACTGTTTTCCCAGAATTGCCCAGCCAAGGGGACCTTCGGAGGTGACCCAAGAGGCCTCTCACCAGTAAGATTCCAGAAACTGGGAGCCCAGACTATCCTCTTAAATGTTTTTATGGAGGCAAAAGGAAAAGTGATCCCTAAAATAGGCAGTCCTAGATCAAGATCTGGGGCTTCAATTTACAAAGTTAAAATTCCAGAGAAGACCCTCTTAGTTTTTGATGGCTATAAAAGAGACATAAACACATAAATTTCAAATCTTGGGGCTGCAAGAGGCCTTGCAATTCATCCAGTACAGTCTAATCCCACTAATCACCAGTGTCTTCTACCCTTAAGCCTCACACTCAAGACAGACAGGCTGCATTGAGATGTTAATTTGAGGGGATTATTTTCTATGGGAATATATATTTTTTCAGAGTTAAAATATTTTTGGGGGTGGGTAAAATTTCCCAATAACACTCAGTTGCCTGCTTCTGAAAACTTGTTACTTGACTTTTCCCATCTAGTGAGCAAGAATTCCTCAGGCAGAAGAGACCTCCTGCCCCTCCCACAAATGCTGAATATTCTATTTTTTGCCCTTATCAAGAAGCTGGTGAATAACTTCATTCTTTTCTCCCAATTTACACCCCCTTCTTGGCAAAAACAAGGAATTGGGTCACATGACCTAAGTCTATGTGGTTTTGAAGGGCTCAACATCAAGTTTCCAATTGTTGTCAGATATACTTGGACCACAGTTTGTGTTCTGGTTGAGAGGGAAAAAATCTGCTGAGTTCCAAAATTCAGCACATTGTTTTTCCATACACTTCTGATCATCTTAACTCATGTGACCCATTTGCATTCCTCTCATAGAGAGGCATTAAGCTCTCTTAGGAATACATAAAACTAGCCCAGACAGGCACCCTATCATGGTATGAGAAAGGGAGAGTTCACAGAAATTCTCACCATCAAATTTCCAAGGCCAACCCCCTACTTTTGTAGATTCAGTCATTCAGTTATCTGTTTGTTCATTCAACAAATATTAATAGAGAACTTATTGTCTGTCAGGCTCTATGACTGCTGAGGTTCTTGATCTCTTGGAACCTACTTTCTAATAGAGGGAGACAGACAATAAATAAACTAACAAGAATCACATCAGATAGTAAGGAAGCTGAGGAATGAAGAGAGGAAGAGACCTGCCTGAGATCACATAGTCCAGGTCATCTGACTCCCAGTTCTCCCATTTTGTCATTAAATATGTACTGGCTGTTGAGCACCTACATGTTCCAGGCATGGCACAGGCACTGAGAATATAAGATAAATAAGTCACACAACGTTCCTGTTCTCACAGAGCTTACATAATAGTCAGGGAGGCAAACTGTAAACATGAACACACAGAGAAAACCAAAGAGACTTCTGGTTTCCAGTTTGGCATGGGAGGAGCTTAGAAGTCACCACTCCATCAAACAACAATTTAGAAGCTTAGATCCATAAGAGAAGTGAGGTCACAGGGGAAAATGCTGCCACCCAAACTGGAGAGACAAGGAGATACAAAGAATCACAACTTAGAGCAGAAACCTCCATGGGAAGCAGTAATGAGGTAGGAAAACTTAAACTCTCATTGAAGAACTTCTGGTGGCTCAATGTGGACAAGCCTGAAATTCCAAAAAATCCGGGGTCCCAGTCAGAGGGAGGCCACTAAGCTTTTGTCAGTATTATCTCCAGGAGCTCAACCATGTTCTCAGAGTGAATACTGGAAAAACTCCCTTGTGCTTCTGGCAAGGAGAGCTCCATTTCAATGAATGAGAACATTATATTCTTCTTTAAAAGGCCTGACCTTCGAAGAAACTAATTTATCAGCATTTAACTTGCTGGGTTTTATCAGAGCCTAAATGACCTGGGGGAAGGAAATATTTGACTCTGTCTGGCCCTCGCTTTCTATGTGGTGACAGGGAAATACCTAACTTCAGCCCACTCTAACCATCCTGGTCCCAACTAAGTGGGGGGAAACTGAGAAGCACTGGTAATGTCCATAGTCCAGCAGTACAGCATCACAAAAGACTGAGACCTAATCATAAGTTTATAGAATGCTTCCTCTCCCTGCATGCCTTGCTACCACATTACCAAAAACCTACTTACCATAGTTCATTTTACTCAGTACATCATATTCACTTTTCAACAGAAATTATAAGCATACTAAAGCGAGGGACGACCACAGTTTGAAGAGACTAAATACAGGAATGTTTAAATTATCAGACCAGGAATTTTTTTAAACTATGATTCCTATGTTAAGGGCTTTAATGGGGAAAGTAGACAATGTGCAAGAACAGATGGATAATGTAAACAGAGAGAAGGAAAGTCTAAGAAAGAATCAAAAAGAATACTAGAGATTGAACCCAGTAACATAAATAAAGAATGCCTTTAATGGGCTCATTAGTAGATTGAAAACAGCTGAGGAAAGACTCTGAGCCTGAGGATATGACAATAGAAACTTCCTAGACTGAAAAACAAAAACAAACAAAAAGAACACAACAACAACAAAACCCAGAACAGAATATCCAAGAACTTTGGGGAAACTACAAAAGGTGTAACATATGTGTAATGGGAATACCAGAAGGAAAGAGGGAGGGAGGGAGAGAGAGAGAGAGAACAGAAGGAATGTTTGAACCAATATGATTGAGAATTTCCCACAAACTGATGTGAGGCACCAACCTACAGATCCAGGAATCTCAGAGAACACCAAGCAGGATAAATTCTAAAGAAACTACACATGGGCGTATCATATTAAAACTTCAGAATATCAAAAATAAAGAAGAAAAATCTTGAATGAAGCCAGAGGGAAAATGCTTGTCCTATAGAGAAGCAAAAAATAAGCATTTAATTCAACTTATCTTCAGAAACCATACATACAAAAAGAGAATGGAGTGAAATATTTAAAATGAAAAAAAAAGGACTTCCAGCCAAAATGGAGGTGTAGGTAGACATGCTTTGCCTCCCTCCATGACTATAAGAAGAAATACAACTACCTTAAAACTAAAAACAACCAGAATGGCCAGAAAATCAAACTGCATGGAAGGCCAACAAAGATATAAAGAAGTAATACTTATCCAGACAGGTAGGAGGGGCAGAGCGTGGGTGGAGAGGATGCGGTGTGGCGGCAGCTGCAGCAAGGCAGTGGTTGTGGCCAGCTGGCAGAAAGCACAGTCACACATTATGAAAGTTGGGAGGGACACCTGGGGAGTGATCCCAGCCCCAGACCAGACCACGAAGCTCAAGGTTCCAGCACCAAGGAAAATAAAGCTTCATTGCTTCTGACTGTGAAAACCACTTGGGGCTGGGGCGGCAGAACTACTAGTCTCTCAGCAGAGTCCATTTGTTAAGAGGGCCTCCACAGTCCTAGAATGTCTGCAAACCCACCCACTCTGGGAACCACAACCAGAGCAACAGCTAAAGGGGCACCAGTACCATAGGGGAAGTGGGAGAAGTATCTGGTAAAGGGGTGAGTGCTGAGCAAGTGGCATTGTTCCCCCCTCAGACTCCACCCCACATACAGCGCCATAATGCGGTGAAATGGGTCGACCCACACTGTTGAATACCTTTAACAACTGTGACAGCTCTACCTAAGACACAGAGGCAAACACAGGACACTGTCAAGTTGAGGAGACAGAGAAGTATGGCCCAAAAGAGGGAGCGTATCAAGGTTCCAGTGGGAAAACTAAGCAATGAGGAGTTAGCCAACCTAACATATGCAGAGTTCAAAACACTGGTGATAATGATGCTTATAGACTTGACAGACATGATTGAGTATGGCAAACACATGAGGGAAGAAGTGTAGGCTATACTAAGAGAAACAAAGGAAAATCCCAATGAAACCAATGGTGAAAAGGAGGAAGCTGGCGTTCAAATCAACGACTTGGAATATAAGGAAGAAATAGTCAACCAGTACAGAATGAAGAAACAAGAATTGAAAAAAAAAATGAAGAGAGGCTTAGGAACCTCTGGGACAAATTTAAACATACCAACATCTGAATCATAGGGGTGCCAGAAGAAGAAGAGGAAGAGCAAGAAATTGAAAGTTAATGTGAAAAAATAATGACTGAAAACTTCCCCAATTTGGCAAAGGAAATAGACATACAAGTCCAGGAAGAACAGAGAGTCCAAAACAAGCTAGACCCAAAGAGGACCACACCAAGACACATCAAAATTAAAATGCCAAAGTTTAAAGATAAAGAGAGAATCTTAAAAGCAGCAAGAGAAAAGCAGAATAGGAGGTCCCCCTGTCCATCAGCCCAGGTGCGCAACCAACTCACCAGTCGAACTTGCCAGCAGCCGAGGCCAGGTGCCCCTAGGGCCCGCCCCAACAGGCACAAAATCAACGCACCAGCCACCAGGCACAGATACCCATGTCCGCTGTGCTCAGGTGCCTGCGGCCCGACACCAATGGGCGCAAAATCAACTCGCTGGGCACGCAGGCCACCATGCGCAGGCACCCCTGGCCTGCCCCAATAGGCACCAAACCAATCCTCTGGCCACTTGCCTAGGTGCTACTCGTGCACGCCCCTGTGGGCACAAGAACAGCGGGCCAGCCACAGCTCACAGAAGCCCACCTCTGCTGTGCACAGGTGTCCGGGGCCAGGCCCCAATGGGTGAAGAGCCAACTCCCCTGGGCAGAGCTCAGCAGGCGCTAGGCTAGCGTGCAGGCCACTGCGCGCAAGCACCCCCGCTCACTCCAATAGATAACAAAACAACGCACCAGCCACCGTTCACGGGTGCCACCTGGGCACGACCCAGCGGGCGCGAGGTTAGCACCCAATGCTGCACACAGGCGCACACCGCTGCCGCTGTGCCCAGGCAATTCTGGCCCACCCCAATAGGTGCCAAACCAATGCGCTGGACGCTGCACCTAAGTGCCACCCAGTCACACCCCAGCAGGCACAAGACCAGCGGGCCGGCAGCTGCGCATAGGCGCCCACTGCCGCCTCACACAGGTGCCCATGGTCCAGCACCAATGGACACAAAACCAACTCTCCAGCTGCCACACACAGGCACAGGTGCCACCTGGACCTGCCCCAACGGGCGTGAAACCAATGTGCCACCCACCCCAATAGGCCCACAACAAACCTGCACACTGGCGAGAAGAGGCCTCCCCCTCCCCCAGAACAGGAGAGCAACCAGTCTGCCTTGAACCCACCCACCACGGTCCGCAACGGGTAAACCTGCCCCTGGCCTTCACAAGGGAATGCACTCACCTCTGGCTAAGAACAAAGGACAGTGAAATGAACTACAGGCACTTTGTAGTAAGTTTTGGGTGCTGGTTCTTGAGAAAGAGCTGGAAGAGCAGCAGACTAGGTCCCAGTACAGAAGCATCCCAAGTGCTACAGGAGAAATCACTTAAGCAGACTGCTCCCCTCCAAGTGGCGTCAACTGGAGACAGCAGCTCAACAACTGTATACAAGAAGAGTTCACAACATAAAGGCAGAAAATAAAAGCAGAGCAATATAAAAAGGAGAAACAAGACAAGTGCCCAAAATGGGGAAGTGGAATAACACCCCACCAAACAGAAACAACACTCCACCAAAAAGAAAGGAGGAATTCCCAGAAGGAGGGATAGATGACATAGAAGTGAGCAAGCTATCAGACATGGAATTCAAAACAATAATAATGAAGAAGCTCAATAAACTTGATAAACTCAAAGAAAAGTATAATGAACTCCAGGGGAACTATAAGGAGCTCCAAGGAAGCTATATGGAACTTACTGAGAACTACACCAGCATAAAAAAGGACATAGAAACTATCAACAAGAACCAGGAAGAAATGAAGAATATAATTTCCGTACTGAAGAATGCAGTAGAATTAATCAAAAGCAGGCTAAATGAAGCAGAAGATCATATCAGTGAGTTAGAGGACAACATAGAAAAAAATCCCCAAACAATGCAACAAAATGAAAAAAGACCGAAAAAGAAGAAGAGGGTTTAAGAGAACTGCAGGAAAACATGAGATGA
Source organism: Furipterus horrens (assembly GCF_987537825.1). Lineage (NCBI taxonomy): Eukaryota > Metazoa > Chordata > Mammalia > Chiroptera > Furipteridae > Furipterus > Furipterus horrens. The sequence continues at coordinate 53,161,724 of NW_028327187.1, read as the reverse complement.
AACAACATTCGAATCATAGGGATAAAAGAAGGAGAAGAAGAGGAGCAAGGGATAGAAAGCCTGTTTCAAAAGTAATGACAGAAAATTTTCCTAACTTGATGAGAGAAAAAGTTATGCAAGTCCAGGAAGCACAGAGTCTCAATAAAGATGAACCCAAAAAGGCCTACTCCAAGGGATACCATAATTTAAATGACAACATTCAAAGACAAAGAGAATCCTAAAAGCAGCAAGAGAAAAACAGCAAATAACATACAAGGGAGCTTCGATAAGGCTATCATCAGATTTTTCAACAGAAACACTACAAGTCAGAAGGGAATGGCAAAAAATATTCAAGCAATGAAAAACAAAGGCCTACAACCAAGACTAGGTGAAATAAGGAGTTTCCAAGACAAAGGAAGACTAGAAGAATACAACTCCACCAAACCAGCTTCCAAAAGATGTTAAAGGGAATGCTTTAAGAAAAAGAAGAAAAAGAGATAGGGAAAGCAACACAGCTGCAAAGGGAAATGAATAAATACCAGTCAGTAATAATCTTAAATGTAAATAAATTAAATGCTCCAATCAAAAGACATAGGGTAGCGGAATGGACACAAAAACATGACCCACATATATGCTGTCTACAAGAGACACACCTCAAAACAAAAGATTTAGACAGACTGAAAGTGAAGGCATGGAAAGAAGTATTCCAAGCAAATGGACATGAAAAAAAAGCTGGGGTAGCAATACTTATATCAGACAAAACAGATTTCACAGCAAAGGTCATAAAAAGAGACAAAGAAGGACATTTTATAATACTTAAGGGAACAATCCATCAAGAAGGTATAACCCTCATAAACATATATGCACCCAACATAGGTGTGCTGAAATATATAAGGAAAATATTGAAAGACTACAAGAAGTATACTGACAGCAACACACTCATAGTAGGGGATTTTAATACCCCATTATCAACAATGGACAGATCTTCGAAGCAAAGAAACACCAAGGATATTGAGGCATTGAACAACACTCTAGACAAAATGGACTTAACTGATATATTTAAAACTTTTCACCCCAAAGAAACAAAATATACATTCTTTTCAAATGCAAATGGGACATTTTCAAAAGATAGACCACATGGTAAGACACAAACCAAGCCTCAACAAATTCAAGAAAATTGAAATCATATCAAGCATCTTTTCAGATCACAATGCCCTGAAACTAGAAATCAACCTCAAGGAAAAAAACTCAAAAACATTTAAATTCAAGGAGAACGAATAACATGCTATTAAATAATGAATGGCTTAACAATGACATCAAGGAAGAAATCAAAAAGTTTGTGGAAACAAATGATAATGAACACGCAACAGCCCCAAACCTATGGGACACAGCAAAAACAGTCCTGCGAGGAAAGTTCATAGCAATATAGGCCTACCTAAAAAGGATAGAAGAATCCCAAATAAAAAACCTAACCCTACAGCTACAAAAATTAGAACAACAACAACAAAAAGCCCAGAGTAGAAGGAAGGAAATCATAAAGATCAGAGCAGAATTAAATGACATAGAGACCAAACAAACAATTTAAAAGATCAACAAAAGTAGGAGCTGGTTCTTTGAAAAGATAAACAAAATCGACAAGCCTTTAGCTAGGCTCATCAAGAAAAAAAGAGAGAACCCAAATAAACAAAATCAAACGAAAGAAGAGATATCATGACCGATATCACAGAAATACAAAGGATGTAAGAAATTACTACAAACAACTCTATCACAAGAAATCTGACAACCTAGATGAAATGGAAAAATTTCTGGAAACATATAATCTTCCAAAACTGAATTAAGAAGAAACAGAAAGCCTGAATAAACCAATAACAACTAGTGAAATTGAAGCATAAATCAAAAAACTCCTGGCAAACAAAAGCCCTGGACCAGATGGCTTCACAGGTGAATTTTACAAAAACATTTAGGAAAGAAATCCTATCCTTCTCAGATTATTCCAAAAAATCCAAGAATAGGGAAGACTCCCAAACTCTTTCCATGAAGCCAATATTACTCTAATTCCAAAACCAGATCAAAACACAGCAAAGAAAGAAAACTACAGGCCAATATAGCTGATGAAAATAGATGCTAAAATCCTCAACAAAATATTGGCAAACCGGATCCAGCAACACATTAGAAAGTTCATACACCATGATCAAGTGAGATTCATCACAGGGCTGCGAGGATGGTTTAATATTTGCAAATAAGTAGACGTAATACACCACATAAACAAAATGAAAGACAACATCCACATGATCATATGAGTAGATGCTGAAAAAGCACTTGATAAAGGACAACACCCATTTATGATGAAAACGCTCAGCAAAACATGAATAGAGGGAGCATACCTCAACATAATAAAGGCCATATATGAGAAACCTGAAGCCAAGATCATACTCAATAGGCAAAAACTGAAAGCATTCCACTTGAGATCAGGAACAAGACAAGAATATCCACTCTCTCCACTACTATTCAACATAGTCTTGGAAGTTCTAGCCACAGAAATTAGACAAGAGAAAGAAAGAAAAGTAATCCAAATTAGAAAAGAGGAATAAAACTGTCGTTATTTGCAAATAACATAATAGTGTACATAGAAAAACCCTATAGACTCCACAAAAAAACTACTCGAGCTAACAAGGGAATATGGCAAAATAGCAGGGTACAAAGTCAACATTCAGAAATTGAAGTCATTTCTGTACACAAACAATAAAATATCGGAGACAGAAACTAGAAAAAAAATCCATTTACTATAGCAACAAAAAAAATAAAGTACCTAGGAATTAACTTAACCAAGGAGGTAAAACAGCTGTACTCGGAAAACTACCTAACATGGAAGGAAGAAATTAAGGAAGATACCAATAAATGGAAGCATATACCATGTTCATGGATGGGAAGAATTAACATCATTAAAATGTCCATACTACCCAAAGTAATTTATAGATTCAATGCAATCCCTATTAAAATACCAATGACATATTTCACAGACCTAGAACAAATAGTTCAAAAATTTATATGGAACCAAAAAAGACCCCAAATAGGCACAGCAACCTTGAGGAAGAAGAACACAGTAGGAGGAATCACAATACCTGATACCAAACTATACTACAAGGCCATGGTAATCAAAAGAGTCTGGTACTGGCACAAGAACAGACATATAGATCAATGGAACAGAATAGAGAATCCAGAAATAAACCCAGGTCTATATGGTCAATTAGTATTTGACAAAGGTGTGAGGAACATAAAATGGAGAGAAAGGAGCCTCTTCAACAAGTGGTTCTGGGAGAACTGGACAGGGAGATGCAAAAAAGTGAAACTAGACCACCAACTTACACCCTGCACCAGAATAAACTCAAGATGGATCAAAGACTTAAATGTAAGCCACGACACCATAAACGTACTAGAGGAAAAAATAGGCAGAAAATTTTCCAGTATCCCAAGTAGCAATTTCACTGATATATCTCCGAAGGCATGGAAAATAAAGAAAAAAATGAACAAATGGGACTACATCAAACTAAAGAGTTTCTGCTCAGCAAAAGAAAACATCAGCCAGATGAAAAGGGAACCAACCATATGGGAAAATATATTTGCCAATGATACCTCAGACAAGGGATTGATCTCCAAAATATATAAAGAACTGACATGAATCAACACCAAGAAGACAGACAACCCAATTAAAAAATGGGCAAAGGACCATTTTTCTGTTTTCAAAGAACACACACTTCTCCAAAGAAGACATACAGAGGGTCTAACGGCATATGAAAAAATGCTCAACATCATTAGCCATCAGAAAGATGCAAATAAAAACCACAATGAGATACCACCTCACACCAGTCAGAATGGCTATCATCAACAAATCAACAAACAACAAATGCTGGCGAGGATGTGGAGAAAAGGGAACCCTAGTGCACTGTTGGTGGTAATGCAGACTCGTGCAGCCACTATGGAAAACAGTATGGAATTTCCTTAAAAAACTAAAAAGGGAATTGCCTTTTGAACCAGCAATTCCATTGCTAGGATTATACTCTAAGAATCCTGAAACACCAATTCAAAAGAGCCTATGCACCCCTATGTTCATAGCAGCACTATTTACAATAACCAAATGCTGGAAACAACCTAAATGACCATCTGTAGATGAGTCGATCAAAAAACTGTGGTACATTTACACAATAGAGTACTATGTAGCAGAAAGAAAGAACTTCTACCATTTGCAACAACATGAATGGAAGTAGAGAGAATTATGCTTAGTGAAATAAGGCAAGCAATGAAACAAAATACCATATGATATCACCTATTACAGGAGAGTAATGAACAACACAAACAAAGGAGCTAAATTGAACCAGAGGGCATAAGCCTATGATCTCATTACCTGAGTGATTGTCTAATACAACAAGAATACCAGCCTTTTAAACTAAACAGCCAACTGACCTGGAGTCTGCAAGATCCTTCCCCATGTGGGAAGGCCACCCTTCCCGCTACACCTCCACTCTTATTAGAAATTTCTGGACTCAAGGGTAGGTAGGACAACAACCATGTCCAGTTTGAAGCAGCTAGAGCACGAGACCTTCGCCCATTGTCCTTTATAAGATTATAAAGGATCTTAAATCTGAGAAGAGGGATTGTTATTTTTTATTGTGATAAAAATTAATTAATTAATTAAAAAATAATATCGTAAAAGGTGAAGCCAAGGAACTTATATGCACGTCCCATGGACATGAACTAAGGGAGGTGGGATTGCTGGGGAAAGCGGGGTACTGGGCGGAGGGGAGCAAAGGGGAAGAAAACTGGAACTATTGTAACAACATAATCAATAAAATATACGCTAAAAAATAAAAAATGATTTAACCTTTGTTTCAAAATAGAATGTTCTGATTTTCTTTAAAATTAAAAAATAACAGATAATGGGAAATTACAAAAGCTGTGTGGATAGAAGTTAGGAGGCTACAGAAATAATCTACATGGTTCAGACAAGATAATTATGGAGAAATGGGTGGAGAAAGTGAGATGTGAGATATCACTGGATTCTGAAAATACTTTGAAAGTATAATGAAGAAGACTTTATGATGTATTAAACAGATAATATGATAAAGAGAAGTCAAGGATATTAAAGTGTTTTACCTTAACGTCTAGAGCAATGAATGTACCACTTACAGAGAACTCATTGTAATAAGAGTAGGTTTGGGAGAGAGTGTCAAGAGTTTGGTTTAGAACTATTTGATATCGTAAAGATTTTGAGTAGTTAAGTATATGTATAAATATGGAATTTTGAGAAGACATTTGGATTAGATATGTAAATCTAGGAGTCATAACAAATAGATGACATTTAAAGCTATGGAATTTGATGAGGTTGGAGGAGAATCTTTGGATACAGATGAGAAAGGAAGAAAATAAAATAAAAGAAAGTTTGAGAATTGAACTCTGAGGCACTTCAAAATTTAGAGGTCAGGTAGATGAGAAAAACAGCAAAGGAGAAAAAGAAGGAGCAGCCAATGAAGAAAAAGAAAAATTAGGAAATTGCAGAATCCCAGAAGCCAAGTGAAGAAATGTTGTGGATAAAATTTTAAAAATTTAAAAAATAAATGAAATAGGGGCAGCACTACAGATCCCATTGAAATGATAATAAAGGAATATTTTATGAACAATAGTGTGCCCTAAATTTAATGACCTAGATAAAATGCACCAAGTCCTTCAAAGACACAGCCTTCCAAAATGCACACAAGATGAAATAGACAATCTGAATAGACCTATATATATTAAATGAATTGAATCAATAATTAGTAAACATCCAAAACAGAAAGCACCAGGCCCGGATATGTTCACTGGTGAACTTTTCAAAATTTTATGGAAGAAAGTATACCAATTTTCTACAATATTTTTCAGAATATAGAAGCAGAGAAAACACTAACTCATTCTATAAGGCCAGTGTTATCCTAACACCAATACAAGACAAGGACTTAATGATAAAAGAAAACTATAGACCAATATCTCACATGAACACACATGCAAAAATCCTCTATTATCAAATCAAATCCAACAATGTATAAAAAGAATTATATACTATGACCAAGTAGAATTTATCCAAAATATGCAAGGCTGGTTCAACATTCCAAAATCAATTATTAGGAAAGGGGGATACTGGGTGGAGAGGAGCAAAGGGAAAAGAAATTGGGACAACTGTAACAACATAATCAATAAAACGTACTTTAAAAAATCAATTATTGTAGAGTATTCTCAACTGGTTGTGGCCAACCTGGTTGCCCAGTGCAGAAGAGTACCCAGGAGGTCTGAGCAAACTCTGGGTAAGACTGAATTGTGTGCCTCTTGGATGGGGCCATTTGATTCATGCACGCAGTGGACCAGTGCCACCATTTTGGTGCAGAGCTCTCCCATGACACAGCCAAACCCTGGTCTGTGTGGACCTGATGAACACTATTGGCCTCACTATGATGAATCCCTGAGACCCTACCCCACTACAGAGGTTCACAGTGAGTGGTGGCTAACCTTGGTGTACCTCAAGACTGTTGTTGAGTGGTCTCAAGCCCAGCACTGGTGCCAAGTTTGAATCTGTATCAATCTGAAAAACACTACTCAACCCTACCTAATGACTCACTGAGAGTCACCCTCAAGCAACTCATGTACTGCCAGAGGCTCTTTCAGTGACTGAACCTAACAGACAGCCAAAAATTGAGGGCAGGTCTCAGGAAGCCTTGAGCCTTTTGCTGACCTGCCCCTGGGCATGGTGCTGGTGGAAACCTGGGCCTCTTCCACACACATGCAGGCTCAGCACACACAGTCACAAACTACTGATCTCTGTGTGGCTCCAAATAGGTGGTTCAGGGCCTGCCATTGGAAAATCCTTACATCAACTATGTCCCCTTCCAAGTGGCGCCAGAAGCATCATAATCAGTATCTCAGACCACATCAGAACATGATCCAATTAACTCCAGAAGTGGTACACAAAAAGGGAGATTTCAGCAGACACCAGACCCTATTGGAGCAAATTCAGCTTTGTAGAGCCAGCCCCCACAAAGAAGTTCATACATTGCACTCCGGGTCAATTCTCATATCCATTGGAGGGGCAACTCCACCCACAGATGGACCAACAGTAATCAATACTCAATTCCAACAGGAGGGTTCACATAATCCACACGAGGGACATACCTGGAGCACTTAGCTCAGGCAATTAGGGAGAATGTGCGTCAGAGCCCCACAAGACACCCACTAATAAGGTCACCATACCAATGCATAGCAGAGAAACCTAAAACACAGAAACAAATACACAGAGGAAGCCAAAAATGGGGATATGAAGAAACATGCCCCAAATGAAAGAACATGAGAGGTCCCCAGAAAAAGAACTAAATGGAATGGAGGCAAGCAAGCTACCAGAACACAGTTCAAAAACAATGGTTAAAAGGATGATTAAAGAACTTAGCAAGAATTTCAACAGCATAAGAAAGGACACAGACCATAAAAAAGAATCATTCAGAAATGAAGACTACAATATTTGAAATGAAGAATACACTAGAAGGAATCAGCAGTAGGCTAAATAAAGCAGAGGACCACATCAGCAAACTGGAAGACAATATAGCAAGAAACACCCAATCAGAGCGGTAAAAAGTAAAAATAATTTAAAAAATTGAGGTTAGTTTAAGGGACCTCTGGGGCAATATGAAGCATAATAACATCCACATCATAGGAGTACCAGAAGGAGGAGAGAGAGACCAATGTATCAAGAATTTACTTGAAGAAATAATGGCTGAAAATTCCCCTAACCTGGTTAAGAAACAAGACAGACAGGTCCATAAAACACAGGGAGTCCCAAACAGGATTAATCCAAAGAGGCCAACACTAAGACTCATCATAATTAAAAGACAAAGAGAGAATCTTAAAAACAGCAACAGAAATACAGTAAACTAGGGGAGCTCCCATAAGACTGTCAGTTGATTTCTCAACAGAAATATTTCAGGCCAGAAGGGATTGGCATGAAATATTCAAACTGATGAAAAGCAAGGACCTAAAACCAAAAATATGTACCAAGCAGGCCTATCATTTAAAATTGAAAAATAAAAAATAAAGAGCTTCCCAAACTACAAAGATAGGAAGTTTGTTAGCACCAAACCAGTATTGCAAGAAATGTTAAAGGGCCTGCTAGAAGAATAAAGGAGGAGGAGGAGGAGGAAGAGGAGAAGGAGAAGGAGAAGAAGGAAGGGGCAGGAGAGGGAGAAAGAAGGAAGGAGGAGAAGAAACAGATGAACATAGTTCATGGAGGAGATCGAAGATGGTGGAGTAGCAAGTGGAAGTGACACTAACCTCCTCCCAGGACCAATCTGGAATTACAACTTAATGGTGGAGAAATCATCCAAAATAACCAACTGAACACTAGCTGGAGAGAAGCCTTATAGCATGAACAGACAGAAAAGACCACTTCATCACAACGTGACTGATAGGAAGTACAGAGACACAAGAGGGCTGGCTGGGCTCACACAAGTGGCTGTTGAAGAGACAGAGAAACATCTCAGCAGTGGACGGTTCCCCCTGAGAAGGGTGCAGTCTAAACCCCCAGCTGGGCTTCCCAGCCTACAGCAACAGAGTCGAAAGTAAAATAGCATCCAGCTGTGAAAAGTGAAAAGTTGTAGGAATTTTTGCTGGCCTGAGAGAAACAGCTGAAGACAGAGAGCTTTTAAATGGACCACATACGAAAATACATTGGCACCCACTTTCCCTGGGCTCCAGCAGGGGGAGAGTGGAGTGGACTAGAGATGCTTAAGGAGAGTTACGGATGGTTGCTTTGAGGAGAGAACTGAGGGAGTGCCGACCAGGTCCCAGTGCTGACTCATTGCTCATACTATAGGCAGACCACTCCCCTCCAAGTGGTGTTAGCCTGAAGGAAAGAAATAGCCTCACCCAAAGAGAGCAATCTGCCCTGCCCTCAGAGTTTAAACCTGACAGCTGATCACAGATTGAATAGATTAACAACTAAAGGAGACAGATAAGGACAGTAGATCTCTGGTAGTCTTGAACAGGCTGCCTAGCCCCAGACAGAGACATGATCTGACGCCACCAGGGGAAGATCCAGGAGGTAAAGAAAGTGTACCTCTACAGCAGTATACAAGACGTGGTGGGAGGAGTGACTCTCAATCAGCTAGCCAGAGGGAAGAACCCAACAAAGAGCAACAGAACAACAACCAAAACCCAAGAACAACCACACTTCCCAAATAAACGGCTTAAAGGTCATTCCTAGAGATCAAGTTCAGGAGAGCGAGGAGACTGCACCACTGAATCCCACAGGTCTCCAAACACAGAAGGTCACAACAAGAAGACAGGAAGTCAAAGAAGACCAATTTTAGAAACAGAAACAAACAAGAAGACTCACAAAAATAGGGAGACAAAGAGACACCCCCCCCCACTGAAAGGAAAGGAGGAGTCCACAGAAAGAGTGCTAAATGAAATAAGAGGAAAGCTAACTATCAGACATGGAATTCAAACATGGATTATAGGGAAGCTCAATAAGCTCAGTGAGCTCAAAGAAAACTACAGAGAACTCCAGGGGAACTATGAAGAACTCCAGGGAAGCTACAAGGAACTTAATGAGAACTACACCAGCATTAAAAAGTACATAGAAACTAACAATAAGAGCCAGGAGGAAATGAAGAATGCAATTTCTGAATTGAAGAACATGGTAAAAGGTATACAAAGCAGGCCAGATGAAGCAGATCATATCAGTGAACTGGAGGTGAACATAGAAAAAAAATCCCAGACAGTGCAACTCAATGAAAAAAGACTGAAAAAGAATGAAAAGGCTTTAAGACAGCTGCAGGACAATATGAAATGTAATAATATTCATACCGTAGGAATAACAGAAGGGGAAGAAGAGAAGCAAGGGATAGGAAACTTGTTTGAAAAAGTAATGACAGAAAACTTCTTTAACTTGATGAGAGAGAAAGTCATGCAAGTCCAGGAAGCACAGAGGGTCTCAATGTAGATGAACACAAACAGGCCCACTCCAAGACACATCATAATTAAAATGGCAAGACTCAAAGACAAAGAGAAAATCCTAAAAGTAGCAAGAGAGAAAAAGCTATTAACATACAAGGGAGGTCTGATATGGCTAGCATCAGGTTTCTTAACAAACACTAAGCCAGAAGGGAATGGCAAAATATATTTCAAGCAATGAAAAACAAAGGCCTACAACCAAGACTACTCTACCCAGCAACGCTCTTTCAAAATGGAATGTGAAATAAGGAGTTTCTCAACAAAAGCAGGCCAAAAGAATAGATCTCCACCAAACAAGCATTGCAAAAGTTGCTAAAGGGTCTTCTTTAAGAAGATGAAGAAACAGAGACAGAGAGGAACCAGGTACAAAGGGGGAAAATGACAAAGAATAAGTACTTATCAATAATAAACTTAAATTTAAGTGGATTAAATGCACCAATCAAAAGACATAGGGTAGCTGAATGGATAAGAAAACATGACCCACATACATGCTGTCTACAAGAGACACACCTCAGAATAAAAGATCTACACAGACTGAAAGTGAAGGAATGGAAAAAAAATATTTCAAGCAAATGGACATGACAAAAAGCTGGGATAGCAATACTTATATCCGACAAGACAGACTTCAAAACAAAGGCTATAAAAAGAGACAAAGAAGGACATTGCATAACATAAAAGGGAACAATCTATCAAGAAGATATAACCCTGGTTAAACATATATGCACTCAACACAGGAGCACCCAAATATATAAGGAAAATCTTGGAGGACTTCAAGAAGGATATTGACAACAACACACTCATAGTAGGTGACTTTAGCACCCCATTGTCAACAATAGACAGATCTTCCAAGCAAAGAAACACCAAGGATACGGAGGCATTCAACAACACTGTAGATCAAATTACCTTAATTGATATATATAGAACACTTCACACCAGAGACGCAAAATATACATTCTTTTCAAATGCACATTTAACATTTTCAAAGACAGAACACACGGAAGGACACAAAACAAGCCTTAACAAATACAATAAAATTGAAATTATATCAATCATCTTATCAGATCACAATGGCTTGAAACTAGAAACCAACCTTAAGGAAAAAATCCAAAAACATTCAAATTCACGGATACTGAATAACAGGCTTTTAAATAATGAATGGGTTAACAATGACATCAATGAAGAAATCAAAAAGTTTCAGGAAAGAAATGAAAATAAATGAACAACAGCCCATAACCTATGAGACACAGTGAAGACATTCCTGAAAGGGAAGTTCATAGCAATACAGGCCTACCGAAAAGGATAGAAGAATCTCAAATAACCAACCTAACCCTACATCTATAAGAACTAGAGGAACAACAACAAATAAATCCCAGAGCGAGTAGAAGGAAGGAAATAATCAAGATAAGAGCAGAATTTAATGACATAGAGACTAAAAGAAGAATTCAAAGGATCAATAAAACTAGGAGTTGGTTCTTTGAAAAGATTAACAAAATCGACAAGCCTTTAACCAGACTTATCAAGAACAAAAAGAGAGGAGACTCAAATAAATAAAATCAGAAATGAAAGAGGAGAAATCACAACTGATACCACAGAAATACAAAGGATTGTAAGAAATTACTACGAACAACTATATGACAAGAAATTTGATCCCAGGGGAAATAGAAAAATTTCTGGAAACCTAATTTTCTAAAACTGAATCCAGAAAAAGCAGAAAACCTGAATAAACCAATAACAACTAGTGAAATTGAAGCAGTAATAAAAAAACTCCCGGCACACAAAACCCTTGAGCCGGATGGCTTCAGAGGTGAATTTTATAAAACATTTATGGAAGAACTCCTATCTTTCTGAAACTATTGCAAAAAATCCAAGGAGAGGGGAGACTCCCAAACTGTTTCTATGAGGCCAGTATTATCCTGATTCCAAAACCAGGTCAAGACGCAACAAAGAAAGAAAACTATAGGCCAATATCGCTGATGAACATAGATTCTAAAATCCTCAATAAAAATTTGGGAAACCGGATCCAGCAATACATTAAATAGATCATACAGCACGACCAAGTGGAATTGATGCCAGGGATGCTAGGATAGTATAATATTCACAAATCAATAAACATTAATACACTACATAAATAAAATGAAAAACAAAAATTACATGACCATATCAATAGATGCTGAAAACCATTTGATAAAGTTCAGCACTCATTTACGTTAAAAACGCTCAGCAAACAGGAAATAGAGGGAGCATGCCTCAACATAATAAAGGCTGTATATGAGAAACAGGTTACCAAAATCATACTCAATGGGCAAAAACTGAAAGCTTTCCCCTAAGATCAGGAATAAGACAAGGATGTCCACTCTCTCCACTCCTATTCAACATAGTCTTGGAAGTTCTAGCCACAGAAATCAGACCAGAAAAAGAAAGAAAAGTCATCCAAATTGAAAAGGAGGAAGTAAAATTATCATATTTGCAGAAGACATGATAATGGACCTAGAGAACCCTATAGATTCCATGAAAAAACTACTCAACCTAATAAGTGAATTTGGCAAAATGGCAGGGTATAAAGTCAATATTCGGAAATTGAAGGCATTTTTGTACAACAACAATGAAATATCAGAGGTAGAAACTAGAAAATAAAATCACATTCCCTGTAGCAAAAATAAAAATAAAGTACTTAGGAGTAAAGTTAATGAAGGAGGTAAAGGATCTGTACTCAGAAAACTAAAGAACACTGAAAAAAGAAATTAAGGAAGATAAAAATAAATGAAAGCAAATACCATGTTCATGGATGGGAAAAATTAACATCATTAAAATGTCCATACTACCCAAAGCCATCTATAGGCTCAGTGCAATCCCTATTAAAATAACAATGACATATTTTATAGACCTAGAACAAATACTTCAAAAATTTACATGCAACCAAAAATGACCCTGAATAGCCTCAGAAACCTTAAGAAAGAAGAACCAGGTAGGAGGAATCACAATAACTGATACCAACCTATATTACAAGACCATCGTAACCAAAACAGTATGGTACTGGCATAAGAATAGACATATACATCAATGGAAAAGACTAGAGAGCCTAGAAATAAACCCAGATCTCTACGGTCAATTCATATTTGACAAAGGGTGAAAGTGAGTAAAATGAAGTAAAAATAGCCTCTTCAACAAATAGTGTTGGGAGAACTGGATGGGGACATGCAAATCAATGAAACTAGAACACCCACTTACACCATACACCAGAACGATTTCAAGATGGATCAAAGACTTAAATGTAATCCATGACACCATAAAAGTCATAGGCAGTAAAATCTCAGACATCCCACACAGCAATATTTTTGCCAATATATCTCCTAGGGCAAGGGAAATAAAGAAAAGAATAAACAAATGGGACTACATCAAACTAAAAATTTCTACTCAGCTAAAGAAAACATCAGCAAAATGAAAAGCAAGCCAACCATATGGGAAGGCACATTTCCCAATGATACCTCAGACAAGGGTTTGATATCCTAAAATATATAAAAAATTTATACGACCCAACACCAAGAAGAGAGAAAATCCAATTTAAAAATGGGCAAAGGACCTGAACAGACACTTCTCAAAGGAGATATACAGGGGCCCATAAGCCTATGAAAGAATGCTCAACATCACTAGCCATCAGAGAAATGCAAATTAAACCACCATGAGATACCACCTCACACTGACCAGAATGGCCATCATTAACAAATCAACAAACAAATGTTGGAGAGGATGTGGAAAAAAAAAACCAAAACCCTAGTGCACTGTTGGCAGGAATGCAGGCTGGTGCAGCCACTGTGGAAAACAGTATAGAATTTCCCCAAAGAACTAAAAATGGAACTGCCTGTTGATCCTGCAATTCTGCTGCTAGGATTATACCCAAAGAATTCTGAAACACCAAATCAGAATGACCTATGCACCCCTGTGTTCATAGCAGTGCTATTTACAATAGCCAAACACTGGAAACAGCCTAAGTGCCCATCAGTGGGTGAGTGGATCAAAAAACTGTGATACATTTACACAATGGAATACTATGCAGCTGAGAGAAAGAAGGAACTCCTACCTTTTGTGACCACATGGATGAAACTAGAGAGTATTATGCTTAGTGAAATAAGGCAAGTGGTGAAAGAAAAATACCATATGGTCTCACTTAATACAGGAACCTAATGAACAAAACAAGAAAAAAAATGAGAAAAATAGAACCAGAGGCATGGAAACAAGGAATAGACTGACAGTGACCAGAGGGGCAGGAGAGGGGGAGAAGCGGGGAAAGACAGGGTAGAGTCTAGTCAAGAAACTAGTATGAATGACCCATGGACATGGACAACAGGATGGAAATTGACTAGGAGAGGAAGGAGGTGGGCAGGGCACGGGAGAGCAATGGGGGAAATATGGGACAACTGTAATCATACAATAATTTTAAAAATGGAAAAAATGAATAAAATGGCAATAAATATGTACCAACCAATATTCACCTTAAATGTAAATTGCTTAAAGGTTCTAATCAAAAGACATAGGGTAGCTGAATCAATAAGGAAAAGAGACTCAAATATATGCTGTCTACAAGAGACCCAACTCAGAACAAAACAAAATGAAGAGACAGAGAAGTATGGCCCAAAAAGGGGAATGAATCAAGGTTCCAGTGGGAGAACTAAGTGACGAGGAGATAACCAACATAACAAACAAGGAGAAAGCCAACTTAACAGATGCAGAGTTCAAAACACTGCTGATAAAGATGCTCACGGGCTTAACAGATATGCTTAAGTACAGCAAATGCATGAGGGAAGAAGTGAAGGCTATGCTAAGTGAAATAAACAAACACAAAAATCCACACAAAACCAATGGTGAAAGGAAGGAAACCAGGGTTCAAATAAATGATTTGGAACATAAGAAGGAAAACAACAGTCAACCAGTACATAATGAGGAAACAAGAACTGAAAAAAATGAGGACTGGCTTAGGAATATCCATAGGAAATAGACATAGAATTCCTGGAAAAAAGAGAGTCCCAAACAAGCTAGACCCAAAAAGGACCACACCAAGACACATTATAAATAAAATGTCAAAGGTTAAAGATAAAGAGAGAATTTTAAAAGTAGCAAGAGAGAAGCAGAAAGTTTCCTACAATGGGGTCCCTATAAAACTATCTGCTGATTTCCCAAAGGAAAATTTGCAGGTAAGAAGGAACTGGCAAGAAGTATTCAAGGTGATGAAAAGCAAGAACTTACAATCAAGATTACTCTATCCAGCAAAGGTATTACTCAGAATGGAAGGGCATATAAAGTGCTTTCCAGACAAGGTAAAGCTAAAGGAGTTCATCATCACCAAGCTATTATTATATGAAATGTCAAAGGGACTTACTTAAGAAAAAGAAGATCAAAATTATGAACATAAAATTGACAACAAACTCACAACTGTCAACAACTGAATCTAAAAAATAAAAACAAAATCCAACTAAGCAAACAAGAATAGGAACAGAATCATAGGTATGGGATTCATTTGGAGGGTTATCAGCTGGAAGGGGATAGGGGGAGAAATGGGGAAATGGTGCAGGGATTAAAAAGCATAATCGGTTGGTACAAAATAGACAGGGGGAAGTTAAGAATAATATAGGAAAGGGCGAAGCCAAAGAACTTATATGCATGACCCATGGACATGAACTAAGAGGGGTGGGATTGCTGAAGGGAAGGGGGATACTGGGCAGAGTGGAGCAAAGGGGAAAAAATTGAAACTACTGTAACAACATAATCCATAAAATATACTTAAATATAAAAAAAAAGAAAAGAAGAACTTCTGGCCAAGATGGAGATGTAGACAGACATGCTGCGTCTCCCTCCACAACTAAGAAGGAATACAGCTACCTCAAAATTAAAAACAACCAGAAGTTCCAGAAAATAAAACTACATGGAAGCCCAGCAAACAGATATAAAGAAGAAATACTCATCCAGACAGGTAGGAGGGCCGAGCCGGGGCAGAGAGGACTCGGTGTGGTGGTGGCAGCAGCAGCAACAGCAGCAGGCCAGTGGAAAGCGCAATTAGACATTTTAAAAAGTCAGGAGGGACACCTGGGGAGTGTTCCCAGCCCCCCCCCCCTTGGCAGACCGTGCACCTCACTGTCCCAGCACTGGAGAAAATCAAGTGTCATTGCTTTTGACTGTGCAAACCAGTGGGGGTTAGGACGGAGGCAGAAACTGCCAGTCTCTCAGTAGAGTCCACTTCTTTAAAGGGCCCCCACGGACCTATAACATCCGCAGACCCACCCACTCTGGGAACAATGGCCAGGGCAGCAGCTAGAGAGGTTCCAATCCAATACAGAAGTGGGAGAAGTTCCTGGAAAAGGGGCAAATGCTGGGAAAGTGGCATTGTTCCTTCTCAGACCTCTCCCCCATTGCTGATGAATACCTAAGGCTCCACCCCTTACAACATAGAAGGAGCAACAGCTCTCCCTGGGAAACAGAAGCAAACAAACACAGGAGACTTCCGGCCAAGACTGACATGCTCCGTTTCCCTCCACAGCTAAGAAGGAATACCACTACCGCAAAACCAGAAATAACCAGAAGTTCCAGAAAATAAGTGGAAGTTCAATGTATGAAGTTATAAAGAAGTGGTGCTCGTCTGGATAGTTAGGAGGGGTGAAGCCGGGAGAAGAGTTCAAGCTGTGCTGTCTGCAGCAGTAGCAGCAGTGATGGAGGCAGGACAGCAGTAAGCACAGACACCTGTATTTAGGGGGAGGCGAGAAGCTCCTGGGGGGTACCCCCAGCTGCAGACCAGATCCATCAGCTTGCGATTCCAAAGCTGGGGAAGGCAGACCTCCATTGCCTTGGACTGTGAGGCCCAGAGGGGGTGCAGACGGAGGAGGAAGCTCGCAGTCTCTCAGCAGAGAGTGAACGGCAGGAAACCATATTGGACCCCCACCCCCAAAGAAAACACCACAGCGTGGTGAAACGGGTCACCCGGCTGTGACGAGTATATGGGGCTCTGCCCCCTATAGTGTAGGAGGTGTGACAGCCCTGCCCAGGAAGAAAGATAAACACAAAACTGTCAGGATGGCATGGATCATGATAGAGATCCTGGTGATGCAGCTGACCAGACAGCAAATATCTAATCTAACAAAGCAGCAGATAGGAACCTTTCTGAGGCTCAGTTCAGAGATTTGGTTATAAAAATGCTTACAGACCTAATAGCAGAGCTTAAACAAGACAGGGATGGAATGAAGGCTAGTCCTGCTGAAATGAACAAAAACACATACGAAACTAGTGGTGAGGGAAAGAAAACCAGGGATCAAATCAATAAATGGGAACATAGGGAAGAAACAAACAGTCAACCAGTGCAGAAAGATGAAACAGAAAGTGAGGAAAATGAGGAGAGGCTCAGAAACTTATCGGACAGCTATAAGCGGGCCAACCTATCCAATCATGGGGCTGCCAGAAGGTGAAGAAGAAGAACTAAAAATTGAAAAATTATGTGAAAAGATAATGAAGCAGAACTTCCCTCAATTGGGGAAGGAAATAGACTTACAGGTCCATTAAGCACAGAGTTCCAGAAAAACTGAACCCAGGGAGAACCACACCAAGACACATTATAATCAAAATTTCAAAAACTAAGGATAAAGAGAGAATCTTAAAAACAGCAAGAGAGAAGAAGAGAATTACATACAAATGGGTCACAATAAGACTATCAGCTGATTTCTCAAAAGAAACTCTGCAGTCAAGAAGGGACTGACAAGAAATATTCAAAGTAATAAAAATCAAAAACCTACAACCACGATTACTCTATCCAGTGAAGCTGTCATTCAGAATAGAAGGACAGAGAAAGTGCTTTCAGGACAAAGTAAAACTGAAGGAGTTCATCAGATCCAAACCACTGTTACATGAAATGTTGAAGGGACTTGTTTAAGAGAAGAAGGATCAAAACTATGAACATTAAAATAAAAATTGTATCACAACAACCAACAACAGAAGCTAGGGAATTGAAACAAAGGCAGACTAAGTAGGCAACAAGAGTGGGAAAAGAACTATAGGTATGGTAAACATTATAGGGGGAGGTCAGCAGGGAGGGGGAAGGGGGAAAGGGAGGGAGATGGTACAGTAATTAAGCATAGTAGGAGGGAGTACAGTAGATAGGAAGATGTTAAGAAGAACTATATGCACAACCAATGAACATGGACTAAGGTGGGGGGGCAACTGGAGTGAGGGGGGGCCACTGGGTGGAGGGGAACAAAGGGAAAAGAAATTTGGACAACTGTAATAGCATAAACAATAAAGCATGCTTTTTTTAAAAAAAGGAAAGAAAACAAGACCTATCTCAGATCGAAAGATACATGCAGACTAAAAGTAAAGGGATGGAAAAAGATATTTCATGCAAATAGAAAGAAAAAAAGCTGGGTAGCAGTGCTTATATCTGATAATATAGTCTTTAAAACCAAGGCTATAGTAAGAGGCAAAGAAAGACACTACATAATGATAAAGGAAACAATCCAACAAGAGGATACAACACTAGTAATCTTTTATGCATCCAACATAGGAGCACCTCAATATATAAAGCAAATATTGATGAACATAGAGGGAGAGATTGACATAAATACAGTCACAGTTGGGGATTTTTAGCACCCCATTAACTTCAGTGGATAGATCTTCCAGTCAGAAAATCAACCAGGAGACAGCACCTTAAACCACACACTAGATCGAATGGATTTAATTGATGTCTTCAGAGCATTTCATCCCACAGCAGCAGAATATACACACTTTTTAAATGCACATTTAACGTTTTCTAAGATAGACAACATGTTAGGACATAAAACAAGTCTCAATAAATTGGCAAAGAATGAAATCATATCAAGCATCTTCTATGACCACAATGCTATGAAACTAGAAATCAATCACAAGAACACTGAAAAACACACAAAGACATGGAAGCTAAATAACATATTATTAAACAATGAATGGGTCAACAATGAGATCAGGCAAGAAATCAAAAGGTACCTTGAAACATACAAAAATGAGGACACAACAATCCAAAACCTGTGGGACACTGGAAAGCAATCCTAAGAGGGAAATTTATAGCATTACAGGACTATGTAAATACAAAAAACAAAAAACAAGAAAAAGCTCAAATAAACCAACTAACTTGACAGTTAAAGGAACTTGGAAAATAATACTACAAAAAAACCAAACTGAGTAGAAGGATGGAAATAATAAAGATCAGAGAAGAAATAAGCGAAATAGAGTCTAAAAATCGATACAAAAGATCAATGAATCTAAGAACTGGTTCTTTGAAAAGATAAACAAAATTGACAAATCTTTAACCAGCCTCTTCAAGAAAAGAAAGAGTATCCAAATAAACTAAATCAAAAATGAAAGAGGAGAAATAACAATCGACACCAAAGAAATAAAGAGGATTGTAAGAAAACCATATGAACAATTATGTGTGAACACATTGGACAACCTGGATGAAATAGATAAATTCCTAAGAAACATACAATCTTCCAAAACTAAATCAGGAAAAACATGAGAATATGAATAGACAGATTATACCTAGTGAAATTGAAGCAGTGATAAAAAAGACTCCCAAAAAACAAAAGCCCTGGACTGGATGACTTCACAGGTGAATTTTACCAAACATTCCGAGAAGAACGAACACCTCTCCTTCTCAAACTATTTCATAAAATTCAAGAGGCAGGAAGGCTCCCAAACTCTTTTTACGAGGCCAGCATTATTCTAAGTCCCAAACCAGATAAAGACACTACAAAGAAAAGAAATTACAGGCTAATATCCCTGATGAATATAAATACTAAAATCCTCAAAAAATACCAGCAAACCAAATACAGCAATGCATCAAAAGTATCATACACCAAAAAAAAGTATCATACACCATGATCAAGTGGGATTTATGCCAGGAGTGGAAGGTTGGTACACATTTGCATATCAATTTTATGTGATTTACCACATAAATAAAATGAAAAATATAAACCACGTAATTATATCAATAGATGCAGAAAAAGCATTGGATAAAATTCAACACCTGTTTATGATATAAACTCTCAGCAAAGTATTTCAGAGAACTAGAACAAATATTTCAAAAAAAAAATTTTAAAAATGGTTTATTGATTATGCTCTTACAGTTGTCCCAATTTCTTTTCCCTCTGCTCTCCTCCACCCGGTGGCCCCCCTCCCTCCAGTTGTTTCCCCCCTTTTAGTCCATGTCCATTGGTTGTGCATATAGTTCTTCTCAACCTCTTCCTGTCTACTCCATTCCCTCCTACTATGCTTCTTGATTCCTGTACCATCTCCCTCCCTTTCCCCCTTCCCCCTCCCTGCTGACCTCCCCCCATAATGTTTACCATACCTATAATTCTTTTTCCATTCTCATTGCCTACTTAGTTTGCCTTTGTTTCAATTCCCTAGCTTCTGTTATTGGTTCTTGTGATGCAGTTTTCAGTTTAATGTTCATAGTTTTGACCCTCCTTCTTCTAAACCAGTCCCTTTAACATCTCATATAATAGTGGTTTGAATCTAATGAACTCCTTTACTTTTACTTTGTCCTGGAAGCACTTTCTCTGCCCTTCTATTCTGAATGACGGCTTCGCTGGATAGAGTAATCGTGGTTGTATGTATTTGATTTTCATTACTTTGAATATTTCTTGCCAGTCTCTTCTTGCCTGCAGGGTCTCCTTTGAGAAATCAGCTGATAGTCTAATTGGGACCCCTTTGTACATAATTCTTTTCTTTTCTCTTGCTGCTTTTAAGATTCTCTCTTTATCTTTAATTTTTTGACAATTTGATTATAATGTGCCTTGGTGTGGTTCTCCCTGGGTCCAGTTTTTCTGGAACTCTCTGTGCTTCCTGGAGCTGTAAGTCTATTTCCTTCCCCAAGTTAGGGAATTTCTGCTTCATTATTTTTTCACATAATTTTTCAATTTCTAGTTCTTCTTCTTCACCCTCTGGCAACCCTATAATTTGAATGTTTGTTTGCTTATAGGTGTCACAGAGGTTTCTGAGCCTCTCCTCACTTTCCTCACTTTTTGTTTCGTCTTTCTGCACTGGTTGACTGCTTGTTCTTTCCCTATGTTCTGATTTGTTGATTTGATCTCTGGATTTTATTTCCTCACCACTTGCCTTGTATGTGTTTTTGTTCATTTCAGTATGAGTAGCTTTCCTTCCTTCCCTGTCTTATTCCAAATCTTTTGTTAATATTGTAAGCCACCTTATGACTATAGCTTTGAACTGAGCCTCAGAAAGATTTCCTATTTGTTCATCTGTCAGGCCTCGCATCTGCTGCCTGGTGAGCTGCGTCATCTGGATTTCAATCATTGTCTGCTTCATTCTGACAGTCTTGTGTTTAGCTTTGCTTCCTGGGCAGGCTATAAGGGGCGGAGCCCCATACACTCATCACTACCAGAGGGGATTCTCGACCTTTTCCGCTGCGCTGTGGCGCTTTGTGTGGGGGCGGGGATCCAAGATGGAATCCTGCCGTTACTCTCCATTGAGAGATCGGGATCCATCCCCCCGCCCTCTGGGCCTCACCATCCGAGGCAATGGGGGGGGGGCTGCCTTTCCCAGCATTGGAATCGTGAGCTGCGGGGTCTCGGCTGCAGCCGCGATTGCTCCCCTAGCGTTTCTCGCAGTCCTGCCACTATCCACACTGCCACCACAAAGAGCACTGCGGCTTCTCGCCCCTCCTACCCATCGGGACGAGAACCGCTGGTTTATAACTTCATACATTGGGCTTCCATGTAGTTTTATTTTCTGGAATTTCTGATTATCTTTTGTTTTGAGGTAGTTGTATTCCTACTTAGTTGTAGAGGGAGACTGAGCATGTCATTCTAAGCCTCCATCTTGGCCAGAAGTCCTCTATTTCAAAAATTTATATGGAATGACAGATGGTCCTGCATAGCAACAGCGATCCTGAGAAAGAAGAACAAAGTGGGAAGAATCACACTACCTAATACCAAACTATACTATAAGGCCACAGTATTCAAAACAGCATGGTACTGGCATAAAAACAGACATATAGATCATTGGACCAGAATAGAGAACCCAGAAATAAACCCACACCTTTATAGTCAATTAATATTCAGCAGAGGAAACAAGCACATACAATAGGCTAAAGATAGTTTATTTAATTAATGGTGTTGGGAAAATTAGACAGATATGTGAAAAAAATGAGACTAGACTACCTTCTTATACCACACACAAGAATAAATTCAAAATGGATCAAAGGCTTAAACGTTAGACCTGAAACCATAAAAATCCTAGAAGAAAACCTAGACAGCAAAATCTTAGACATTGCTAGTGGCAATATTTTTTTTATAATTTATTTGTTTGTTTATTTATTTTGTATCTAGAGAGAGGGGAAAGGAGAAAGAGAGGGAGAGAAACATCACTGTGTGGTTGCCTCTCACTTGCGCCCCCAACTGGGGACCTGACGTGCAACCTAGTAATGTGCTCTGACTGGGAATCGAACCAGGGACACTTGGCTCGCAGCCCAACGCTCAATCCAGGGTGCTAGTGGCAATATTTTATCAGATATATCTCCCTAGGTAAGGGGAAGAAAAGAAAAAATAAATATATGGGACTGCATCAAACTAAAAAATTTTATATAGCAAAAGGAAACATCATCAAAATAAAAAGACAACCCACAGAATGGGAGGATATATTGGGCAATACATCTGATGAGGGGTTAATATACAAAACTTATAAAGGTCTTACAAAACTCAACACTCAAAAAACAGACAATCCAATTTTAAAAATGGGCAGAGGACCTGAATAGACACTTCTCCAAAGAAGATATACAGATGGCCAATAGACACATGAAAATATGCTCAATGTCACTAATCGTCAGAGAAATGCATATTAAAACCACAGTGAGATATCATCACACACCTGTCAGAATGGCTATCATCAACAAATCAACAAACAACAAGTGCTGACGAGAACGTGGAGAAAGGCGAACCCTAGTGTACTGTTGGTGGGAATGTAGATTGGTGCAACCACTGTGGAAAGCAGTATGGCAATAACTCAAAAATGTAAAAATGGGCCTGCCTTTTGCCCCAGCAATCTCACTTTTTAGAATATATCTGAAGAGACCCAAAACACTAATTCAAAAGAACACAAGCACCCCTATGTTTATTGCAGCATTACTTGCAATTGCCGAAATATGGAAGCAGCCCAAGTGTCCATCGGTACATAAGAGATAAAACAACTATGGGACATTTATACAATGAAATACTACTCAGCCTTTAAAAAGAAGAAAATATTACCCTTTGGGCCAGTATGGATAGACGTGGAGAATATTATGCTAAGTGAAATAAACCAGTCAGAGAAATACCATATGATTTCACTCATATGTGGCACCTAATGAACAAACTGAACTAACAAGGAAAATGGGGACAGACTTATAGATGGAGGGAAGGATGTCAGCAAGGGGCAGCAAGGTTAGGGGGTGGAGGGATTGAGCAAAAAGGAAAAAGGACTCATGGACAAGGATAACAGTGTGGTGATTGCGGAGGGTGGAGAGGTGCATAAGGGGATAAATGGTAACAAAAAATACAATAAAGAGTAAATTTTAAAAAAGAAAAGATGGAACCCACCAGAGGTAAAGAGTGTAGAGAAGGTAGAGGTGAGCCCAAAGGCATTCCAGCAGATATCGGAGAAGCCTACAAAGGTAAATCGAGGAATAAAAAAGATTATTTGTATAGTGCCTGTCATCCATAACAGAATGTTTTAGCATTTAAGGATGCTGATTAATAGCATCTCTTGTCTTCTGCCTGAAATCAGAATCAATCAAGAGAGACACACATATGAGTCAGTCAGGAGATAAGCATATCACCTTTGTTAATCGTAAAGCTGCTTGGAGAAAGAAGAAAGAGTTGCCTCTGAACAGGCCTGCTAATATGAGCAGCTTATTTCATCTGCTCTCTATTTAGGTGAATATGAAATGAGCTCCAGGAACACAGATCCCATGTCTGACTTGGTCTGTGCCTAGAAGAGTGCCTGGCACACAGTAGGTGCCAATATTTGTCGAATGAGTGGATCCAGATGTTAAGATGGAGACAATACTCACAGATCAGCCAGGAATCACCTGTGGCGCTTAAAAATGCCTCTGCCCATATTACAATCCCAAACCAATTTTAGCACCATTTCTGGGGATGGGGTCCAGCCATTCATACTATATTAAACTCTCTCCAGGTGCTACCAATGCCCAGCCAAGGTTATTTTACAGATGAGAACACTGAGGCCTAAAGAAAGAGGGTCATTTGTAACAATACAGGGCTCATCCTGGCTCTGCTGTTGACTGTGTGAGTGGCTAGGACAAGCCTGTTTTTCTCTCTGGGGTTTTAATGTTCTCCCCTTGGAAGTGAGGAGGTTGGAGCAGTTAATTTCTAGAGCCCCATCCAACTGTAATGACATATTACTCTATTCTCTGATCCCAGGTGTGACTTAACTCACTGGAACATCACCTACATCTCAAGATGCTTCTGCACGATGGTTAGATTAGTTTTGCACTTAAATGACTGAGTTTTGTATTACAATGGACAGGAAAGAAGAGATGTTTGGGACAGTTCAGGACCCATAGAACTGGTGGTGGCAGCAGGAAGTTCACCAGTGGAACAGTAACAAAACAACAGAGGAGCCAGGTGAGGAAAGTCCAATGGGCTGGGGCCACCCTCTTTGGTAACATTTCACCTATTCTAGTTCTTTTCTATCCCTGATTGCTCTCTTGCAGTTAACTGTTTTTCATTCCTTTCTTGTCCTCTCCATTTATCTGCATCAGTCACAAGTCTTTCAAAGGCAAGCCTGTTCTCCCTGCCTACCCAAGACAGCCTCCATGCAACCTACCCACCTCCTTCCCATTTGAGTTGAGTGACCCAGCTCTTGTAAGTGTGTTGTTACAATGTAGGCAACCAGAAGTGGTTCACGAAATGAGCAAGGCTGGGAAGTAAGACTGTAGGTGATTCCTTCCTCTGCAAAATTACATGGGTATTGTGGTGCGCAGCCATGTATTGGTCTTTTAAAGTGGATGTTTCTTCAGAAACTTGATAGCACTTGATATGAGGATAGGAACTGAAAGGGAAAATGAAGCCTTGAGCAAAGAGGTAATGTATACAAGCCTCACAGCTACAGGGCTCTTTGGGCCCAGTTACTTATTAAGCACCTTACTTAGAAATGATCCTGGGTAACCAGTTTGTTTTGCAAATTGGAAAACTGAAGTCTGGAGATACCCACACTTGGGTATGCCCAAGCTTTGCCCAATGTTATATATCTTGTTAGCCAAAGACTAGGACTCCTGACTACTCTTCCTAGAATACCTCAGATGCCTCAGTCTTCCCCAAAGTGACTTCTAGGGACTAGTTTAATTTTATAAGATGGTGGGGCTTGTGGTAATAACTGTGAAGAGGGAATGTCAAAAAGAAGACACAAAGAAATAAAAATAGAGAGATCACAAACCTCAGTGTTTCCTTGTTTGTTTGTTTTTTATCTCCATCTTTCACACGTTTCAAGTTGACCTGTCCTTCTCCCTCACATGGACTCACTGTGGGTGGCTTCCAAAGGGCATGCAAGGCTCTGGGCCTGCTGCTTGACCTCCTCTGTACCCGCTTCCTGGGGCACGTCTTCTCACATCACTTCAGCTCCTATGACACACACACAAACCTGTATCTGGTGCTCTAGCCGCGGATTTCAAATTTGTCTCCACAGGTGGTTCTGAGATATTTTTTTATGTATATATGCTTAGCTCAACTGGAAATCAAAATTGGGATTCATCTTCCTTCGGAAAATCTGAAATTTTTTCCTACACTTGGTTCCTTCAGGACTTCTGTAGTCTCCTCTTCCTCCAGACTCAAACTTTCATGTCACAGGAGGCTGGGGGAAGGTAGGAATTGGGAGTTAGTATTTAATGGGTACAGAGTTTCAGTTTGGGAAGATGAAAAATTTCTGGAGATGGATGATGATGATGGTTGCACAGTAATGTGAATGTACTTAATGCCACTGTACTTAATACTTTAAAATGGTTAAAATGGTAAATTGTATGATATATATATATATATATATATATATATATATATATATATATATAACAATCACTTAAAAAATACAAAAATGAAAACCAAAAACAAAAAGTCTTTCGAGTCATCTTCAATTCATAGCTACTTTGCTCTCTCCTCCCCAGCTCACTTTGTTACCAGCTCATGCTGATTTTTCAATAGTGGAGGTTCCTCAAACTCACATTCTCCATCATCATGAGGGGAGCTTGTTAGTTATCAGTTTCTAAGTGCTACTACTTTTTAGTCTGGGAGTGGGACCTGGAATTTGCAGATGTACATGGACATGGACCACACCGGGAGAATATACTGCCTTTTGGTGTCTTGTGGCTTTGTTCCTTTGTCTCCTTTCCACAACTTCTCCTGTTCCAGCTTCCTCTCATCACCTCACACCTGTATTACAGCAACAGCTGGCCTGCCTTCAGCTATCCTTTCTCTGCTACAGACCCTTCAGCTGTCAGGAATCATCTGCAAATATTTTTGGCATCACATCACTTCCCTTCTCAGAAGCCTACCATGGCTCCCTCAGACCTATTAGATCCTATCTTGATTCATTTGGCTGGGAGCCAGCCAAGTTGACCTCCCATTCTCCCTCTTTCTTCATTCCTTGTTCACTCCCATCCCTCCAGACTCATTGGCCATTTTAAATCTTATGTTAGCCTCTCTGCTAGTTTGGGGTGGTCTCCTTTCTACCCTCTCCTCCCCAGCTCCAAAACACTTACCTAGTCTATGAGGAATTATGAAAATTGTCGAGATTGTCCATCCTTTTCTCTCAGTACATTGTCTTCCCTCCCCCTAGTTCCAAATCTTCCATTCACTAGATGCATGATTATTGGCAAATTGTTTTACTTCTCTGTGCCTTGATGTTCTCATTTTCTCATCTGTAAAATGGGA